>NC_134278.1:11217200-11525371 GCF_949628215.1 Phalacrocorax aristotelis
GAGCTAGCTCTCCCTGTCATGTGCTATTTGTTGATCAGCTCGTACTAGGATTTGGAGGCTGTGTGCCCTGACCCCAGGATGGTGATCTAGGAGATTTGATGCCTGTGCTCTGCGTAACTACAGGAGCTCAGAGCAGTCCATCTACCAAAACATCAGTCTCTGGTAAGAGCATCTCTGCAGAAGAGAGCGCCTGTTATTCTGCTGATGAGCTAATAGGTATCTTCTTCAGGGACAGAGCCCAGGCTTTCGTTGGTCAAGAAGTTGAGGGGTGAGGGGAGTAAAAGCCCAGACTAGAGGAACTACAAAACTTCCTTGAATTCATATCTAACACAAACACTAATATTACGATATTTGTCACTTCCCTGCTGTGCTCTGTGCTTATGAAACTGTAATGGAGACTCTCGCACTGGTAGTTTTTATAGCCAAATGAGTTTTGTCCACCTCACTGGCTCTAACAGGGTGTAAGTGGCAAGTACATGGGGTGGAAGAGTGGTAGTGAGGCTTGCACCGAAACTTGTCTAACAGCCTGCAGCTAGACAGCTTTGACTTCTAAATCGCTTTCTGTCCTAGCAGAGGAATCATCTAGATCGTGACTACTTTCCCATCAATGAACAAAGCACCTAACAAAAGAGGCTGACTCTGCCACTGCCCAGACATGCCAAAGGAGTGCTCTGCTATCGTGCACTTACATCAACTGACTCATGGCCTTGAAGAGGAAAGCTGCTAGCTTAATCCTCCAGCAGCATCAGCTCTGCTCTGAAGTGTGTTTAACTTGCAAAAAGTTCCTCAGTCTGCATTTGTAGTCACACTGAGCTGTGAAATGGTGGTGAGCTTCTTGCTACAGGAGCTGGAAGATGCAATTACGAATAATTAGGAGTTATTACTTTAGTAGCCTGAAAAGTGCTAAATGCTCAGTATGCCCCCACCTCCCCAGCATGCAGCCAAAAGGGGTTAAAAAGATCCACCAAACCTCCTTACACTGATTCTAGTAAGTAAAACTGGCTGGACACCCATTGTCCTGGGACCAACTTAATTGCTAGAGTCCCAGTTGTATAGCAAATCTTATTTCCTGCCCTATTCTTTGATACTCTCCCACCACCAGATTGTCTGCTGGGGAGCCTTCCCATGCATTATGTGGGGGCATACCAGTTGGCAAGGCTCAAAACTGTGCCAGAGATCATTCTAATAATTTGATGGTATAGATTGTGTTCCAGTGCCCGGGGATATTGCCTGATGTTGTTTAATTTACTAGCATGGACGTAGCCAGTGGGTCTCTGGCAGCAGGCCCAGAATATTATGAAATTGTGAAAACTGCAGTATCCAGTAAAGAAAGTGAAAGTTCATAATAGGAGATCACGGCGCTGTCATTGAAAACTGAACCTTTTTGGATGCTTCAGAAGGATGAGCAACTACAGTTGAGTGAGAAATCCTGTGTAATCTATCAGCTGAGATTTGTGAGATGAATACTACAAACCTGGAACGGCAAAGCAGTCAGTGTAGTAGTGATGTTGCTGGTACATGCCAGTGGTTCAGCCTGTGCTTTTAGAATTGGCCCATAAGGTGGTCCCTCAGCATTTTATGCTCTACTTTCTTTAGAGATGTATTGTACTGACTAGAGTTGGTAGTCAGTGAGCAGACCCAGAAGTTTATTTGTATATGAAATATCTTTAACTTTAGTGATGTTTGAACAGTGTCTTACAAGTTTGATCTGTTGTTGTGTAGGATCTAGCTACCCCGATGGTACTCCTTGCCAGAAAATTGTCTGGACTAACGGATATGTGCTAGGAGTAACCTGGTACTAAAGCACTTCACCTTGCCTTGCACTTTTTAGTACTGTTTTATTGACTTGTCTTAATGCCTGACAGTCCATGAGAGGCGGCATTAGTGATGTCTTGTCTCTTCACAGTATAGATGTGTAAAACACAGGGGTGTCCGAATCACAACTTAAGTCTTACAGCTGCCCATGTGAGGCAGGAGAGCGCCTAGACTCCACAAATGTGGTAACATCTCCCCCTCCGTTCTAGCCTACTCAGTTGATTCGGTGACTGCTCTGAAACAAGGCCATGGGGAAGTCAGATGAACAGCAACCTGTACACCCAAAAACGAAGGCATGAGGTAGCTGAAGCTAGTATCTGTTACAGTGCGACTTGGATAACAGCTTGGATCAAAGGGAAGCTCTCTGATTTACCCTGCCTTTGTAACAGTCCCTTGTTCAGGACTCCACTGTGCAGATGTGGTACTGAACAGTGCAACTGAGTGACTCTAGGTCAAAGTCAATTAGTTTCATCCACTGGGTGTTTGGTCAAGAAATGCCTAATGCTCATTTCTGAAATGAGTAGAAATACAGATGACTAGAGTGCAATTGCAGCAGCAGTTTTTTAAAGTCTCTTTCTGATGGGAGGATTTCATTTGATGCTTCAGCTCTGAAATGATACTTCAACACCCTCATGACTCAGCTTGGAAGTGCATCAGCCAGCTTCCATAATCTCATTGAGCTGTTGCATAATTTAACTGTAAATGGGGCAGTAGTAAGCAACTGCTGACAGAACTTTGTCTTATGTGCAGGATTAACAATGCTTTTGTAAACCTGAACACAAAGACCATTAGTGTCCTAGGAGGAGGCACAGAGAGCTTGATCCCTGCACTGTTCTTTATGGGTAGGTCACTTGCTGTATGGTCCAGTGGTTATGAGCATGCATATTTCTCAAAGGGAGTTCATGTAGTCTGAACTGTGTTCTATGTTAGAGTAATCCAGTGAAATGTAGTCCAGCCTGTGCCCAAAGACCATCTGGCCTGCTGCTGTTTATTCCAAGGAGACTAGTAGTACCCAAAACACTTACATGCTGTTTTTCTTTGGCACCTGCACTCAGAAGCTGCTAAGACTATGTGGAAGGAAGGGGTGATGCTGAAAGTGCCTCTTGGAGAAGACTCTTGGGATGGGGGAACAGGGTGTTCATGATCTGAGATGTGGCTCCTGCATCTGGTGGAGATGCCTCAGTCCTTTTGTGCATGGCTTAGTCATGCTGGTGTAACTGCATCTCTTTGGCAGGGATGACTTCTGCATTATAAACAATCTAGGCTTAGTCAACACTGTAAGATCCTGTGGATAAGACAGACCTGATAGCATGCCTCACAATGTAGGGAGAGACTTGATTTCTTCACATCCATGCTGGTTTACTTGAAACTGGAAATGGTGAGGCACAGAAGCAAATGCAAAAAGAACAATTAACTGTGTGTGTTAGTGTTTTGGCCTGTGTGAGTCCAGCAACTGGCTGCTGATTAAGACTCACAAGTTCCTAACAGACCGGTGGCTGGCTGGTGTGAGTCCTGCTGTGTGAGAACAGAATTTCTTAGAAGTAGTTAGAGCTTAGCTATAGGGAGTATGACCGAATCAGAACAGAGCTGCTGAATGCCAACTGTTGGCTCATTTTGCTGCCCAAGTCTAACTTGCTTCTGCAGCTCCCTTGCAAATAGTCAAGGTCTTGTGTATCAGACTGACAATAATAGCACCAAGGACCAGGTTGTGGGGTGTGACTGGTCCTGCCATCTGCTGTGCACATGTGAGACACAGACTGGGACAGTGTTTGTTCAAGCCAGGCAGCTCTTTCTGGATGTTTCCAGTTCCCTGATCAATCAGCTCTTCAGTGGGGGGTGTTCCTGAAAAGGGTTGGTGGTGATGCTGTAGCTAAGAAGCTGGGTATGAGATTTATAATTAAATACAGCATTGAAAGGTAACAAATGTCTGGGATGTGTGTATGGAAAATACAGATCGTAGAAAAAAAAAGCAAAACCTAAATGCAAACATTTCACAAGCATTGGAGACTTCATCATGCCTCCTTCCCGAGAAAATGTGGAACTTACAAAAGCAATCAAGAAGGCCTTGTCTTGGAATGTTGGGTCTCAGGCTGGTTGTCATGATATGAAGGACTTGTATATCTTGTAGGGTAAACTATGAGCACATCAGCTGGGAAGCTAAAGCAGAGTTTGAGAGCAGCAGGCCTTAGAGCTGGCAGGTGTTTCTGCCAGTGAAGTGTTGGCAAATGGAAAGTAATTTTTGTTGTCTTGTGCATAGGCGGTTGCTGTAGGGTATATGCAGTTGCTATAGTATCTAGCCTCCTATAAAACCTTTAGTCTGAGTGGTGCCACTGTAACTTTATGTAACTAATCAGAATACCTTGCCAGCTTTTTTGCTGTTATAAGGATAACTGTAGGTTAAAGTAGTCTCATTAAGTTTACCAGCTAACCTGCCTGAGCTGAGACCTCTAGTACTCCAGGGTTGTGAGTTCATCTTTCTGCTGAGGTCTAAATAACTTCCTAGCTGCTACGGACCAGACATACTGCCAGTAAACCCTTAGTTTGATGACACATGAGGAATTTTTATCTGAAACTTGGATTTCACTGACCTAGTATAACACTGCAAGCAGTTTGGTCAAATTAGAAACATACATATATATCACTATTAGAGTGAAAATGCTTCTGTGATCCTTCAAGAAGATCTTACAGCTTTGTCTCCTGGCTCCTTGGCATCTTGCACTAGGAAATTGCTAGAGTTCAAGGAGGAGAAGCGGGGAAACTCCCAGGACTGAGATAAGAACTTGGGTCTTCTCCTAGCCATGTGCCTTGATACCAAAGGCTGTTGCGCTACTCTTGGCTGATAATTCCTGGAGGCAGGAAGTATTCCTGGCTGTGTGTTGGCTTCCCCTTCTCAGGTGAAGCAGAGGAGCTTCTTCCCCCCAGAATACTATGTAGTATGGTGGTGAGGTCGCTTCTGACTTCTGGGGAGATATCTGCTCGGGTCAGAGCACTCGTGCAGCTGTAGAGTTGCTCGTGGCAGTTTGCTGATCACACAAAAGCTGACATGGAGCTCATTTGAAATGGGTAGTAGTTCCACCAGCCAAGTTGGATGGCATTTGTCTCCAGGAAACGTGCTTCCCTAAGACCAGAGGTGCACACGTTTTCCTGGTGCCGCTGAGGAGAATAGGTGCCATCAGCCTAATTCAAAGACTTGAGATGCCATAGACCACGTCACGCTTCCCCTGAGACATGTCTGTGATTTCTGAGCTGCAGCTTCCTGAGCTGAATGGCTGAAGTTAATGGTTGGACTTGATGATCTTAAAGGTCTTTTCCAACCTAAACAATTCTATGATTCTAAGACGAAAAGAGCAAGTTGTGCTCCTGTGGGACCAAAGTCCTTGAACTGCCTCTCTTGTGTCCTAATGTTGGTGTGCTGCAGGCTTGCACTGTGTTCTGCAGTGATGGTTTCAGCAGGAGGAACATGAAGGGTTGAGCCTCTCAGCATCCTGGCACATGGCCTACAGCTGCACGCTGACCAGTTTGAGCTAACAGGCCTACTGGAAGGAAACAATCTCAAATGGCACGAATGCAGACACTAGTTGCTTTGCAGCTCTTCCCTCAAACCCAGTCTTGCACTACATTCATTAGTCTCAGGGCTGTAATGCTAACTGGTCTGATCTACTGGGAGCTAGGTTGTTTCTTAGCTTTATTGGGAGAGGAGACTGGCTTCTCCAACCTAGGCATGCTGTCAAGGAGCAATCAGGCGGTCTGAAGCCCACTGTTGCACGTGTCAGGAAGTCTTGGTGGTTCTGTAGCGAGTTTCACTCATTTACAGTCCTCAGTGCTGATCCTGTAAGGGTGGGTGTGTGTCAAGAGATGGGGGAAAAGAAAGGAATTTGCACCCAGATGCAATCGGGACTGTTTGTTCATGGCAACAGAAGTTGACGCATGGGTGGGAGTAACTGGCTATGGACAGGGGCTGGTTTTACTGGGACTGCTGTTGAAGACCTAAGGTCAATGTGTTTATATGTGTTGGAAGACAACGCTACAAAGTTCAGTCCCCATTTATGTGACTGTAACTGTCTGAGGTAAGTTGCTCAGCCTTACCTGCCTGAACTCCGTAGCAGGGGCTGCGTGTATGCTGCAGTCATCCTACATGCTGTGAACTAGCCATGTCTGAATACGTGGTAGCCAGGGGGCATGTGCTGTGCTGCTGCCAAGGGTGGAAGAGGAAGCAGGGACCTTAGATCCTGTCACTTTTAATTCTTCTGTCAGGATGGTCATGTGTATCTGTGGTGCAGTTACTAGTATGCATGGGTAGTGGGTTTTGGACTACTAGAGTTCCTTTGCTGGATGGGTTTCTGTTTCCTAAAGATTTTCTGACCTGCAGCATGCTCTCCTCTTCTAACGTTACTTTGTCAGGGTTTCTGGGATGGGCAGCCCACCACTGGCTTTGGCTGAAACTAAGCAATTCTCTGTCTGTGCTTTTCTGAACAAGCAGATGAACTGGCTGTTGCTGTAAGACAATCTTCTCTGCTGGTTTTGCTAGACTAGAAAGTAAGAAGTGCTGGTGACTTTAAGTCGGAGAGTTTTAAGACAAGTTAGGTTTGTCTGGTCTCAGCTTACACAGTTTACTGCTCATCTCTCAAGCCAGCTGAATTAGATTAAAATTAGTTCCCCACGATGAACCAGAGCTGTTAGCTGTATGGCCTCACTGAGATGCACATAGTTTGCACAACTCTGAGGTTATACATTGACTGTGGCTTTCTTGTGCTATTTGAAGAAATTAATGCCTGAACTATCAAGTATGTTAAAGAGCTGCAGGAAGGGGTCTTTAAAGAAAAGCAGTTACAGCGTAAAACTGAACTGGCTGCTTCTCATGAGATTAGCTGCAGGGAAAAGAGGTTTCTCATTAGACTACATCTTCAAAGCACGAGCTGCCTTGAACATGGTGGACAAAAGGTGTCCCACTTCTGGCCATGTTGTGACAACCCGCACCTGCCAGTGATACATACTTGAGTGCTTGTTGTGTGCCATGTCTGTGAGTGTGTTGACCTGTCAGTGAGATTCATTGACTGGCCTAGGCTTGGCTTGGAAGGAGCAGGTTGGCATGAGTGAAAGCAGTGTGCAGCAACTTACTTGTTTGATATATCCTCCAGATGAAAAAGCAGGAGCACAGACTCTAAGTTCCTTCTCTGTATTGCTGAAGGACTGACCAGACTTCTGGTGGAGCCGGCTGAGAGAGAACTGGGAGGCAGCTCAGCTCTTCTGCATCAGGACTGATGTGGTGCTCTCTGCACTCCTAGCAGCGCACACAAGTGATGTGTTGTCACTAATGCTGCCTACATTGTATGGCCGCAAACTTCCCCATCTGTGGTGACCATAACTTGTTGGACTCTGCTACCCCTGGCTTTGCTCAGCCCTCTCTGCTGAAGGATGTGCCATATACCTCTTGTCCAGTACTAAACTGCAGTCGCACTGGACGTCCAGTGAAGTTCAGGTGGCTTAAGACAAAAGCAGTACTACTGCTTTTCTGAATAAGGCATCTATCTAGCCTTTGCTACTGTGTTTAGGAGATCGGGGAGGATTTAAAAGCACTGTTGTCAGACTTGGGAACAAAGTTTATCTATTGTGAGTTCTCTGCAGAGAAGTTTGTCTCAGAAAACTCTCCATACAACCCCTCTCCTTGCTCCTTTTTGTAGAAACCTACACAGCCTTTTTAGTCAACCTCTGATTTGCATGTTTCCTGCAGTCTGAGGGTGGTGGTGTGCATCTCCATAATGCATGGTGGTGGCAGGGTATTTTACTGCCCCTCTGCCGCAGGGTAGGTGAATGTGTGTCAGCATCCCGGGAACGAAGGCTGTGATTCTCTATGAATTGCTTAAGCAGCCTGGCTGCCACACTCTGCCCTGTGCCAGTACAAACACTTGTGCATTCATGCACAGAGCAGGACTGGGGAACTGGTCCTGCTGGAAAATTCTTTGCATGGTGTTTTCTCTTTTGTGGTTTTTTTTTTTTTTAAACCCTGATCTGGCTCACCATGCGACTGCACAAACAGCTGTGCAGGGGATAGTCCAGGAAGCATGAAGTGACACGCTCTCATGGGAGATGGTAGTTTAAAGGGCCCCACTGCAGAATGTGAAACCCAACCTGATGGTGACACGCTGGTTCATTTTGACTCTTGGCATGTTGATTGCTGTGTTTCAGCCCTACTTAATTAAAAAAGTTGCCCTGCCACAGTAAGGAGAAAATGTAATGCTGTTTGGGCATAGTGTGGTACTTACCAGGTGAGCCTCTAGAAGTATTGGGACTGTGGCTGCTGTGTGTATTGAGTAGCTGGATGCTCTTCTTCCTTGGCCACTGCATCTTGATCAAAGGATCAGAGTATGCTTCTACAGCTGCAGCCACAAACTTGACAGAAAAGGAGGATCAGAGCCTAGTGGACAGAGTTTACAGTCTGGTCTGCCCATAGCAGAATAGATCCTAATAGTTCTTATCCTATTTTAAATAGGCGTTGGAAGGTGTTTCATTGCCGTGAGAGCCCGAGTGCCAAGAGGTAGCTACTGTGTGATGATCAGGTGGTTCACGCTTCAATCAAAAGCAGCGGCTGTTGCAGCTAGGACCTCTCCCTCAAAGATGGTCCCCATCTCAAGTCACCAGCCAAAAATAGAAGAGAAGGCCAGTAAGAACTCAACCAAGATTTTCCAGATTTCATTAATAATGATCTGATAGAGAAGCAGCCAGATTAACTGGCATACTTACCTCTTGCTGCTAAAATGGTGCTTGCCTTGCTGAGCAAAAGAGCATCCTTTACTTTCCACATGAGCTGCCTGACCGCTTCCCTTTGAAAGGAGCACCCTGTGAGCCACTAACCGGCCTTACTCTGACATAAACTGGTGGATGGAAGGGTGGAGATGTTGAAGCCTGTTGGTGCACAACAAATCCTTATTGAGGGAGGGCGGAAACGACACCATCTGAAATAGGGAGGGCAGATGATAGTTGTAATGCTTTGAACAGCCTTGATTGGACACTAGCCAGGGATAAAAGCACTGCTTAAATCTAGGCTATCCAGTCCATGGGCTGTTCGTGGGATGGTTTGTAGCTGTCTTTCTGCTCTTCGGCCTGTGCTGTTAGTCTGCGTCTTTGGCTCTTCTAGGAAGACAACTACCTCATTAACCTGCAGGGTCACCAAGCAGCACTGGCGCTTACCTTGAGCAGTGGAGTAACAGGAGAAACAACTGCAAGAGCATTTAGCTGAGATGGTGCCACATTGCTACTGAGGCCTGATGTAGCAGACTTGCATGCAAGCTTCATTTTTGACTTGCCATATAAAAGCATCAGTTCTGTTTCAGCTACTTCAGAATTTATGGCTGACTTAAAACTGAAGGTGTGCATGGTCAGCTTAATCTGCAGGCATACTAACTGCTAGCAAGCAGGGGGATAGGTGAGGATGCTGCTGGTGGGGTTTTCTGGTTTTCCCTTAACCATTTAAGCTGCCTGCAGGCCATGGACATCTGGGGTAGGAGTTAATCATACGTGGGCTATTAACTGCAGAATCTCAAGGTTTAACAAAGCTAAAATGTCTTTCAGCAGGTGGTTTTGTCTTCCCACACACTAATATTAGTATTTTGAAGTTAGAAGCTCTTCAGGCTGCTCTGCCTCAGAAAGCATTTCTGTTAGCAGGACTAGCTCTGCTCTTGAATATATAGAAAAAGGTGAAAGACAAAGCTCTCTCTTTGAGTTTATTTTAGAGCTGTTCAAATCCTTATGAAAGTCTCTTTCTAGATGCTCCAGTGTCATATTGGTAGCCAAACTAGAGAGGAAATGCTTGTCTTGGTTTTTACATGTCTCAAACAAGAGCAAGCCATTAGTTTTGCTTCCCATAAAGTTGGAATAATCTTGCAGGATGCTTAGGGAGGTGTTTGAGGTGGGAGAGTTCATTACAGCTCATTCCTTTTCAGCTGAATAAGAAGGATTTATTAGGAGAAACAAATGTGCAAATTTAACAGCATTATTCAGATAATGGAGGATTTAAAGAGTTTTTGATACTACTGTAATAGGCTGATCACTAACTGGGATTACTAAGAGTGGGATACAAATCATCCTTAATCTAGTTTAGGGCTTGTAGCAGCTTGTGGCAAAGCCAGTGTTTTTGATTACCTCAGAGTAATTTGAAAAAAGCTGCTCCTTTCACATATACCGTGGCTCCAAATTAGAGAAATGTGGTTCCCAGTTTGGGTGGGGTTAGATCAACTAATAAAACTACAAATCTCCCCTTCATCATGAGAGAACTTTAGATCTGTGCTCTAGCAGGGGGCAACTGTGGCAGCTGATGGGATAAACACAGAGATTCACGCATTGAGACTGCGATCAAAATGAAGACTGAATAATAGTTTGAAATTATGCGGTTTTTAAAAAAACATCTTCATTATGTCAGAGTTTTGGAGCCAATAATATTGCTAAGGAGTTGTGAAAGCATGGCCCAATCTCAGTTAAATTGAAGATGCCACTAAGCAGTTTTCTGGTTGCCCCAGCTAACCTCAATAACTATTGTTCTGCAACAATACAGTGCTCAGCAAGAACAGAGGCTAACAGTCTCCCCAGGGCTTCCCCTAAACAGGCTGCTTTGATACTTGGGGAAGGGGGTCTTCCACTGGTTAACGGGAACTGGTTAATGCATATTAAAAATGCTGTTAAAAAATTTTACCACTCACATGCAACCAAATTCAGTGACACCAAATCAAAAGGGCTAGGCAAGTATTTCTGATCAGTTGTCTGAGCTGCTAAAAAAAACCACAACTAAAAAAGCAGCTAAAAAAAGAGCTTGTTAAATGGTAAAAAAGCAATATGTTGTAGGTGCAGTATAAGAATTGAAAGTTTTTTTACTAGAATACACGACATACCAGTGGAGATGCTTCAAAGGATCCAGCACCTGAGCTTAAATGCATTCAAGCCTCTCTGGCATCAGTTACAATGTGAATGGTCCACAAATAGTCTCAGTGGACTGAAAAATAAACTGGATGATGATGGAAGTAATTTCTAAAAGCACGTCCACATTAGCTGATTATATCTGATGATAGGATTGTGAGCTAATGTAATGCAGAGTTGTTGGTAGAGCAATCTTGCTTTAAGCTGGAATTTCTCTTCAGCTCTTCTGTATGATAGCACAACCTGGTGATTCAATCCGTGTTCTGCACCCCTAATCCTTTTGACTAATGCAAACCATTCTCATTGGTATAACTCAGCTGTAATAAAAGGTCATGGAAAAGCCTTGACCATGAGGTGTTTTTTCTCTGAACAGCATGGTCCATCTTCCTGATGCAAACCCAAATTAGTTCAATCCCTTCCGATGCTTTATGGTAACCTTGCTGTGTCCCAAATCCTTCAGCACCAGATCATTATAGAAGCATGACCTTTCTGCAATACTTGTATTTTGTGGTGCCATAAGGAAAGGTTACTGCCTTTCATGCCTACTAAAGCTGTAGTCTATGGAGCAAAAACTGTACAGTTACATAAATTAGGCAAATATTCCTTAATGCTCATGTGTCATGAAATTGGATGATGCCATTAATTTACATCACTTTGTGTATATTCTGACTGGTATCCACATGTGCATAATCCTCTACTGTCCCTTGAATATTTGGGGTAAAAAAAGTCCCTTCTAGGATCCCAGGCCTCAAACTACCTCAAGGGGATATACTGCAGCTCCCAAAGGAGCAGCCTGGGACAAGACCTGGGATAAGTAGTAGAAGGACACATTTAGTGCAACTTCACTAACATCTCATATAAAGCTGTGGAAAGCAGACTTTATTAATCCTGAGTCATGTTTTCTATTATCCTCTTGAAGTACAGTAGCCAACCTCAGGGGACAAGAATCGGTTTGCATCTGCCTTCATGTTTGCAGGGTGGCTGCTGAGCAGCAGCTGGGCAACTCTAGACTCAACAGCGTGGGTCTCCATTTGTTTAGACTGGGCTGCACTGGACTGTCCTCCTCTGAGGATGACTTAGCTATCCCTACTAAGATCGGAAATCAAACTAGGATTCAAACAAGTACATGACAAAGGCCATGGAGAAGCAGAATACGCAGCAGCCTGGGAAGAGCCTAAAAGCTCAGGTATGAGGGGAAATGTCAGGGTAGGCTGGCTGAACACCCTGGTTAACAAGAAAGAAAGCATGGCATGACTGAACAAGTGTCATCCATTAACACCACAAGGGGAAGGGGTGCTTGCTTGGTAGTCAAGATCAGGTGTTGCTGTTTCATTTTCTGACAGTCTGTGATCCTTTCAGGAGTGTTGCTAAGGTCTGCAGACCATCAAATCTGTCCAGGTGTTCTTGGAAGTCCTGTATGAGCTACCCCTGAAGATTCAGATTTTGGGGGAAGTTAGTCTCGATCCTAGATAAAGGTATATGGTGACATGTCTTAAACTGCATTGGCAGTCCTTTTCTTCAGTAAAAAGCTGGAGAGCTTGCTTTCTAACTGCCTCAAGGTAGAGTCCTACCACTGGGAGGAGAATGTACACATATCACCACCACCCCCTGCCTGTTTTGCAATGCATCCCCCCTTTGCACTCAAAACCAAGCTGAGTGGGAGAACAAAGGATTGTGATTGCCACTGCTAATGCAAGAAAGGAGGGAGAAAAATCGTCCCCACCCCCCATCAATCAAAATGGTACGATTTCTGAAGTCTGACTTCACTTCTGAAGGTACTGAAAAGGATGCTCAAGGGAGCCTGGTTTGAGAAGCCCAGCAGTTCTTTCTGTATTCTTTCTGCACCAACAGTTTGTACTCTTTAATATTTGAAGTGTAGTGAGATCAGCTTGTGTGAGTCACTGACCTTCGACACAAGAAGGAAAACATTCAGGAAATACTCAGCTGACTGACTTTCTGTGGATGAGTGCAAAAGCACAGTGCAAACAAGCAGGGACAAATCTAAAAATCCAAATTACCTCATGACATGCAGCTACACAAAAGATTGAAGGGCAATTTTGTCTTAAAAATTACTTTAGAAATATGCTTGCAGAAGCGTGAGGAAAAGTGGTTTGTTTTGGTTTTGTCTTTTTTTCCAGCAGGGAAGGAAAGTGCTAAAGTTTAATGTCTGTATGAGGTTTCTTTGTTCTTACTTTTTTGTTATTTAAAAAAACCCAACCCTACATAACTACAGTGATCACCTAGAAGGGGTGTGATGTTGGGCCTCATTAGGTTGGTGGCAGCTTGCATACTACTTTGTCTTCAGAGGGGCTGAATCTAATAGGCTAGTAACCACCTTGGAACCTAGTTGTTCTATGGAAATGTGGGGAATGGATAAGGTATTAAGGAAGAGAAAACTGGTTAAACCTGATATCTTAAAAGAATGAAAAGGAGATGGGGCCAATAAATACAGCCGTGTAGATAATAAAGTGACAATGAGAGAGCTCAACTGCTTTCTTTGTTTGACAGAACATACTAGTGCTGGCTAACTTCCTCCTAGGATGAAAATGAGTGTTATAGTAATTTTTAAGTGACACGGTTAATGCAAGCTAGAGAAATACAGTGGGCTGGATGCAAAGCTGGCAAGAATGTATGTTGTTCTTTTTATATAATAAAAGGAAATTTCATACGCCTGATAAAACCATGATCAACTTGGATACAGCAAAGCAGTATCTCCTAAACTCTCAGATGGGGCAACGCTAGAAAGGGATGACAAGGGCATCTTGAGAGTGGGAAAGAAGTCAAAATTCTGGAGAACAGGCAATCTAGTTGGATGGGGAAAGATGAGATTTGGAAGAAGTGACTTATAGGGCTTTCGTCTGAAGTCTGAGATGGGAGAATGACTGGCTCGGTAATGGTAGCCCTGCAGAAATAAACCTGGGGCTAGTCATGAGCTGGGAGTCAAGCACATTGTACCAATTGGAACAGTAATTGTGTATAGCTGAGGCCAACAAGATGCATGAAGTAATCACTCTGCTTTATTTAGTGTTGTCTACTTTGGATATCCTGAATATCTTTGACTGTTGTGTGTTATGACAAACAGGTGCAGTAGAGCAGGGGTTTGCCTCTTGTTTCAGCAACTGAAATACTGTGCTGGCTAGTGCTTCTTGAAGCATAAATGGAGAAAGCTGAGGGCTGTATTATCCTATGTGGAAAGCTTGTTTCTATCTCAGGACTTACTCTGAGTGCCCACACTTACAAAAAAGGAATCTTATTCTCTTCCAGTTAGATGCTGTAGTTTCAGATACGTGAACAGCCCTGGAAGGACTCAAAAAGGTAGAGAAGCCAAACTACTTTGTCTCCCCTTCCTTTTTGCTCCTTAGAAGTAATGTAGTAATTCACAGATGAAGTGGTTGGTAGATAGGGAAGACATGAGCAGTCAGAACCTGAAGCAGAACGGTTATGTTTTGTAAGGACTGAGCATTGGCTGCTACCAGGATGCACCTCTGAATGGATTCCTTGCTTTCTTCTTCCCCAAAGCAAGTGCAGCCTGGAAGCAGCGCAGAGAAGGGAGATGGCAAGGCTGACCTTTCCAACACTGAATAGACTCACTGGAGCTACTCATTTGGGGAGGGGGATGGAGTGAAGAAAGATGAGAAAATGTAATCTGAACAAAGAAAGTTTGTGTAACCTTCAGGAGCCCTTAGAGGACTCTGTGCAAGCAACATGGTAACTTCAAGTAATCTCATCACTAACACACCTTTTCCCCTTCTCTTTAAAGCAAACTACAAATTTGAACCTTCCTCCTGAAGATCTTGATTCATCTGGTGATGACGACGATGCATTCTCAGGTTCAGGTGCAGGTGAGTTCTTAGCACTTGTACTGTTAGTGCTTGATCCTCCCAGAATGTGGCAATCGAGATCTTGATGAGCATCCAAGCTAAAAGGGGGGGAGAGAGGAATCACACACAGAGCCCTGCTCAGAATATGAGAGTTGGGAACAGAGAAAAAGCCTGATCTTGTATTGCTTCAGATACTAAAAATTAGCAGAAAATGAGTTGTAGGAGACTTGAAAGGGAGCAGAAGCAGGTATACTCTGTGTCATCGCTTATACAAAATATTGTGTGAAGCATGCTACAAAACTGCGGTGATTCTTTACTCATGGGGAAAGGGACTGTAAGAAAGGCATTTGTCCTCTCTCACAAGCTCGTAGGAGATACCATTTGAGGGTGTGTAAACGCCATCCTGCCAACATATCTCAAGTGCAAATTTTATCTGTCATCACATGTGCAAGTTCCTGTGGGCCATAATTTTAAAAAATGGAATAAAGGGGTTTTAGGGTGAGGAAAAAGTCTATCAGAATGATTACTAAACTGCATGAGAGACACCTTTAGTCTTCAGTGCTGAAGTTGAGGAAAGAGCAAGCTAGAGAAAGCTCAAGCATGGTATCCTTCTTCCTTCCAGCGACATACTGGTATTTTAGATTAAATTCTGCAGGAATAAGACCCTGAAATCAGTGCCAAATATGCCAGTGACTAAAGGTGTTGAGTATTTGAGTAAACAGACTAGCACTTGTGCCTTGGGGATAAGTAGATGGCTAACAAAGTATTGCTGAATAGCGCATTGGTCTGCCCCTTCCTTATTACACTGAAGAGGACAAGGAATTACAAACTGAACTGCTGTTATTACAAAAATTGGCTGTGTAGGTTAGGCATCCTCCTTAGACCAGCATCCTGAAGATAGTATTAATAGGACTCTAAACTGGCCAAGGATAATATTTTTTTGTTTTGCAGGTCCCCTGACTGACCAGTCTCACACCTGGAGAATCCCAGGGGAACCGACTAATTCCTCATTACTGGCAACACCAATGGATTTCAATGAACAGCCATTTCCCGGGATTGAGAGCCGAACTGAAAAGGAAGTAGTATCTCCTCCTGCGACTAGTAATGTAGTGACAGAGCAGCCAGTTGTAGCTGTGAAGGACGAAGTATCCATCCTGGGCTCACCTGATGAGAAACCAACAAATGATGCAGTTACAATAACAGTGAGAAGCCCCACTACTCACTTTCCTTCAGTGGTTCATGTAACATCTTCAGAAGCCTCGGGCATGGTCCGTGAGCTCGAACCTAAAATACCTAGCTCTAATGTGCCAGACACTAAAGACATGCCTGAACCCCACTCTACCATCCATCCTGAGGGAGATATCGCTACCACCCGCACAACGACAGCTCCAAAGGACGTTGTTCCTACACATGAGGAGGTTTCTGAAGATGGCTCTGGAGACCCGGTGAGGACTAATAGCTCTGATGCCCTTTCCAGGGAGATGGCTTTAGTAGTATGCAGTAAGTTGGTTTTGCAGGAAAGGGTGGTGACTTGTCAAAGCAATGATTGATTTAATAGGTTATATTGGTGGAGGGTTTTAGATGAGAAAAAACTAAACTGTGGAAAGTCTCCAGTAACAGCCACAATGAGAAACACTAATAACCTGCCTTGTATGTCCCAACAGGGAGACTTCATCCTGACTAAAGATGAGGATTTGGTCCCCACCCAGGACTCAGAACTACTGGCTGACTCTGGGAGGAATGCCAAAGCAGCAGGAGCCTCAGGAATTATGGACAGAAAAGAAGTTCTTGGAGGTACCTGATATTCTGGATTTCTAGTTGGTAAAAGCAGAATCTCACAGGAGTCTTCCAGGCATCAGAAGCTATAGTTATGCAAGTACATCTCTGAGCGTGAAAGCCAACTTTTTACATTAGATCTCTGAAATTCGGGTCATGATCCATGATTCTGTGTTGTCAAAACCCTAACAGGGGCAAATATTAACCTGCTAATAGCAAAGCAGCCATTCCTAGTTATCTGGAATTTTATGTTTAAACCTGTTCCTTTGCTTCTCTCAAAAATTACAGTAAAACTGCTCTAATGCTGCCTGGGTCAAATTACTAGGGTTGAACAACGTAGCCTTGCATGCCTTGCAGCATGGCCCGGTGGGAGATCTGTTTCTTTAGGTTTACCTCATGTAGATTTGTGGCTTTTGGTAATGGCAGGATGTCTGGTTTGGGAGGGGGCAAAAGGACAAATTAACTTCTGGAAGTCATGAAGTCAGGAACCGCGCTCTAAGGAACAACCTGGAACTTACAGTCATACCAGCATTATCTGGTGTGGCGTCTAGAGTAATTTGTGGCTTTTTCCCCCCCTTCTAGGTGTTATTGCTGGAGGACTGGTAGGCTTGGTGTTTGCAGTGTTTCTAGTTGCATTCATGCTGTACAGAATGAAGAAAAAAGACGAAGGCAGCTATTCACTGGATGAACCAAAACAGTCTAACGGAGGATACCAAAAACCACACAAACAGGAAGAATTCTATGCATAAACACTGATCTTCAGGACACTTCTTATTCCATCTTTCTTGGACTCTTCTCTCCCTGCACGTGGACCTCCTAGTGTGCTTTGCATTAAACTTAAGCCATATGATCGTTGGGTTATTTGCCCTTACCACTTTGCCATTGGAAATTTTATAACTACAAAGTAGATCTGGATTCATTGAACATTCCCTGCTTTCTTGCACAACTTTTTTTTTTTTTTTTTTTTTTTTTTTTTAAACAGAAGTGGGACTGCAAGTTCCTAAACTCACTTCTGGTTTATCTAAAGACTGCTGGGGCAGGCGGTGGGGAGGAGATAAGGGAGCACTGTGTGTATAAACCTCTTCGTATTTAGGGAAAGGGCTAGCAAGAATAAACAATTATCAGTGCTCAAATTCTGTATAGCAGGGATCCTTCCTATTTAACTCATAGATATGTTTTAAGTGTAACAAATGGCTGTGCTGGGCAAACGTTTGGTACACTGCAATCCTCTAGCTCTTTCTAACTGCCATATTTGGAGCACTTAACGCCTATGAAACATCAAGCTGAACGTGATCTCTAGGGAAATGAGGTGTCAGGGCCAGGGTAAGCAAATGGCTGTTGCGTGATTTAAAATAACTTATATTTTGGAAACATTATCCCATACTCAGAACCAGCTCCTAAGCAGTTGGTGCATACGCTAATACAAAACATACCCCAAAGACCCCAAAACTAAGTGGAGAATTCATTTTACCAATAGCATTGGAATGTCGCACTACACTCTTGCTCCATCTAGGCTTAGGTAAGAAATAGATTTTTCTAAGCAGTCTTATCTCAGACATTCCCTCTTCTTAGGAGCCGAATCTAGGCTGGGCTGTCATGCTGCAAATACTCTTATCCCATGCTACTGTGTAGTCACCAGGTGACTGATGGAGTGTTGTAGCACCTACCTCTCTGTGCACTGTTTACAGTGGTTGTCTTGGAATGTGGTCTGCTGTCTATGCCACAGAATACCTTGGTACGCAGGGGTGGAAGGTAGGAAGTAGCATATCATGAGTTCACAGCGAAGGAGTAGAGAAGCATAGCATCTGAAGCAAGCCTGATGAAGGCTAAGTGTAGATGACCTTAAATATATACAACAGTTGGTGTGCTTGACTCTCACGATTCCGGAATGGCTCTTCAGAAGCTGTTCCTGCACTTTGGAGAGAAGCAATTCCAGGGATGTCAGACTAGTAAGGGCCCAAAAACACCTCCTGAGGAAAGTCCAGATGCCTGAAGCTGCTGGTGGTCAGTGTGCTGTCAGATGTGAGGCACTAAGGCCTCATTGAGGGTCTGGAGTTCTCCAGAGTATCTCAAACTGAGCGAGAAGAGAAGGGTGGTGTTCTGCACAAACCTTACTTCTACTCTGCCTTTGGTTAGCTTCTTGCAAGTTCAGTTCCTCATCACTCAGTGCAGAAGGTATGGGGTGGGTGGAGGAGTGTTTACAACTGATGTAAATATTTGTACTGTTGAGCCAGAGGGAATGACTGGAGAATATTGGAGAATATTGCAACAGTTGATACAAATGTTGCACATTAACAGTAAAACTTAAACCTGTGTAATTTAAATGAAGTATAAAACACTCCTGAGCTGCTACGCAGCTAAAGTTGGTGCCTTCTCTGCAAATCAAAAAAAAAAAAGCAACACTTCTTGATTCCAATCTCTTCTTCATGCACAAGGAAAACATGTGCATACGTGTAGCTGGCTGCTTTTAAGTAAAGCTGCAAAGTCCATTATGTCCTTTTTTTGTTTTTAACTGAATGAATTTTTATAGGTTAATGCAACGACCAGATGGTGTTAATTTCAGCTGTAATTCTTTGCTTTGTATAGGAATGTAGAAATGCTGTTTGATAGGTTTATCTATAAAAAGGTTCTTGTAAAGCACAGGAAGATAAAGTGATAGACTTCAGTTGTACCTCACAAGCTTGCTAGGGGAAAGGAAAAAAACCAAAACCTATATTTTGGTAGTCTAAACTGACAGTTTGTGAAACAAACATGACATTCTGTGTTATTTAACTGGTACAAATGAAATATGAGTTCTAACAGAAGATGCAACATTTGGTTATCTGTATGCCATGTAAAGGTATACTGCAATAAATGACATTTTGGCAAGAATGTGTCCGATCTGTGAACCTTGCTAAATATAATACTTCACAAAGTAGATGTCGTTTTTAAGACTGCCCAGGTCTTTAAGGAAGCTGGATTCCAAGTATGAAATGTGAATTTTGGTGCTAAATATATGGAGGTTCAGCTCAGAATTTGAAGGGTATGAGTGTGGCCTGCTTCTGTCTTATGCTGCCCTGGATGTCCAGGTTGTGGTGAGCTGCTCTACCCTCAGGCAGTGGTGTGGGATATGAAAGGGCCCTAGTGGAGACTTGAATGAAATCTATTTGTCAGGGCCCTGCAACATTTCATGCTGGTTCTGATTATTGGGAGTTCTCCTTCCTTACGCAGTATGTCTCCAGCCCCAAAGAGGTAAGAATAGTTGTAAGTCTTCCACAGGGCTCCCTGTTGCTGTCTTCTGCCTCCAGGAGTTTGAGAGCAGGGAGGGCTGCAGGAGGGGCAGCTCCAAGCCTTTCTATTAAAACGTGCTTCCCAAAACAAAGCTGGAGATGCACCTCCAAGGAGGGAGAATAGAGCGGACCTGTCCTAAGTATTCTGTTGTACAGCATCGATTACTCTGGGGTGCTATGGCTTGTGTTGGAGGAGATGGAGCAAAACAGAAGTAGAGCAAAATGTCCTTCATTCAAATGCAAAATGCATTCTCTGAGTCTTCATCAGGACTAGTATGTATATTGATAAAAATGAGTAGTGGAGAAAAGGTGCAGGGTAAAATTTGCTCCATTTGAGGTTGCAGGAAAACTCAAAAAAACTATGCAGGAGATGAGCTAGAGGTTCAAAACCAAATAGTTACTTGGCATTCTGGGGTGGTGTTTAGCTCATGAAACTGGAAGCCTGACGGACTGTGTTTTAGATAAGCTTGTCAAATTAGAGGACAGTAGTTTTACTGCAGAAAATGAAGTGCAGTGTCTGCACTAAGGAAAGAGGGGAAAAAAGTTTTGGCCTCAGCAGTGTGCAGGATCTTACAAAAGGATCTGATGGATAGAAAAATTAAAAGGATGCTGATACGTGGAATAAAATATAAAATAGATTCACCAAAAGTAGATTGTGCCAGTCTGAATGGATCTTTTGCTTTTTGATAACAGTTTTTTCAGTCAAAGGCAATCTGTTTAGTAAAGCAATTTGTTAGTGCCACACAGACAATGAATAATAAAAAGGAGGAAGCTGGGGATTAGTGGAAGAATTGTAAAGTGGTGAGGAATGGGCTAAGGAGGAGCCTGCAGCATGCTCTGCAAGGCAAGGAGTTAGAAGAAAAGACCTCATTTTGGGGACATTTCTAAATATTGTGATTAAGCTGAAATGGAAGGGAATACACAGAGTTACGTTTGCTGTTGGTAATTTGGGCAGGCTTAACAGTGTGGAATATCAAGAGTAGAATATTTTAATGTTCTGACAGCTAACAATTAGGATCAACTTCAATAGGACAAGGACAGGCATTGGAGGGGATAACAACAGGAATTTCTGCTCTGACCTGGGAGTAGGAGAGGGAAAGAAAGGGCTAGGTGAATTAATCAATTTTAGAATCATTATCTGTGTGATGCAGCTGTAAGAAAGGGAAAATAAATAAATAAATATAGGATGTAGTAGCCAAGGCATTTCCAGAAAATAGAGGGAATTTTCAGCATCATGGGTATCGTTCTACAAAAAGCTAGTGAGCCCTTTGCTTACTATCACCTACATGCTCTAGGATTATTTCATGCTGGGAAGGAACAGAGTGAAAACATTAAAATGATGTGGGAGTACAGAGTCTCTTCCCACAGTAAACTAACGGTGTTTGGTTTGTTCAGCTTGGGAAAACAGACTGACAGGTCCTACCGCTGCTGTCTGTATGCTTGTCATGGTACAGGACAATACAAAAGATGGAGATGAGCAATTTAGGCTGAAGAATAATATAGGAGTAAGAAGGAAAAAGAAACTGGCAAATATCAACATTGAAATAATTAAAAACCTTGAGAATCCTTCCAATAATGGTGGGGGCAAAAGATCAAAATTGATTGAATGCAAAGTTTGATGTTCAGGAAGATTATGGCATGGAATATTCCTGACCCAGCAGGATGTCCTTCAGCCAATAGTCTGTACAAAGAATACAGAAACCAGTTAAAAACTTTTCCTCTCTTATTCTATTTTTCCTCCTGACAATCTCTAGATCAAGACTGGAGTTTTTTAGGCCACTTCACTATGAACTGAGAAGAAAGTTCTTTGTCTAATACAGACAAGATCAGCTCAGCCACATTTCCAGGTGGACGCTTCTGGAAAGCCACTTCTTTTAAGAGACTAGACTAATTAGGCAAGCCAGTGTCACTTCTGTTAGGAGAAAACATGAAACAGGTCTTCCTCAACCTGATTCCTCAAACTGTCTATCATTGAACTTTCCAAATTACACCTCTCTGCAAACACTGCCTGAAAAAAAAATCCCAATTCAAACTTTAAACCATCACATTTCTACACTTACCATTCCTTATAGCATAGTGCAGATAAGCCAGGCTGGGATTCTAACAAGATTTAGCCCCACTAGCATAAAAACAGCAAAAGCAAGAGCAAAGTGTGTGGACAGAGAGAGCGGATGATGCAACATGTAGCCATGTGGAGCAATATGCTTCTTGAGGCAGCAATGCTGCTGGCTTTTTCCCGTCTTACCCTAGCGCTAACGGTGTTCTTTTATTTATCACATATTTTATTTACTCTAGTTTACTACTCTGCTTCCACTAGTGTACTTCCGCATGGGAAAAGCAGGTGGGCAGCGTTCTGGACCATTCTTTGAGATGATAACAAAACATAATTGTGACCAGCATACTCTGTTTTGTGTGTATATGTACATGTGCTTATGTGTATGCATGCACATGCACACACAAGTATGTGCTAACTAGGAACAAGAACTAGGTAAGAACAATCACTAAATTTAAAAAAGTCCGAAAATACGAAGTGCTTTTAGAAGTACCTACTTCAAAATGGCATGAAGCAAAGAATAAATACACACAATTTAAAAATAGATTAGCATTTGGATAGATAGTGGATCTCAGATCACAGCTGATCCAGTTTAACTAAAGGCACGTGACCCTGCTGTATAGAAAGGTCCTCAGCATGAACCCCTACTTGGCTGAGCCAACCATCAAAGCATTCCTGACCACTGAGAACGTGTGCAGGGGAGAGCTGTATGCTTAAGATGCACCACCAGCCATGGGGTCCCCAGTGGTACATGTGCCACTGTAGTATGCAATGTATTTCCAAATAGTACGCAGAAAAAAACCCTAGAAGCTAACCTCCAAAAATCACAGAATCACAGTATCACAGAATGGTAAGGGTTGGAAGGGACATCTGGAGATCATCTTGCCCAACCCCCCTGCTTGAGCAGGGACCCCAGAGCAGGGGCACAGGAACGCATCCAGGCGGGGTTTGAATGTCTCCAGGGAAGGGACTCCACAGCCTCCCTGGGCAGCCTGTTCCGCTGCTCTGGCACCCACACAGGAAATAAGTTTTTTTCTCAGGTTTAGCTGGAACTTCCTGTGTTCCAGTTTGTGCCCATCGCCCCTTGGCCTGTCATTGGGCACCAGTGAAAAGAGCCTAGTCCCATTGTCCTGACACCCTCCCTTTAGATATTTATAAGCATTTATGAAATCCCCCCTCAGTCTTCTCTTCTCCAGGCTGAATAGACCCAAGTCTCTCAGCCTTTCCTCATAAGGGAGATGCTCCACTCCCCTGATCATCTTCATAGCTCTCCGCTGGACTTGCTCAAGAGGTTCTACATCCTTCTTGAACTGGGGGGCCCAAAACTGGACGCAGTACTCCAAATGTGGTCTCACTAGGGCAGAGTAGAGGGGGAGGATCACCTCCCTCAGCCTGCTGGCCACATCCTTTTAATGCACCCCAGGATACCATTCTTGGCCACAAGGGCACATTGTTGGCTCATGGTCACCTTGCTGCCCACCAGCACTCCCAGGTCCTTCTCGACAGAGCTGCTTTCCAGTAGGTGAGCCCCCAGCCTGTACTGATGCATGGGGTTGTTCCACCCCACATGCAGGACCTTCCACTTGCTCTTGTTGAATTCCATGAGGTTCCCCTCGGCCCAGCTCTCCAGCCTGTCCAGGTCTGGTTGGATGGCAGCACAGCCTCCTGGTGTATCAGCCACTCCTCCCAGCTCGGTGTCGTTAGCAAACTTGCTGAGGTTACACTCTAAAATCCACCATCAAAACCTGTCATACCTGGAAGTGGTAGTCAGGAGCCAGCTAGATTACTCCTGTACACAGAGCTAGGAGCTGCTGCAGGTGGGTAAGGTGGGGGAGGGGGCGTTGAGGAAAGGACTGGGGCAGCATGGAAGACACTTCAGCTGATGCCACCAGTGCATTTCTCCCTCTAAACAAGGCCTGGGACTCATGCCCTAGGTGATTGGCTAGCTGTTTTCCTAGGGTGGTGAAACAGGTTGCATTTCTTTCTGAAAGGAGAGGGTCTGAGTGCCAGCAGAAACTCAGCAGTAACTGAGACATGCAGCATCACTACAAGATATCTTCCTTTTCTGCAAGGCAGTGGCTCCTGACTCCCATCAGATTTGAAACTGATGGGTGCTGAGAGCAAGGGGCTGCTGCTCTGGGAGACGCTGCAGGCTGCTGTGACTCCCTAAGCATGAGCACATGCTGTTCAGAAACCTGCTGCTGTCCTGCTTAGGTGGTGTGCTGGATGCCATTCCCTACTGCATGACACCAGCCAATGTGTGACCTAAAGGAATCACATAGGGTTTTTTTTTTTTTCTGACAGCTACACCCAGACTTCCTCATGCAAAGTCTTAGCTGAGGGCTGCTTAGAAGAGTTAAAACTTAAGATATTCTCTGTGCAGAACAAAATCAAACCTACTAGAATTAAGGCTGAAAAAATTTCAGAAGGCTATAAAAGCACATTATTGTCCTTTCAGAAAACCCTGCAGATTAGAAGCCCTCAAAATAAAGCAGAGATTGCATAAAAAGAGAAAGTTTCCATATACCACAATCGAGTGAGCGGATGGCCCATCTAATTACTGATCCATCCACACCTGAAGGATATCTGAAAAGCTGGCAATCACAAATCATCTTAATCATCCATCCTGTACTGTCAGAGGCCTTCACAGTCCAGCTTTGAGTGGACACCAGGGTTTGGCCAGCCCTTCAGGGACTGTCACATGAAGTGAGTAGGACTGTACATGCAGCACACAGACCAGCTGATGGAGGAATCAGTCCTTTCTCATTCAGTATATCGAGGCCTGAAGTTGACTTTATTGAATAACTTAGCAGTTGAGTGTTCAGTCTTCATGACCCAGAGCAATGGATCAAGAAGGTCTTCTTGGAGTTTTATTGTTCTCAGGGTGGCACGGGGAAAATATGATTGGTTTTGAGCTACATTACCTGCCTTCTATGCAGAGTGAAAATGTGGCTTTATTATTGCTGTTAATGCACTACTGGAGGAAAAGACAGTTTGCATATGCTCTTGAAAATGTTGGTTGAGCCTGCTCTTTCTGCTCAAATACTGCTGTTAATGTTTGATAGCAGCCACCTGAAAACAGAAGCCTTTGAACTGTTTATTGTTCTTGGGAGGTGGTTTGTCTTTTTTATTATGTATGTAAACTGGAGCCTAGCTGCAAGTTTCTTGGGCATGGTATAAATGATTAGAGCCCTGTTCAAAAGTGGTTTTGGTTTTAAGTATTCTTTTCAGATGTTACAGTTTCTACATTCAAACAAAACCCCTACTGCTCAAGTGCAGCTATGTGTGCTTGCACAGCTCTAAGGAGTGGTTGTGTGGTTACTCCACAGTAAGGATTAGTCACACATTAACCACAGCTGTAAAAACATGTCTATGGGAAAATCACATCCAAACACTGAGGGCCTTTGAGTCCGCTGCTTATTACTGAGAAGGTGGGTTTCTGTTCCATTTTTCTTCTGCATTGTGCAACATACATCAGGGCTGTTTACTTTGCTATCATGATGCATCATAACTTTTCCTCTGGCAGTCTTCTCCCTCCCCCGCTTCCATGGACCATGATCTACTGAGGTCTTACAGCTAAAGCTGAGTCAGCCAATGTTTCTAAACCAGCAGGTCTTGGCGGGGGGCGGGGGGGACACTCACACTGTTACAGTGTTTAGCCACACTATTTCATTGTTACCTGAGGCAAAGCAGGTGGTGCCAAATGATGACTTAGGGCTCTGTGAGGATAACATCTTCAGGCCCGTGAGGAGGAAGGACACCCTTGCTCATTGCCAAGATGACAGCTAAAGGCTGTAGCAAGTTCTCTTGCTTTTTAGTCAATAGAAAACCACCATCCATTACTGTCGTGTCCCTCCACCTCATTCTGCATAAGCCTTCAGCAAAGTATGGATCCTGCACTCAATTTCCAAGTCCTCCTCTCCAGCTCTTCTCAGAGGTAGTAAAACCGAAGAGCTTAGAGGGGAAGGAGAAAGAGGGCAGCATCCCCCTAGGAACTCAGTAGGGCCACTCTGCATCAAGCTTTGGCCTCTGACAATGTTGGTGCTGCAGTTCAAACTTCAGGGCTTCCAGGAGAGGATCCCAGATCATCATCAGCCAACCATGGATTCTGTTATCCCCCCACTGCTGTTGAATTCCCTTGAAAGAATGACAAACCTTCTTAATGTGAGTATTTCTTGGAGGGGGTTGGTGGAAGGCAGTGCAAATGAAAGATACACATACAGGAATGCTTTTTCCAAAGCTGCTTTGGACAAAAGAAGAAAAGCAGCGCTCGTGAAGACCAAGTAATTACCATGTCCTCTGCCCCACCCTTGCCTCCTCAAGAGAAAATTCTCTTTTTATACATTAGGCTGACTTCTGTATTTACTGATTTGCTCCAGGCCTGTGTCACATGGCCCATTGTAAGTCAGCAACCAACAAAGTCTCTTTCATATAAAAAAGTGAAGATCCTTTAGACTCAGGCTGATTGTTGAGTACATCAAGGATAACAGCATTGGGAACAAGGCAGTGCAGCTTTCTGGTATTGCTGGAAGTGATGTTCCCGTGTTTGGGGACTGAAGCTTCTGTGGTTCCATTCTGCTTTCTGAAGCCATGTGCTCTCCCTGGCTCCTGCCTGGAGAAGGCAATTCAGGCTGGGGAGAAACTTATCGTAATGTGAGAAGCTGAATTGCTCTGAGAAAGCGCATGTTTTCTGTGCATTGAGCTCATGTCCCTTTGTACCAAGAAACACTGCCTCTAATGCCTGCTCAAGTTTGCTTTCCTGTTACCTGAGTGGCACATGTTTCAGACCATCCTTCCCCTTCCCTACCTGCAGTGAGTAATAGAAGGTTGCCTCAGGCTCCTCACATTTTCTTTGCATGGGCAACATAAACTCCAACTTTGCCTTGAGCAAGGAGCCATTACTATTTATCTAGAAAACCCCTTAGACAAAAAGGAGATCTGAAATTATCCCATGCAGTGGGTTCCTACACAACACAATTCCTCTGGCCACTTAGGACACCTTGCATGTTATTTTACAACTGTCTCTTGAGAATTTTGCTTGTGTTCCCATCAATCCTCCAGAACCTTTCCATTGCATTCATCCATGTGAAATGAGGTAAGACCAATGAAAACCACCACGGAACAATATTCATAGGGCACTGCTACCTCTTCCCCTCTAAAGGCCAGATACACAGACTTCTGTGCTGCACAGGTCAACCCTGTGGCACCCATTATCCAATGTCATCTCTGGTGTCCCACTGTACTGTCACGGTCTGTTTCGATCTCTCAATTTTACAGGACAACATACTCTGTCAATAAAACTTTATTTTATGAGCCTATTAAGAAAGAAAACAAGCAAAGACAGCAAACAAGGGCTCAATACCCTTTACACAAGCTACCTAAAGGGAATTCACTGATTCATCACTTAATTCATGAGGTTTCTCTCTCAAAACTCTGTAATTCATTACTTGTAACAATAACTCATAACTTGTAAGTCGCAACTAGTAAGCCCCAACTCAAGACTCATGAGTCCCAGCTCACAATCCCCAACTCCTGACACCAAGCACCCAACTTATAATTCGCAAGTCCTGAAACCCAACTGCTGACCCCCACTCTCAGCTCCCAGTTCCCAGATCTCACCTAGCAATTCCCAACTCCCAAATCCCAGCTTGCATATCCCGACTGCCAGGCTCACAATTTACAAAATCCCAGAATACATCAGACCCTCACATGACCTCCACATTAATCAAAATCAGATAAGGACTTCAGTGAAGAGTGACGTGCCTGCATTGGAGATACTGGGGTGCTCTGACACCAAGCCTGATTGCTCCAAGGGAGCTCCCTCGCTCCCTGTGCTTGCCCTGCTCCCTTGCTCTGGCTCTGGGACAGGTTCTGGGTGCCAGGCCCTGACTTCATGCTTCCCTGGCTCAGCCAGCCCTCACTGCTGTCTTAGACTGCTTGGAGATCCTGCTCACCTCCTCTTCCTCCTATGCCGACCTACACTGCTCCCAGCCCAGAAATGCAGCTGCGGTGTGCAGGGGACCTCCAGGAAGATGGACAGCCCATGCTGCCTCTGGAAGCCTGAAGTGGAAGACCAGACCCAGGCCCCCTCCTTAGAAACCTGGAAGGCCGTCGTGGTCCTCTCTACAGAAGCTGCCAACAGAGCTACTGCCCAACGTGCCCATACAAGGAGGCATGAAAAGGGAGCAGGAGCCACTTCTCCTCCCCAGGTGCGGCAGGTTAACCTTGGCCTGCAGCCAGGTGCCCACCATGCTGCTCTCTCACTCCTCCTCCTCAACAGGATAGGGGGAGAAATTAAATGAAAAAGTACCTGGGTTGAAACAAGGATGATGAGATTGCTCAGCAACTACTGTCAAGGGCAAAACAGACTTGACTTGGGGAAGATAGTTTAATTTTTGCCAGTTAATGAGAGAGTAGGATAGTGAGAAATAAAAACAGAACTAAACCCGCCTCCTCCCCACTCCCCCTTCTTCACAGGCTCACTTGCACTCCTGACTCTTGCATTTCTTCCCCGCAAGCAGCACAGCAGAGGAGGGGAATGGGGGTTGTGGTCAGTCCTTAACACTTCATCTTTGCCGCTCCTTCTTCCTCACGCTCTTCCCCTGCTCCAGCGTACCTCCCACGGGGTACAGGCCTTCACAAACAGCTCTAACCTGGGACCTTCCCATGGGCTGCAGTTCTCCAAGACCTGCTCCAGCATGGGCCCTTTCCACAGGGTACAGTCCATCAGGAACAGACAGCTTCTTGGGCCGCAGTTCCTGCCATGAGCCCGCTCCAGCATGGTCTCTCCACTGGCTGCAGCTTCCTTCAGGGCATATCCATCAGCTGCAGCGTGGGGTGCAGTGTGGGGCTGGTGTGGATATCTGCTCAGGCATGGTCCTCCATGGCCTGCCTGGGGACAACCTTCTTCACCATGATCTCCAATGGCTGCAGGGAAGTGTCTGCTCCGGCACCTGGGCCACCTCCTCCCTCTCCCTCTTCCTTGACCTTGGTGTCTGCAGGGCCGTACCTCTCACGTTACTCTCTCTCCCCTCTCTCGCAGCTGCTCTGCAGCATTTCTTACCCAGACTTGCACAGGCTCCGGCCTGTTCTCTCAGGCAACATGGGCTGCTCTCATTGGCTCGGAGCCGCCCTGAGCTCCCCTGATTGGCTGAGCCTTGACAGGCCGGGCATCCCTTGCAGAACCTTCTGGAAATGGCTGGCACCGGTGGTGGCGGCACAGGGCAGCCCCGGCTGCCCCTCACAGAGGCCTCCCCTGCAGCTCCACCCCACCCATACCCTGTTGTTAATGCCCAGCACAGGCGCCCCCTTGCCCCTGCAGAAGAGAGACTGAAGACCCGTGCTGGAGGGGTCCTTCGTGACCGACTCTGCCCTCGGCGCCATCACCACCTCCACAGACTCGCACTGTAAGCGTGACCCATCTCCTGTGGGGAACAGGGGGTGGCCGTGGGGACAAGGCGACCCTGCTGCCAGCAAACCTTACCCCGCGGCCCTGCCAGGCACGAAAAGGCAGAGGGTTGCAGCAGGTGGAGCATCTGTTCATTACAAACTCCAGCTCTTCTCGCTATGAAACACACGTCCGAGAACACCTGCAGCCGTTTGAATGGTCCAGTCTCACAGGTTTCACGCTTCGTCCCTCCCAGGGGGCAGCGTCTTGGCAGAAACCGCAGGATCGCTGCACGGCTCCGCACGCCCCTCTATTAGACGCCGCCAAAGCCTCGACAGCATTGACACGTGGCAGAAGCCCCCAGGTTCCCACAGCAAGGCTCTCGCCAGCCATCGGTTGCAGCCCGGCGGCTCCGGGTTCCCAGCACCACCACAGGCGCTGAGAGGCCATCTCCCCATCTCCCTGGGGCAGTGGCTGCGGGCAGTCCCGGGGTCTCTGCTCCACCTTGCATGGCAGAGAAGGGCACTTGGGGAGCTGCTCCGTGGCTGACAGCACAGGAACAAAGCCAGTATCAACAGAACTGGAAAGCGTTAATTCAAGGTGTCGATTCAAAGCCACCAAGAGCACAGGCTGCGCTTTCACCGGCACCGGGCAGCCCCTCACCCCCTCCCACGCAGGGCATCCCTGCAGTGTCCCCACTACCAAACACTGTCAAGGCAAACCCCATGCACACAGCAGTGAGATGCACCCGTGGGGCCAGGGGAGAGAAGAGGAAGAACAGCAGCGAGAAAACTCATGTGTTGAAATAAAGGCCAAACAATTGCTCTCTGACTTTTGTTGTTAGCAAAGGCCACTCAACCTGGGGAAGTTTGCTGAAGTTTAAACATAGAATTACTGGTGTGGGTATTGGGAAGAGAAGACGACAAACGTCGTCTTGGTCTGACAGGAACGTCATGAAGCTCAACAAGGAGGAGTGCAAATTCCTGCGCCTGGGGAGGAACCACCCCACGCACCAGTATATGCTGGGGCCCACCCAGACGGGAAGCGGCTTGGCAGCAAAGGACTGAGGGGTCCTGGTGGACACCAAGTTGAACAAGAGCCAGCAGTGTGCCCTTGCAGCAAAGACGACTAATGGTATCCCGGGCTGCATGAGACAAAGTATTGGCAGCAGGTCGGGGGAGGTGATCCTTCCCCTTTATTCAGCGCTGGCGAGGCCACACCTGGCTCCCGTGTCCAGCTCTGGGCTCCTCAGTACGAGAGAGACATGGACATACTGGAGAGGGCCTAACAAAGGGCCACGCAGATGGCAAAGGGGCTGGAGCATCTGACATATGAGGAAAGGCTGAGAGAGCTGGGACTGTTGAGCCTGGAGAAGAGAAGGCTCAGGGGCTGATCTTATCAAAGTATATAAATACCTCAAGGGAGGGTGCAAAGGCGTTGGAGCCAGGCTCCTTTTGGTGGTGCCCAGAGCGAGGACAAGAGGCAAGGGGCACCAACTGAAACATGGGAGGTTCCCTCTAAACATCAGGAACCACTTTTTCACTGCGGGGGTGACCAAGCACTGGCACAGCTTGCCCAGGGCGGTTGTGGAGTCTCCACCCTCGGAGATGTTCAAAAGCTGTCTCGACACAGTCCTGAACAACGGGCTCAAGGTGGCCCTGGCTGAGCAGGGGGCTCCGACCAGGTGACCTCCAAGGTCCCCACCAACATCAACCATTCTGTGATTTAAACACTTAAGGAAGTGCAGGGGAACCTGCAAGAGCTCTTCCATCATCTCCCCTCTGGCTATCCTCACGGCTCTTTTCTGCCTGCTAGGGGATCCTGCTCACCTCCTCCTCTCCCTCAACCTTCTTCTCGCTTCAGTGTGTGCTTGGGCATGTAGAGCTCCTGGCGAGACCCGGAGCTCAAGGTTGTGATCCTGCCACTCTCCCAGGGCTTTCTTTCAGGTCACCTCTGTGCCACAGCCCTGATCTCCCTTGAAAGGGAGAGGCAGGGATTTTGGAGGAGATGAACCCACCCCATTCCACAGCAAGGAGGAGAGTGATACCCACAGGGGCATTTATCTCCTATTCACAGGGTCACTGCCTGTCCTAGTGCAGCCACTATAGGCGCTGGGGCCTCTGTCTACTCTGTGCCACGGTGGACACCAACCTTCATTGCTCTCTGCGACTTGTTGCCTTGAAGGACCTGGGAGCCGCTCCCAGCACTGAAGCGCACTGAAGCTGCTCTGGTTGTGCAGGGGTCCTCCAGGAAGCCGGGCAGCCCGTGCTGCCTCTGGAAGCCTGAGGCATACGGCAAGGCCCAGGTCCCCATCCGCAGGGACCTGGTTGAGGGCCACTGTGCTTCTCTCCACAGAAGCTCCCGACAGAGCTGCTCCCCACATTGGCTCTGCAAGGAGGGGCGGGAAGTGAGTAGGGATGGAGCTGCTGCTCCTCCCCAGGCAAGAGGAGACTCCCGTGAGCTCAATTCAAGAGACATGGGTTTATCGGGTGAGCTCCTGCTCCTGGTAGGGCCTGGAGGACATCTGCTGCTCACTGGCTCCATACGCTGCGGGGCCCTGCTGCCCCTGAACACCTGCAAGGGGAAGAGCACGGTCACGTTCTGAGGGTCGGGCTGTTCTTTGCGCTCCCCACTAGCAGCATGTGGAGAGACTCCCCACGGGCAAGGGGAGCTGTTGTCCCCAGGGCTGCTCCCACCCCTGGCTCTGCCCCTCGCTGGCCCCTGGCCCCTCGGGCACCATGCCCTGATGGTGTGCACATGCCTCTCCCACTGAGCAAGCCTCACCCCAACATCCAGCCGACTCCTTCCCCATCGCCTCCCAAGGCGGTTGCAGGCTCTCCCTATCCCCCAGGGGCCTGGGTGATCCCCAAGCTTCACGGTGACCTGCGACCAGCCCCACCCACCCAAAGAGCTTGGTGCCCTGAGCCTGGCGCCTGGCGGGCACTGAGGCTCTGCTCATCCCCTTTGTCCTTTCCTCTGTGCCTCTGTGGAGTGGGAGGCTGTGGGGCTTTTTGCCCTAGGATGAGGTCTTCAAAGCTCTTTTCATAATCCAGCACCCTGGTTGGCAGCCCGTAGCGCCGCTGTATCTTCTTTTCTACAAGGTGACGCTCCAGCTGCCTTTTCACAGCCTCATCCAGGAAAGGCAGGTCCTGCACGATGGGAACTACCATCACATCACGCTCTTCTCGTTGCCGAGGTGATGGCGGGGCTGCGGCTGGAACATCCTGCAGAGACTCATCCACCTCGGCTGCCAGGCCCACTTCCTGCTCCAGTTTGGGTTCTGGGATGAGGCCCTCCAAGGTGTCCTGGCCTCTGTGGTGTGCGATAGGTGTCTCCGTTTCCCTCGAGTGGACGTCGGGCACCTCTGGAGGCAGAACGGGAGCACCCAGCTGGACCTCGAGATCTCGCTGTTGCTGCTGCACGCTGCTGGCCTTGAGGCAGCTGAGCACTTCCTCCCTGCAGGGTGGGCGAGTTGCCGGGCCAGGCTGCTCCTCCAGGTCGGTGCTGGGATGCCCGAGACCCGGCTGGGCACTGGAGGCGTGCGCCATGTCTGCTCCACCCACAAGAATGGGGAGATGCTCTCGTGAAGAGCAGCCAACATCGCTCACCGTGACTTTAGTCCAGGAGTCATCACTCGAAGGGGACAGAGACTCCTCTGTAGAGGAGCTGGCTGCGCTCGCCATGACAGAATTGTGGGAATCTTCTCTCGAAGAGGACAGAGAGACACTTAAAGAGGACTCGACTTCACTGGCCGTGATGGGAGTCCAGCAGCTGTCGCTGCCCTCTGATGCCTCCAAGCTGTGCCTGTGTGAGGAGGAGGAGAAGGGAGAGGCTGAGCCCAGCACTCCCGAGCACCCTGGAGATCCCCATCCTGCTCTGAAGGAGGCGGCAGGCTGCATCACTGCCGTGGGGTCCCACCCAGTGAGTGCCTGAGGCCCCCTCCCTGCCTGCTGGCACAGCATCTCCCTCTGCCACAGGAAAAAGGGGGGACCCTGTCAGCTCTGCACCAGAGAGGCCATTGCCTCCAGAAGGGCATCGCCCCTCACATTTTATGCCCATGGATTTCCCCACGCCTCCCCAAGCATTTGCCCCGAGCCATGCCCCCATCCCTGTCCCCATCCCCTCCTCAGTGGCCTCACCTATCCAGGTATCTCTTTAGGTCCTTGATGACCATGTCCAGCTGATGGGCTAGCTCGTACACGGCATCCATCTCTGGGTGTACGGGGCAGCTGCAGAGGGGCAGAGGGCAGCGTTAGCGGGACCTCCCTTGGTGGGGACTGCTGGAGGGGGCTGTCACGCTCCAGGGGGCACGGCTCTACTTACTGTGTCCTTGAGGGCTGTGAAGACTCCAGGAGGACAAAGGCTGCAGGCAGAGGAGACAGGGTGAGCGGATGGGCATCCCCAGATGGGGCGGTGGGCACGTGGGGCCAGGCGGTGGCTTTGCAGGGCACCTGCCCCTGCCCAGGGGCTGCTCACCTCTGGCATTGTGCTTGTTGCCTCTGCGTCGGCACTGCTTTGGCCTCCCGCCCTACACAGGCAAGGAAGGCAGTGGGTGAGAGCGGAATGTCCTCAGCAGCCTCAGCGGCACCAGCAAAACACCGGAGCCCACCAGAGCCTGACCGGTGCCTGCACCGAGGCTCCTGGCCCAGGCTGGCCAGGGCCCGGCTGGGAAATGGCCTCGCCCCCAGCCCACCCTGGGGCTGCTCCCAGGCCCCGGCCGAGCCCCCACCCTGCCAGCCAGGGCTCGGATCAGCACCAGCACTGACTTCTACCTGGGCCTTGGCCACGGTCACCGCGATGTGGTAGACAAACACCACCAGCAGCAACCACAGCAGAGCAGTGATGGTGATGAAGGCTGCTGGGCTGACGAACCAGCTCATATCTGAGGGCATGACAGACATGCCTGTAACCTTCCGGAGAGAGACAAGGAGAGCTTGAGGAGGAGCAGCCGGACCCAGCTCACAGGCCACTTGCTCTTCCTTCCCAGCTGAAGAGCCTCCCTCTTCACCTGTGAGGTGGCAGGCCAAGTGCCGCCTGGCCTGGTGCCCATAGAATCTGGAGACGGTGGCAGAGCTGAGGCTGTCTTCTCGCTGGAGGAGTGTTGTGCCTGTGGGGGACTTCTGCTCCTTGGAGGAGCTCTCAAGTCTGATGGCAGCTCAGGTTTCCGCAGGTCCTCCCTGGAGCTGCACCAGCCTTCCAGGGAGCGGTCTGCTTCTCCCATGGGGATGCTCTTCTCCAGCAGCAGCTCTGGTGGCCCCATGTCGCTGTAGGAGGTCCTCCTCCAGGTTGTTTTTGCATTGACTGCAAATGGGGTTGACAGTATACAAAAAAATGACAATAATTGGCTCTATTCTGCATTTGATATATTGGGTTCTATGAGACTTAACTATTTTAATGAAGAAAAATAATGTCCCTAGCTGTGAATATGTGTTGGACATATTTCTGTTAAGCAAGAGTACGCCATTTTTTATAATTATTCTTCGGATTTGTACCATATTTGATACAATTCTGTGAAGCAATTTGTAAGTCTTCATTTGATCATGAAGTAGCAAATACATAATTATAAAAATGTAGGTTAAAATCTACTTGTGTAAAAATGGTTTACTGTCCTCAAATCTACTATTCTCATTTTGCAAATCCATTTGTTTTTATTGTCCTCTTACTGCTTCCATGTCTTGTCCTATTCTTCACAGATCATTCTTACTACTTTTTATCTGAGGAGGAATATTTAGCCCTTAGCAGAAAACACTTGGACTGTTAAAAGATTGAGCATGTTGTGCAAACATCTGGAAATCTTGGCAACAAGATATTGTTTTGAATAGCCAACTAGCTGGTCAAGTCCTTGACAGTGGATTGCTTGGAAGACATGTCCTTGAAGACTGATGGAAAAAAAGTGAGATTCAGAGGAAGTTGAGGGGTATCTGTTTGCTGAATTTTGAAAGATCTTTCCTTTTATCCTGGACAAGCCTGACAACTGTTTTAGCTCCTTTCTAGGGTCAGTGACAGCACATCAGATTTGTATTTCATTCATAAATACAGATTGACTATGAAGTTCCTTACAGTTAAGATGCATATAAGTGCATTCCTCATTCACTGTAGAAAACTCCTTCTATAACTCTAACAATAATGGCTTGATAGAGTGATCAGATTAAAAAAAGCAGATGAGCTAATTTCAGTCTTTCTGAGTTCACTGGTTGAAAGGGCTCCATTCAGTATACAGAGTTTGGCTACGCACAATAATCCCGTAGCGCTGGTTAGAAATGCTAGTCAATAGCAAGAGTTAGATGTGACCTGGTTCCTACAGGAAACAATTAGACATCTTGTCACCAGATTGACTTCAGCTAGGCAAAGCGACATACCCGGTAGTATAGAAGAAGGGACTCCAGCTCCTACTTTATTGTAAATAAGAGAAGATATGCCAGCTCAGCCTGCCATAATGGCAGCTGTTGCACAAAAGCTCTCCTGTTGGAACAGCCAGATAAATGACCTCTCTGTAACTTGGAGAGCTTGTACTATGCCCACAGACAAGCCACCACAACTTGCATAAATGATACTAACACCTCAAGGACACCCTCTGCACATATCATCCTCTTTTAAGTTACTGCACAGAGTAATTGAGTCTGGAGGAAGATCTCCACCCTGTCCTTTTGCCTTGGGCCATCTTACTCTCCTAAAACAAGACTGCTTTTAAGTTTTTTTCTTGGCAGCTGTTTTGAACAGTAAATCCAACAGATGGTGTAATATTAACCAACTACTCTGCCTCTTTATTCACAAAGGATAATTGGATTGGTGATTAACCATTCACCCTACCCCACAGATATTTAAAGCTTTGGTCTTAAAAACCTTGGGATGGACCCAGGCCATGCTCTAGTGAGGACTGTGAGACTTTGATCCTTGATGTTCAATCACCACAGTGCTGTCAAAGATTAATTCCTTATCAGCATCTGCCTCTGGCAAGTTCCCAAATAAGAAGAGGAAGCAGATGAGCTGTATGATTCTTTGAGAAGTTTCATAAAGTAGTGAGATTACCCTTTGTACACTCGATACTGTGCTTTAAATGGCTTAAAGCACACTGCCCAATTCTGTCTTGGAGGAAATTTAGTCATGTTATAAATTGGTTTTCAGGCTTAGAAAGAGGAATTCACAAAACAGAGATTGTTTACAGTCCTGTCTCTTCCCCTGTAAAAAGTTTCAATGGTCACACTGGAGTGTTCTGTTCCTTAACAGGTCTGTAAATATGCGATATGACAGATTTGAGTTGAAATAGCTTTCAGCAGAGCATGTAGTTTATTTATGGAACCTGGTCAAATGAAGCTAGTAATTTCTGACACCCTAAAGTCTAGAGATGTGCATAAACATCACTAGCTAAGGGACAATATACAGTAACTCAGCAGAGTGTCTTTGTCTAAGAGGCAGACTTTAAGCCCCCTGGCCACTCAAGAAACTGGTGGCTACTACTGAATCCAAAAGCATATTTGTTAACCAGTTTCCAGCAGAACATAATGACAGCAGAACCTCCCTGCCCAGCACAGCCTCATGCATCTGTTTGAAGCACAGTGATGTCATCCAAAGCCCCAGAGCTACCTTCTGTTTTGTCCACACAGTAAAAAGCAGACTCTGTAAAACTCAGATGCTTAAAACTCAAATGTGCCAGAACTTAAAGCACAACTAAGCTTAAATGTGCATGCAATCTAATAGTCTAATCATCAGGAATCTTAAAAGAGCTTTAGGGCCCATTTAGCTAGTAATCAATTAAACAAATTTAATAGAATCTGAGATTTGTAACAGTGTTCGTTAACATGGGTCAGGCAGATATCTTTATTGGGCAGTACACGATTAATCCATTTTGGATCTCATATATGGTAGTGCTGTTCACCAAGGTCATCACCTGTGTATCTAAGATCTTTCTCTATTCAGGGAAAAAAATGTGCCTTACAGTAATGATTTAAAAGTTATTACAGACAGGGATAAGAAGTTTTTACCAGCACACAGTGAAAGTCTGTATAAATGCATATAACCATGAGCAGGTCAAAAGCTTATGGGTAAGAATCAGAGACAGAGACAACAAAGGGAATCATGTGGTTGGTGTCTACTACAGGCCGCCTGGTCAAGGGGAGCCTACTGACAAAGCCTTCTTCCTCCAACTCCAGGAGGCTTTGTGCTGTATTTGGCAAGGGATGCAAAGAATAAATAGAAGGGCTTCTAAAGGTACGTCAATCAGAAAAGGAAAGTTAAAGTGTACCCCCCAATGAACAAAAATGGTGGCCTAGTATCAACAGATGAGAAGAAGGCTGAGGTACTCAACAACTTTTTTGCCTCAGTGTTCACTGGTAACCTCTCTCCTCACCCCTCCCAAGCCAATGTACCACAGGATGGAGACCAGGGGGATAAAGCCCCTCCCACTGTAAGTGAATATCAGGTTCGCGACAGCCTGAGAAGCTGGACATATACAAGTCTATGGGACCTGATGAGATGCATCACAGAGTCCTGAGGGAACTGGCCGATGTAGTTGCCAAGCCACTCTCCATGGTATCTGAAAAGTCATGGCAGTCAGGTGAAGTCCCTGGGGACTGGAAAAAGGGAAACGTTGTGCCCATCTTTAAAAAGGATAGAAAGGAGGACCTGGGGAACTACCATCCTCTCAGCCTCACCTCTGTGGCAGGGAAGATCATGGAACAGATCCTCCTAGAAGCTATGCTAAGGCACATGGAGCACCAGGAGGTGATTTGAGAAGGCCAGCATGGCTTCACCAGGGGCAAGTCCTGCCTGACCAACCTGGTGGCCTTCTGTGATGGAGTGACTACATCAGTGGACAAGGGAAGAGCTGCAGATGTCTGGACTTCTGTAAGACCTGTGGGATCAAGTGCACCCTCAGCAAGTTTGCAGATACACCAAGCTGAGCAGTGCAGTTGACATGCCAGAAGGATGGAATGACATCCAAAGAGACCTAGACAAGCTGGAGAGGTGGGCCTGTGAGAACTTCATGAGGTTTAACAAGGCCAAGAGCAAGGTCCTGTGCCTGGGCCAGGGCAACCCCCGATATAAATACAGGCTGGGGGATGAAGAGATTGAGAGCAACCCTGCAGAGAAGGACTTTGGGGTACTGGTGGACGAAAAGCTGGACATGAGATAACAATATGTGCTTGCAGCCCAGAAGGCCAACCGTATCCTGGGCTGCGTCAAAAGAAGCATGGCCAGCAGGTCTGAGGGAGGTGATTCTGCCCCTCTGCTCTGCTCTCATGAGACCCCACCTCAAGTCCTGCATCCAGCTCTGGAGCCCTCAGCACAGGTAGGGCATGGACCTGTTGGAGTGGGTCCAGAGGAAGACCATGAAAATGATCCAAGGGCTGGAGCACCTCTCCTACGAGGATAGGCTGAGAGAGTTGGGGGTGTTCAGCCTGGGGAAGGCTCTGGGGAGACCTTATTGCGGCCCTTCAGTTCTTAAAGGGGGACTATAGGAAGAATGGGAGCAACCTCTTTAGCAAGGCCTGTTGTGACAGGACAAGGGGTAACGGTTTTAATCTAAAGGAGGGTAGTTTTAGACTGGATATAAGGAAAAAAACTTTTATGATGAGGGTAGTGAAACACTGGCACAGGTTGCCCAGAGAGGTTGTGGATGCCCCATCCCTGGAAACATTGAAGGTCAGGTTGGATGGGGCTCTGAGCAACCTGATCTAGTTGAAGATGCCCCTGCTCACTGCAGGGCTTTGGACTATATGACCTCTAAAGGTGCCTTCCAGCCTAAACCATTCTATGATTCTATGATAATTGATGGAAGACATTTGTTTGAAAGAATCTGTGCTCAATCTTATATATAGTCATAGAATCATAGAATCATTAAGGTTGGAAAAGACCCTTAAGATCATCGAGTCCAGCTGCTAACCTGTCACACCACTAAACCATATCCTCAAGCACCACATCTACCCTTCTTTTAAATACCTCCAGGGATGGAGATTCCACCACCTCCCTGGGCAGCCTGTTCCAATGCCTGACAACCCTTTCAGTGAAGAAGTTTTTCCTAATATCCAACCTAAACTTCCCCTGGTGCAGCTTGAGGCCATTTCCTCTTGTCCTATTGTTTGTTACTAGGGAGAAGAGACCGACCCCCGCCTCACTACAACCTCCTTTCAGGTAGTTGTAGAGAGCAATAAGGTCTCCCCTCAGCCTCCTCTTCTCCAGGCTAAATGTGCTGGTTTTGGCTGAGAAGGGGTTAATTCTCCTCACTGTGGGGGTCGGCTACCTTTCCAGCTTCCCGCGCCCTGCCGCGTGGCGGGGGGGGGGGGGGGGGGCTGGGAGGGGCGGGGCCATGGTGGGGACGGCTGACCCCGACTGGCCAATGGCAGGTTCATGCCATACCACGTGACACCATGACCAGTATATTGGGGGGGGGCAGTGGCAGCGCGGGAGCGGCGCGGCGTCGGGTCGGCGGGCGGCTGCGGCACGCACGGTTTGTTTCAGCGGTTCGTTCCCCCTCTCCCCTCCCTTCCCCACTCCCCCGGGGCTTTGCCCCTCTCGTTGTTCTCCTTTACATTGCATTTCTGTTGTTGTTTCTTTTAATTTTAATTATTAAACTGTTCTTATCCCAACTCACGAGCGTTACCCTTCTGACTCTCTCCCCCATCTACCGGTGGGGAGTGAGCGAGCGACTGTGTGGGGCTGAGCTGCCGGCTAAACCACGACACTAAACAACCCCAATTCCACCAGCTGCTCCTTGTAAGACTTGTTCTCTAGACCCTTCACCAATGTTGTTGCCCTTCTCTGGACACGCTCCAGCACCTCGATGTCCTCCTTGTAGTGAGGGGCCCAAAACTGAACTCAGTACTCGAGGTGCTGCCTCACCAGTGCCGAGTACAGGGGCACCATCCCTGCCCTGCTCCTGCTGCCCACACTATTCCTGATACAAGCCAGGATGCCACTGGCCTTCTTGGCCACCTGGGCACACTGCTGGCTCATGTTCAGCCGGCTGTCAACCAGCACCCCCAGGTCCTTTTCCTCCAGGCAGCCCTCCAGCCACTCCTCCCTAAGCCTGTAGAGTTGCATGGGATTGTTGTGGCCCAAGTGCAGGACCTGGCACTTGGATGTTGGCTCCGGCCCAACGATCCAGCCTATCCAGGTCCCTCTGTAAGGCCCTCCTGTCCTCCAGCAGATCAACACTTCCACCCAGCTTGGTGTCACCTGCAAACTTACTGAGGGTGCACTCAATCCCCTCATCCAGATCATCAATGAAGATATTGAACAGGACCGGCCCCAACACTGAGCCCTGGGGAACACCACTCGTGACTGGCCGCCAACTGGATTTGACTCCATTCACCTCCACTCTCTGGGCTCGGCCGTGCAGCCAGTTTTTAACCCAGCGCAGAGTGCACTTGTCCAAGCCGTGAGCAGCCAGATTCTCCAGGAGAACGCTGTGGGAGACAGTGTCAAAGGCCTTACTAAAGTCCAAGCAGACAATGTCTACAGCCTTCCCCTCATCCACTAAGTAGGTCACCTTATCATAGAAGGAGACCAGGTTAGTGAGGCAGGACCTCCCTTGCATAAACCTATGCTGGCTGAGCCTGATACCCTGGTGTCCTGCATGTACTGCGTAATGGTATTCAAGATGATCTGCTCCATGACCTTTCCCAGCACCGAGGTCAGGCTGACAGGCCTGTAGTTCCCCGGATCCTCCTTCCGACCCTTCTTGTAGAGGGGCGTCACATTTGCTAGTTCCCAGTTGTCTGGGACCTCCCTGGTTAACCAGGATTGCTGATAAATGATGGAGGGTGGCTTGGTGAGCTCCTCTGCCAGCTTCCTCAGTATCCTCGGGTGGATCCCATCTGGCCCCATGGACTTGTGAACATCCAGGTGAAGGAGCAGTTCGGTGACTGCCACCTCTTCAAAAACTGGGACTTCATTCTGCATACTGTCCCCATCTGCCAGCACAGGGGCCTGACAACCCTGAGGATGACCAGTCTCAGCAGTTGGCACCACTGCTGGAGCAAAAGAGTGGATGAATGCCTCTTCCTACAAGGATTGTTATTTAGTTACCAGTCCCGCATTGGTGGTCACTGTGAAACCCACAGCTGGGTTTGGTAGAGTCATCTTCCTGCCCTGCCTCCTATCCACAACAGGCCTGAGGTTCTTGGTCATCCCTGGAGATGGCTGGCTTTGACCAGAATGGGGCACCTTTTTGATGCCCCATCTTGTGTCTCCTCAGAATGTGAAAGTTTCTAAGGGACTTGGACATCATACTTCTTTTGAAAAAGTAGTCCAGCTATACCCTGCCTGGTGTTTACATGAGGAACATAGAAAACAAACAAGATGCTATAAATACGTAGATGGAGGTATCCACACCAGGACAAAAAATTCATGGAACTTACTGAACCTGACCCAAATGGTATTTTCTCTTCTCAAGAAACTGGCAAATAATGATTGTGATGGGATATAACAAAGAGAAAGGAATGCAAAACCTCAAACCAGTCATGCTCTGCTTGCACTGTCTCTTCCTTTGGCTTGTTTGGTTGCAGTCTTGTGCTGTTTCAGGTACCCAGTGTGCATCACCTGCGTTGTGAGGTCTGACCCCGTTCAGATGTAGCAAATGCTCACTTCTCAGGGAACATCTTACACCATTGCAATGTACAACAAAGCTGCTGGCACTTGCTGACTTTGTTGCTAGAACCTGAAGTATTTTTAAAATAACCTTTGCAAAACAAAGTGTATCCGATTAGAAAGAAAGAAAAAAGAAAAAAAAAAATTGAAGTTCAGGATGGAACTCCTCTGCTGGAAAAAGCTAAGCAGGACCACCAAGCAGGACAGTGCATGAAGATGTGAGCAGCTGGTGGTGATGAATCAGAAAAAGGCAGGACAGAATCTGCTGAGGGGGCAGGAGAGCAGTGTCACGCCAGCAGCCACCGCGCTTGGTAGCATTTCCCATCTGTCTGTCCTGCGGTTGCTTTTGAAGTCCAGAGAGCTCAGAATGAAGAAGCCTGTCCTACACAGGTTCTCAGGTTCTGATTATTCTTGCATGGTTCTGCTTATGCCAAGGAGGAAGGCCAAAAGGTTATCCAAAGTGCTTCAAGAGCAAGAATCATGGTAAAATACAACACCAGCGCTGAACGTCTCAGTTGCTGAAACCTGTGCCTTTTTATGCTTCTTTGGGAACAGACTTCTGGAAGTAAAACCTGGCTAATGGAGCCACGTGTGTGTCTTCCTTTCTTCCTTCTGCTGGAAAGCTAGTCCAGGGGAATGACCAAGTAGACTCTGAGCATGTGCAAAATAAGGTGTATGTTTATTATTGACACAACTAGATTTCAGCTGCATTGATTTGCAGGACAGCTGTAAGCATTTCAGGATTCTAGTATGGTTTAGCAGCTCTTCTATATACTCTTGGCCGCTAACATCAGGTGAATGCTGTGTGTGCTGTCTACAGGAGCACTTTGGGTTGCCCTCCTACACTGACTAAGATTAGAAGGATGGCAAAGTGGATTAAATTAACATGATAAAGAAATATTCCCTTCCTAGGGAATACACCTGACTGTCGTGGTAACCTAGTTTTGATAAGCTGAGTCAAGTACAATATCTACACAAAACACTGCATTCATATGGATGGTTAGGAGCCAGTAGTAGGTAGTAGCTGCAAAGGTCTTTATTTCCCATGGGTTTCACAGCAACAGGAAAAAAAAGCAGACCCCATTAGTGCCTGTACTGAGGGAGAAGCTACAGTCTGAGTTCAGCCCATAACTGAAGAGAGAAAAAGCTCTATAATGAATGCATCAAAGACAGAAAAGGACCAATTAATCCCACTGCTCACAGGATTACTTTGTTTTTCTGTCAATGCTCAGAAGACTTCTAACACAGAGAGACAGGAATGATTTGCAAAGATCAGATAAAATGAGCAGACAGGTTAGACTCTAGCAACAGACCTAGCTCTGCTGCAGACCTGGTGAGTGGCAGTATTGATGTGCACGGTCCCAGATAAGTCCTGCACTGTGTTTTGCAAAGGCAGCCCAGAGGTGACGTGGTCTCCGACACCAGTGAGCCGGGTAAGCGTATGTGTTTATGGGAGGTTATGGCAGCACACAGAGCTCCTGAAGCCTCCAGCTATTTTCTGACCACCTGCATGGTAGGGAAAACAGGAGCTCAACAGGGGATGCAACTCCTGTGGAACCCACGTGGGGAACTGAAGGGCAGTTTATCTCTCAGCTCCTCTGGCAGATGTCATAGGTGCCATTTTAGGTAATACAGAAGGAGTTTAAAAGTTGACTTCCAGGGCTAAAATCGTGAAGTCCTGCAGTTCAAGATAGTGTGACCACGCTAGAGATGCTCCTATTTTTCATTGGCACAGGGAGGGCCTTGTATGAGACACTCAGAAATCAATGGCATAGGCTATGAATTACATGAATTGTAATCTGGCTCTTCATTCTTTCTTCCAATGAAATAAATAAACTACTTTAAAACCTGCTTCTGCCACAATTGTATAATCCATGTGGGACGACGGCCTTATTATAATTATGTAAATACAATAAGTCTCTTTTTTTTTTTTTGGGAATGAGAATTACACAAGTAATGACAGATGATACACCTTCAAGCTTTCAGCCCTAGTACTTCATGAGTCCTAAAAATTATTACAGTAAAGGACTAATAGAGGTACACTCAACACTTCAAGTATCTATCACTTGCCTCAGGACTAATGCAGCTTGTTAATTGCTTGCTGTGCTCCAGGTGAGTAAATCCTGCAGGAAAGGTTTTAAGCAGAGTAGGTTTTCATTCCTGCTTTGATAAGTGCTTCCTAAGAGCCAGGCAAAAAGCCTTACGGTGCTCAGTCACCAGAGGAACCTGCCGTGAGCTTCAGCTCTGCAGGGTTGCCTGGGAAAACCTGACCAGCATCACCTCCCACACCCCCATTCACACTATGGCTAAACCTATCCAAGACATGGAGGTGTTTAGTGAAGAATAAATAGCAAAATAATGGTCTCTGTGGGCTTTATTTCTTCCTCACAATTTGCCAAGGTTATCTAGTCCTAATAAAAAAACCCTTCTGGTCATTGACCATTGGAGGATGCTGATTAGCTTTCTTGTGCTCAAGGATGCTGATAAAAAAAAAAAGTAGTTTATGATCTGTAGGGTGAAAGCATCAGTGGCTGTGTGGGTGTTAAATTTCAGGATGACTTGTATTCGGTCAGGTTTTCCTAGACCTTGTACTCTGAGTGTACCATCTGCCTATGTATTTCTTCTGGTCTTCCTCACCTTTGCAGATGCAGTTCTTATGCTCTTTCAGGCCAACTTTGCACAGCTTGACACTCTGCTTGACCATAGCCATGAAGTACGTAAGTTGAAAATTAATCAAATAAATCATGACATAAATTAAATAAAAGCTTCAACTTTTTCCACCCATGCTGCTTAGGAACATATACTACAAGTATCTAGAAAGTGGCAGGATTTAAAGAACTAAAACTGGATGAAGTAATTCTCACCAAGTACTAGTAAATCAAATGAGGCCGCGTGGGCACACAACTGCAGGCATGTTCAGTTGTTAACATGCACCCCATTATTGTTGGCTCGTACCAACCAGCACTGTCCCAACACCACCCCGGCACCATCTGGGGAACACCACAGGCGAATGGCAGTGCCCAGCGGCTAGTTTTCACTCAGTGACAGTGCTTCGGGGCAGAAAGAGAGTTCAGCCCTATGGACATGAGCTGCGCTGTGCCCCTTCGCCTTGGGGATATGTAAGGGACTAGAAACTTGTCTCAACGTTGTTGGCAGCCAAGTTTAACTACCGAAGCCTGATCACCCCAGCAACTGAGCGGGACAGTTTAGTCACCAAGATAGCCCATTGAGCTCTACCCACAGGAACGTGTGTCCTGTTGTCTCGGAATACATGTCCCCTGCCCACGCGCCCGGGCCCAGGGCCGGCTGGCAACAGGTGGGAGGGGGCTCCGACCCTCTCGAACTTTCAAGCACCCTCTAGTGACGGTACTGGGCATGCGCCCCACCGCCAAGCGGGAGGCATGGCTGTGCAGAACAGTTGCTGACTATGCAAGAGGTCAACCCTATAAAAAGGGGAAAACCGGGGCGACAACTAGGCGCGTTCTGGAATATTCTTCCACCGGGTTGGAGGAGGCCGCCCTGCCTGCCCGGACCCCCGCAGGTCCGTGGTGGTAGCTATCGCAGTGCGCTCGCTCCCTCTCTTTCCCTTTCTCACCTTTTCCTCTTTCTTTGTTTTTCTCTCGTGTATTTATTGCTGGCCAAATAAAGTGACTTGGCACTTGACTCCATCTTGAGTCTTAATTCTGTTTCCAAGAATGCAAAAGAAACCTAGTCACGATAAAACATTGGAGCTAACCAGAAGTGAAGCCCAGCCACCCCCAACCTCCCGGATTTATCTGAGGTCGGCTGGAAAGCAAGGGGGCTTAACCTCTGCCAAACTGTTCAACCTAACAGTGGATCATGACAGGCTAGCAGATGGTCCCTGGCCTATTTTATTTCTTAATAAAGATTGAGGAGATAAGCCAATACTGGATGCAATCTATTAAGTTATTTTAAAATTGAAGTAATTTGTAAATGTGAAATTGAGCATTTAAAAAATATTGACTGTCATTTATTTCCGGCTGTAAGGGACTAGAAACTTGTCTCAACATTGTCGGCAGAATGGCTTGACTACCAAGGCTTCACCACGATGGCAACTGAGGAAGTTCTACCCAGCAGGAACATACGTATCTATATCTTCTTGTCTCAGAGCACACAGGCCCAGTCCTCTGCACGTGCGCCTGGCCCCAGGGTCATCTTACAAAATATGGGAGGGGGGCTTGGACCCCCGGGAACCCTCTGGAACCGTCGAGCACTCTCTGGTGACAATACTGCACATGCGCCCCACTGCCGAGTGGGAGGTGCGGCCATGCAAACCAGCTCATTGACTGTGCAGCGGGACAATGCTATAAAAGGCGGAACCGGCGGAGACCAGCTGGAATGTTCCCCCACCGGACTGAAGACACATCAGACTGACGGGACGCCACAGATCCGTGGTGGTAGCTATTGTAACTCTCTGTCTCTCTTTTTCATTTTTTTTCCTCTTTCTCTCCTTTTCTCTTGTGTACTTGTTGGCAGCCAAATAAAGTGACTTGGCGCTTGACTCCGTTTTGAGTCTTAATTCTGTTCCCGAGAATACAACAAACCTGGTCACGATAACACATCCAATTGAACATCACTCCGAGGTTAAGCCCAGCCGCCCCTAGCCACCCAGAATTATCTGAGGTTGGTTAGAAAGCAAGGGGGCTCAACTTCTGCCAAACTGTGCAACCCAACAGTGGATCGTGACACCGGCCTGTAGACATGATGAATGAACTGGGGTAGACACGCTTGCGCACGGTTTAGCAGAGGACAAGCACCGCAGGGTTAAAGGTTAGGAACGGAAAGCTCCAGAATCATCCTTTAATTTTGTAGCTGGACTGATGAAAGCCGCGTACGTGGTGGAGCAGGTCGTGGTGCACTGAAGTGTCCTGTCCCCTGCTGTGATGATGGGGCAGAGCTGGGTGATGGCACAGCTCCCCACTGGGGTGCCTGCTACCCGCCTAACCTGTGGAAACCAGGTTATTTCTAGGACATATCCACCTGGGTCCAGGAATTCAGGGGCATTGCCAGCTTCACCACCCTACCTGAAGCCAGCGTGACCAAGGGAGCATTGAGTGAACTTTTAAAGCAAAGACAGATTTTCCTTTTTAAAAAAGGCTGTCCACTGGCTTTTGTGGTGCCTGTTGAGGGGCTTTATTGTCATATTTTAATACAGTAACCAGACTGCAAAAAACATGCTGGGCCTGCCTGTCTGCCCTTTTATATTCTGTAATAAATGCAAGCCTTGTCTTTCCAGCAGCATTGTTCAGAAAAGGATTTTCTTCCACAAAACTCGGTTAAACATCTTTCAGTTAAGCATCTTTGAACAAACTGAGTGTTTTTCCTCAGTATGAGCAACTATGAAAAGATGTGCCATCAGTCTGCAGTGTGCCAGCAGATCGATCAGTGTTCAGCTGGTGGGAAGACTAAGAACATCAGAAAAGGAGCGCCAAAACCCTGAGGGATGAAAGATCAGCCCAGACTATTTTACTGAGGCAGTGAAGAGGGAAGAAAATTGCTTTTCTTTCATGTACTTCCATCCCTTCTGCAGCACCTGCGTCAAGTGTTCCCCAGTGAGGAACGGTTTCCTGGGACCACTGCTCACCCTCTTTCTCCTTCTGGGACCTCAGCTGTGAGGTCGAGGTGGTGCTCCAGGGCAGGAGGGGGGAAGCTGGTTCCCAAAGGAGGTTTCCATGGTCCATGCAGCAAGGAACAAGAAGGCAGGCAATGGTCCCTATGGTTGCTGCATGTGAAGTAGTGGGGCCTGGGACACAGCTATCAAAACACAGGAACATTTGTGAAAAATTCCAGACTGGGGTTCCAAATCAACACATGGAGGGAGGTCGGAGATCTGAGGTCATCTTGGGTGTCAATTGTGCTATTTCCTCGGCGCAATTCATGGATCTTTGTCTAATTCTGGTGGGATTCAGGCCTCTGGGTGCTTATGCTGCAGCCAAGCCAGTTTGCACAAATACAGCCCAAAGGGCTTCCAGAGTGGATGTCATTAACCATCCAGCCTTGGCAGAGTTATGTTCCCAGGAAGCTGCAAAACCTGCCTAAGAAGATGGGTGACTACCTGGCACCCAGGCAGCCCAAGTGTTTCCTTAAAAGGCCTTTCGGAGTGGTGTAACACATGGGATATTGCAAAGAAGTGCTTGTCCCCATCCTTACATCTGTTCCTCTTACAGTCACCGGTGAGTTTTCACCAAGGGTATGCAATACTCAACAGTGAATCACACAAAACACCTATAGCTAAAACTTCATAGCCTATGAGCTATTATCTCAGGAGCACTGCACCATTGCTGCCAGCCCAGAGGCTCCCGCAGCCTGAAGCAGCCTCACAGCTCCCTGGAGGGCCCCTGGCTGTGCCGCTCCAAGGCAGAGGGCAAGTCCTACTCCTCTAGTCTAATGCACTGAGCATGGTGCAGGGTGGACACCTCTCAAATGACATCTGGTGTCAAAACAACAAATAAAAACCTATTACTTATTACATATTTATTGCTAACTTACTGTTTGTCTGGGATAGTGGGTTAATGAGCTGCTAATGGACATGGTCAGTGATTTTCAGTTAACACAGGTTTACACAGTGAGTTTTTTTTTTAAGACCTCAGAGAATAAAGGGGTTTAGGTATATAAAGGCATTCTGTGAATGTATGGACTGCATTATTTTATATACCACATAACAGACTATAAAGGATATTATATTTTATGGTATGTGTGGAGGCAGGATTGAGGTAGGATTTCCAAGCTTACCAACTCATTTTCAGATCAAGAAATAACTACCTCACTGCTGCATTATTTCTACCTATACATATAGATTGACAGCAGGTATTGTTTTCACCGTTAAGAAACAGCATCTCTTTGTGAAATGCAGCCAAGTCCTGAAATGAAAGAGCAAACATTAGCAGTGTATAATCATGCTCCCAGCAGTTCAGGAGAGAAAGTAATAAGTATCTCATTTACCTGGAACTGCAGGAGGAACAGAGCATGCTGCATGCAAGGACCCATCTGGGCACTAGGAAGGAACCTTGAGCAAGATCTACCTGTGCAAAAAACAGGCATAGGTGCTCCTATGACCCCAGCACTTAGGCGTAATTATTGTGTTTCATTCCTAAAACTTTCCCTTTGGCAAAACAGTGCATTTTCATGGTTTATAAGTTCATTAGAGACAAAGACAAACCATTACCAGACAAATTCGCTGCCTACAGCTATCCCTGACAATTCCATGAAGCTGGGATTACTTGGTTAAGTTTTGCTGAAAACAAGCAGATATTTTTCCCAAGAATCATTCACCAAGAATAGCTGTACTGAGTCCAGGTGTGGAGGAACCATGTGATGCATGTGCCGACCGACCCTTTAGAGTCTAGTAAAAAGGCTGGGATCTCTTACAGGAGCACAGGTGACACCACGTCTCAGACTGTACTGGAGATCAGGATCTGAATCCAGACCAAATCTACTATTTGATAGCTTTGATTATCTCAGGAAATGTCACACCTCAGGACTGTGTATCTGAACAACATGTTTTAAAAAGACTTTAGAATCTTAAAATCAGAATGGTTTAGGCTGGAAGGCACCTTTAGAGGTTATGTAGTCCAAACCCCTGCAGTGAGCAGGGACATCTTCAACTAGATCAGGTTGCTCGGAGCCCCGTCCAGCCTGACCTTGAACGTTTCTAGGGATGGGGCATCCACAGCCTCCCTGGGCAACTTACACCTGTGTTTTACCACCTTCATTGTAAAAAAGAAAAAATTACTTATTTCTAGTCTAAATCTATCCTTCTCTAGTTTAAAACCGTTACCCCTTGTCCTGTCACAACATGCCTTGCTAGAAAGATTGTTCCCTCTTTCTTATAGTCCCCGTTTAAGTACTGAAAGGCCACAATTAAGGTCTCCCCACAGCCTTCTCCAGGCTGAACACCCCCAACTCTCTCAGCCTGTCCTCGTAGGAGAGGAGCTCCAGCCCTCAGATCATTTTTGTGGCTTCCTCTGGACCCGCTCCAACAGGTCCGTGTCCTTCCTGTGCTGAGGGCTCCAGAGCTGGATGCTTTACTGCCTGCCTAACAGGGTAGGAACTCAACGACGGGAGTTCACCACTCCCAAACCCACATTCCAACATTGTAGTATATAAATGTGCCTTGGTTTAATGTGTTACACTTCTTTGTTGCTTCAACTTTAATAAAATATTTATTGCTTATAATACAGAGTCTGTAACATAAATGAGCACTACACAACTGTTTTATTTCTAACTTTAATAGTGAAACATTTTTAATAAGGTATGCACTACAATCCTATACACTATATACACTATGCTCACATTTAAAATGTGTTTTAATATATTAGTATACAATGTTATGATGGAAGTTGTATCATGGCTAGTTATTAAAGATGCTGCAGGTCTGTAGTTGCCACTAATTGGTAGAATCACTTGTGTTCAAGGTCTCTTAGAACTTGGTCTTCAGAGATCATGCAGTGCATTTGTGAAATGATCATCAAATATTGGCCTGTTTTAATTCGTTTTAACTTCGGTGGAAATATGACTGACATCAATATAGTAATGTGTCAATACATTTCATTGATAAAAAACATTATGTTCAAAATTCCTTCCTCATTTGTGGCTAGGAACTCAGTTTTTGTATTGTTTGCATAGCTGAAAAGAAGCATAGTGTCAGAGTGACTCATGAATGGAAGTTAAATACATTACAGTGGGCGATAATGCAACCTGAAAAGGTTGGGTAAATATAACCCCCAGAAGGGAAATTTATTTCTTCCATGAAAGATCAGCTGAACTTTGCGTTTATCAGTCAGGAACGTAACAAGTTCTGGCTAGTTCCTATGATTTAGAAACTTTTCACCCTGCAATTTTGATGCTTTATTTCCAAGCTCCTTGGGAGAATTTCATTTAAAGTTTGACTTAATCTGGATTCTATTATAATTTCTTTGGATAGAACAAAAGCAGAACTTTTATTTCAATGTGGGATGTTTTTAGTGTTTTTTCATAAAGAAATCACGTGATGAAAGTGTAACTCCAAAGTGTTACTTCTCAAAGCTGCACAGCACTCCACATCTGTCCTGACTTGCATGACCTACGCTATGCATTGAACAACCATCTTTAATGAGGGAGCTGTTAAAATGTGCTGTGTTCCCGTAGTGAGATGTATGGTTAAGAAAAGGAAAGATTTTCCATTGTCATTGAGAGAATTCTGGCTTCCTCTGACTTACTATTGTCTGTCTTTATCTTTTAAATTTCATATAATAAACCCCTTCATCTGCTTTTAGGAAACGAGTCACATACCCATCTTCTTCTGTATGTCTCTATGCCTACCTGCTTACAAACATCTTCAGTAGGGAGGAAAAATAGAAACAAGTAGATTCCTGCACCATGGTCACTTCTGGTTTGCACTTTGTCCCAACCAGAATATATCCACACACATTTATTTCCCTGCTTGTGCTGTGGTCCTATGTGTGTTTATTCAGGTAGTGGTATGTTGTCCACAGAAACACCCTTCCCAGGGGAAGGTTTTTATTCTTCAGAGTGAAAGGACACCTGAATTATCTGTGCATCTATGAAGGCTATTGCATTTATTCTCCTTTCCTCTTGCAATCAGCCTTGTGTAATATGTCTTGAATCCTCTATGGATGGAGGGGTGAAGAGCCTTAACTTGGCAGTACGGAAGGAAGAGGCTGGGAAATTGGTGCTATTTACAGCTTGCCAGTCATTATGTACAAAAAACTGTAAAAAGCAAAAAAAACATAATGGGCAAATAATTACACTTGTCCCTCCTGTACAGTTAACTACAAATAATAAAATTGCCTATAAATGAGTAGTCACACCCAGGGAAGTTAAAATGCTACTGTTTGTTTTTCCTTGTGCATTACATCGAGCTTTACCTGAGTACAGGTGTAATAGCTACAATTCACATTCCAAAAGTCTTTTTTCCCCTTTTGGGGGAAATAAACCAATTAAAGGTATTAAAGGGTCTTTGTGGCATAAGAGAGCACACTGTATATTGTGGCATGAATGTTGCCTTCTGTGGTGTATCAGACGTCTGTTTTGCGATCAGATTTTCAGGGAATTATAGAAAAAAATAATTTGGAAGCAGGCTCTGGAGATATCTAGCCTGACCCCTGCTCAAGGCAGGGCTAGCTTCAGAGTTAGATGAGATGGCTCAGAGGGGCTGTCCAGGCAAGTTTTGAAAAATCTGTGAGGATGGAGACTCCACAACACCTTCATATTATCCAGGTTGTAAGCTCTGGAGGAAAAAAAAAATCCTCAGGTGATCCCAGAGGAATATTTGGAAAATATGTTATTACTTAACTCTCACGTGTACTAAGTGTGTATTTCTGGTATAGTGTGTGGTTTTTACTTTAAGTTATTGTTATTGTGCCTTTACAGAAATGTGTTATATTGCTCTCTGTTGACGCTGCATAAAGGTAAACACATGGAAAACATGAAGAGGTGTGGTGAGTGGTTGAGATAAGCTGGGAGATCGGGAGGCACCTGAGAACTTCACCCCCACCCAGCAGATGGGCAATGTTTTGCAGGAGAGGCCTATTTTTGCTTCCTTTCCTCTCTGCTGAGCAATGTTAGACTGAGGTTTTACCTGAATGCAGACTCTGTATTGCTTTAATGACAGGCACAATCCCTGGGCTGTGAATATAGTTACAAAAAGAGTTCATTTCTTAGTAAATTAAGAATCAGCAGGAGAGGGAATAAACTCTGGTGCTATACAATATTTTAATACTGGGGGTAATATAGGTATATGATGAAAAATAATACATACGTAAGTGGCATTATGACAGCAGTATGAAAAGAAATGCTGGATGAGAACACGGGTATATAATTATTCATCGTACCAAAGCAAGTAGAGGTCTGCACTTAATTATTTAATGGACAATAGAACAATTTCAGTCAGAAAGGTTGAGGGAGGGTCATTCCAACCATATACGCTGATGGTGCATTTACCTGAGGGCAAGAGAATAGACGTTCAGCTGAACACAGATATTTTCCTGTGAAAAAAGTTTGCTGTTCCTGAAGAGGGACAATTCCCTCATCACTGCACAAGAGGCAAGCACAGCGCTGTTTGGAGAGCTTGGGAAAAGCAGCTGCCACCTCAGCATTCTCACGAAGAGTGCACCTCCAATCCATATATACATACATATATAAATATATATTTACATATACATTTATATGTATATATATGCTCTCTGACTCAACTTCACAGCCTCCCTTTCACAGGAGTCCATCAAGGGTTACTTTGGAAATAATCTTTATATCTTCCATGATAACAAAAAATTCCATTTGTTCCCAGACCCCAATCCACTGCAAACACTTCTCACAATCTCTGAGTACTCAGAACCCTTTCAGTATTTAACGTACATACCAGCCACTGTAAGTTATCCTTAAATATCACATGCAAATGTTTACATTTGTGGAAACTAAGTTTCTGGTGCTTCTTTCATCCTATCTTGGTCTCACAACCACCAAATTCTTGTGCAGTTATTGACAGCACTCATTAACATCAACAGTTTTATTGTGAGCCTATGGCTAGAAAACCTGTGATAAACAATACACTGATCCCTACCTGCTTTCTGTACTTCACCATGGGCAAGAAGTGTGACGTTAAGCTCAGCCCACCTGCCCAAGCTGGGCAGGACATCTGTGGTTTTGTATGGTTATTCATAGCGTGGGGTGCAGCTTCAGTGGGCAGCCTTTTTAATAATGTAATCCAAAAGTGAAAGGGTAATGTTTACCAAACCTGTTTCAAAATGGCTGATTAATCAAATAAATGGGTGTTTATTGAGACTGTTGCTAGGTACTTACTGTTAGTGAGATAATTGTGTGACTCAGCTAAGCCAGACAAAGAGCTCTACTGTTGCTCTAAAGTACCGACTGGCAAAGTTTGGATCATGACACCAGACTGAGGGGAGAAACTTTGCTCTTTCTTCTCAGCTTTTTCAGAAGGCTAATCGCTTAGTTCATTTATGGTCACATCCTCCACGTTTACAGCCAGCTTCAAATGCCTTCCTCCCATAAAACCAAGAAACAAACACCGACCCTTCTGCAGAACCCCTTCATCCTCAGCACAGTGGTGATGGGTTTTGATTACTGACACCAAGGTTTGGGAAACAGATCTTTCTTTTCTGTCTTTTCTAGATTATTATATGATGGTCATAATATATTAATTATATTATATTCTTATTGCATTATTATATCAATGCCTTTTTTCTGTTAAGCATCTGTTTAAACTGTAAGATCCTAGCATTCAAAGCACTTGTTTAGTAAATAATTGGGGTAAGTTTTGTGGGGAGAGGTAATATTTTATAAGACCAAGTGATAAACACGGAAACAGCTGACAAGCTTTTAGGTACATGAGCTCTTCTTCAGGTCAAACTTGCTGCTTGAAAGCCTCTCTTCTTTTCCAACTAGATATGTGTTTTTTCCAATAAAAGCTATTGCCTCTCTCTGGAATCCTCACTGCACATAGTCTTAACTCTCACAGCTACAGAGAAAAGGCTACTAATAAACAACAAACAGTACTTGATTAGGCAGGCAATTAATGGAGATTTTGTGATAGAAATTTCATCATACAACTCATGCCTCATATTTTTCATCTAAAAAATTGGAAGCATTTTAAAAAGACAGCTACTAATGAGTATAATTATAGAAAACTCTCCTTGCTACTCAGAGGAAAGCATGAAGTACTTGGAAGTCTGATGTGCAGAAAGAGATTTACATCTGCAGGCTGGGGGGAACACTAAGAACATATACCTGTCCTCTAATTAAACTCCCTGTTGCTTATATACTGGTTTTATTTTAATGCAATAGGCTTGTTTTCATTCCAAAGTAGCATGTGTATGTTCTGGTGATGGCAGTTTGCATTGCTGAGTGATGAAGGATATTTAAATTCCTAGGGGCATGTTTACTTCAAATGTTTCCAGTCCCTCAGTCTCAAGTAGTACCAGTCCAAATTTGGAGTAACCCTATCAACAGTAGTGTTATAATCAGACGTACACCGATATATCTGAGAGTAGAGTTTAACCCTGACTACTCATATTCTCTAGCAGCACTGTTTGGTTTTGGGTTTTTATTTGTTTGGGTTTTTTTTTCATCTTCAACAAAATAAATGATCTATTGTAATGAAGTGGTATTTCACTTGCTCAAGATTGTATTTTGATTAGAAAATCTCCTGGTGTATGTCAGAGAGATTACTGCTTTTTAGCAACAAATACCTTCACTACCCAGAAATGCTCAACATTTATTCAAAACACTCCACCAACATTTTCTTTAATGTAATACCCAGTCCAGTTACTGATAAAATAAAGTCTACCCTTTCAACAAATTCTGGAGTCTTATAGATCAAGGTCTGAACTAGGCTTTGAACCAGGAAGCGGGCTTTGTTTGAACTGCCTAACCCATGCATTTGATTTCTTGAATTAATGTTTTACCTGTAACTAGAAGTGCTTTCACTGAAGGAAGAGAGCAATCCTGCTGCTGATTTAACACCTGTTACACTCACAGAGATGTTACTGAAAAAAATGTAATGCCTAAGGTGTCTTTTTCCTTTTACTGGTCATGAGCATAAATCACATTAAGCATGTATTAGAGTCTGGAGCCAGCCTCCCAGATATGATGCTTTATTAATGGGTCTCTGTGGATATCCAGAGTGAGAAAACTGGGATAAATATCACCAGGACAAGCCACTGTACAGAGGCAGGTTTATGAGTAATTTGTGTGTGTTAAAGGAAAGTAAGTGAAGGGTAGAGTAGAAGTGCCCTCCCAAATTCTGCACATGGTTCAGGGAGGAATAAATTATAGCATGACCCCAACCTTCTCTGTCAAACCCCTCCAACCTCTAGGATATAACCTCTAATTGTTATGCTGGTACAATCAAGAGCCAGTATTTTTTCTCATATCATCACTTGGTGAGGTTGGGATGGTACTGCTCCGCCCCTTGGGAAAGGGGAGGATTGTTTCTTCTGAGATTGTTGACGGCAGTGAGGCATGAAGCATAGTGGGAAAACTGTGAGTGGGTCAAGATCCGAGGTTCGATATTTATGTGATTTTGTCCAGCGGGCAGAAGGAATTTTTGAGCCATTAGCTGTCTCAAATGGTTCAAGAGACTCTTTTGCAAGCGTATATAAAGTGGCCACCATTGGAAGATGATAATGGTATTAATTCAAAAAGAGATTTTTAATACTAGAAAAGGTTAAGAGGCAGCAGCTCTTCACTGGGGTAAGTCATGGTTTTAGCATGACACATGTCTCAGAGTTGGGCCAGTTAATCTCCCTGCTGAGAGGGCAACAAGAGCCTTATTCCATGTCCCTGCTGTGGGGAGTAGCAACCATGAACACCTTTCTCCCATCCAGCTTTCGGCAGGAGAGGAAACCATCAACCTTTCTGATATCATATTGTTTTATAGGCCAGATGCTAAATATGTGTAACCCTCCTCCCCCAGCATCTGCTAACAACCTTTTTTGACAATGTAATTTACTAGCAAGTTCAGTAGCAACAACTTCACCTCAAAACACTTCCCCTAAGGTAGAAAACTGGATTTTAAAGTAAATTATTCAATTTTGTTTGTTTGTTTGTTTGTTTGTTTTTAAAAAAAACCCAACTGATTTTGATTACATTGCATTTTCACTGAAAACAGTGGGAAACGTATTTGGTGAGGGGGTTTAATACTGAAAATACTTAGTCTTTCAGCCCCTTGAGGCTTGGAAAAAAATGGCATACTTTAATTTGTAGCTGATTCTTGCTCTAAATCCCCAAAGTAAGATTCCCCCCTCCCTTTTTTTTTTTTTTGTTTGCAAGCAAACAGAATGAAAAAAATCCTTTTTTTTTTTTTTTTAAATTAAAAGCTTCAGTTCTCTCAGCTGAACACTTGCATTCACCTCCTATATGGCCCAGCCTTGCTTACAGACTGGAAATCCTCAAGGGATTAATTCTACCAGAAGACGTGGATTCCTTTCATTCCTTTTCCATTACCAGTTCCGTGGACAGTGCTAAACAGAGCAGGAATGCGGCTGCACACCCTTGGTCCTCCTGATCTACCATTTTCCCAAGGGTGAAGCAGCCTGTTTGCAAGTGGTAGAAATGCTACCACCTTCAATATGACCAAGCAGGCTGGCTGAACTGGTGGAATTGTTTTAGATTCAGGCTGTCTTGTAGCAGCCTTATTATGCCACACCTAGGTCATCTACAATGTGAACTGTCTTGATGAAGGACAAATTGTTTATTTTTGTTTTAACCCTGTAATCCGTTAATGTATTTGCACAATTTTGAAAAGTGGGTAGAAAGGAGGGGGCGTACGAAGGGAAACCTGTATCAAAACTTTACCGTTGCTGAATGGCTTGTCTATTGAATGTGTTTACCAGAAATAACAGGAGTCTTAGGAGAACAAAACCCAATATATCTGGCATTCAGTGCCATAACCTGAAGTTGGAAAGGCAATTTCCTAGGTTGTTGTTGTTGTTTGAATTATATTTGGCCCATTAAGCATCCCATCTGAGAGCACAGGCTGGGTCTCCACTGACCCCAACCTGTTTAGACACCTTTGTGCTGCAGGGAGCACCTACACGTGTAATACATTTACCAGGGGCAGGATTGCTGCCTGGGAACAGCCTTGAGAAGGTCAAGGTTTGCATGTTCAGTGTCTGCTCCAGTGACACTTCTGTAGCGCCGACCCAGACTTGCGAGCGGAGACCTCCTGGCCCTACGTGAAGAGCCTGTCCAGATCTTTCTTCCCCCAGACAAAGCAAGTAAGTCAGACATGTCGTCCTGATGGCATTTGAGGGTTTCCTTACCTGCAACAGTACTTTTGCATGTGTTCCTCACTGCAGTGCAAAGGGATGCACTGAGCTAACATATTTTGCAATGTGCATGTCCTTCACTGGGACAGTAGCTTTGTTTACAGCTCTAAGCTGCTCTGTCTGGCTGTATCCTCATATGTCTTTCTGCCATTGCATCAGTTTATCTTTTTTAACCCTCACCTATGATTAACAGTCTGAGCTGCTGTGCATAGTATATAGCACAGTGAACTGTGGGGTAAAGTTTGCAATATGTCCTCATTTCAACTTGAAAATACTAACCTCTTAAATAAAACCAGCTGCACAGAGCAATTAGCAAGCATGAAGAAAAAATGCTGCTAAACAATTTGATTCAGGAAGCCTCTGAAGAGTGTCTGTGCTTGTCTCCCCGGGAACTACAGCCATTACAAGCTCAGTAAATAAATGACCTTTTTTTTCACATCCAGGCACGAAAGAAATTTTCTTTCATATAGGAAGATTTAAAAATAAAAATTAGAGGCTCGTGTGTGCATGCACAAAAACACACACATGTGTACACACATCCTAATTAAGCTGCTACAGTTGTAGCTATAGGAAGCCACATTTAGAAAATATAGAGTCTGTTTTGCTTAAGAGTTATGTTTTGGCAAAGCATTAAACAGCATGTATGTTGCGTGCTGGAGCAATGTAATGCCAAGGCGCTGTTCCTGTAGCAGAATTAGTGCCACTTTTATTTATAATGGCAGTACTTGCAGCTTGCATTAAAGAGACTGTTTTTTTTTGTCAGGTAAATTGCAGAAGTAATGAAAAGAGAGTCCTCCCTGGGAATTTCACTAGATTTCCCCATCCAGGGGCAGACACCACCCCCTGATGCCTCTAGTTAGCAACGAAGGAGCATGCTCAGAAGTCCTTACCACCTTTTAATTGACCACAGGGGTTTTTTTAAATCCATCTAGGGCTTGACACTGCTGCTGGGAGCACTGCTGCTTCTGTACCTCCTTTGCTGTCAGCGTGGAGGTGTCACCCCCATCCCCACCACCGCAGCCCAGCCAAGGACCCTGGGGCCAAGGCCGTCCCCTGGTTTTCCACCACACCTCACTGCATGTCCCATGATGGAGGACTCTGGGGGTGGATAGGGGGTGTATAGAACATTTCCCCAAGTGCTTTCCCAGCCTCCAGCTACTCCAAAATCAGGGGTTTTCTGAGCCTGTCCAGGAAAGTTCTTTTTCAAGCCTCTCCGTGAAGCCCTGCAACCTCCCTGAATCCATAGCCCCTTTTGGCAACATGTGCCACACATCTGCTATTCACTGAGTTCAAAAATTGCCTCTTTTTACCTGTTTTGATCCTGGCTCCAGTGTATTATGTGCCCTGCTTGTACTCAGAGACACAGTCAGTGATCCCTGCCTGCCCTATAAGTGGTGCATGACTTTGCAAACCTCCAGGATGTCCCATTCTATAATGAAGAGTTAGGAGCCCTTTAGAGCCGCTGTCTTACTGGGCAGCCTGGGGACCACACTGTCCTCAGAGGGGGAGGCGTATGAGAGCTGCCTGGCCCCTTTCTGGCAAAGCTGGCCATGCCAGCTCATGACACCAGCCCATCACCAAGCCCACACATTTGCAGAGCTCAGGGGACTACATGTGCCAGCAGCCCAACAGAAGCCACGATGTCCGGTAATGGGAGCAGTGCAAACTGTTGGGGACAGTACCAGCCTCCCCCAGCAGAGCTGCTTGCAACAGGAGCACGTGTCTGTGATTTCATTGCTAAATCAGAAAGCGCTGAAATGCAGCAGCGTGGCACATCAGCGCATCAAACTAACTCAAAATGATGAAATCCTCCTGGCAAGGGCTGATTCCCAATCCAGACAAGCCGGGTTCAACCGCCTAGAGGTCCCTCACACAAATATGCAGACACCTGGGAAACCAAATGACATGTCCATCTTGATGGCGATTGGCATTTACCAATGTGCATACAATGAGCCTGCAGGTTGAAAACAAGCTGAAGTTTGTTGGGGAATGTCCAGTCCACTGCCTGGCCCCAGCAGGGGCACCAGGGCTTTACCTCTGCCCCAGCAGAAGCAACCACAGAAGGCTCTCAACTGCCGTTCCCACAGCTCTGAGTCCTCTGAGCTCTCCAAAGTTGCCGTTTGCTCTCCTAAACTACCCTGACCATCTCAGTTTACTCTTGGTGGCTTATGGTGAACCTGCATCACCTCAGCCCTGGCAGTCTCAGCTCTGGGCCCAACTGCAGGTCAGTCTGCCACATCCTCGTTCTGCAGAGAGGGATGCACCACATTTCAGCAGAGGCCATTTTTGCAGCAGACCATCCCAAGCAGAGCCTTCCCTCTGTACCTCTTCCCATGTTTTATTTCTCCCCGTGCTCCTTTGCCCCATAGCTGCAGGCTACGATTACTAATAGCAACTAATAAAGAGGCAGAACAGCACCAGATGAACCCGCAGAGGTCAACCTAAAAGCAATGGTTTAAGGGCAGCCAAAAAGCAATTGTCCAAAAGCAGTCTGAAAGCAATTATTCTCCAGCTAACACTACCCCTCAGCATAAATAACTCCTCCTGACCTCTCCAAGCCTTTGATTTGCTCCATTTGAGAAGCTCTGCTGTTGCCATCCTTCCAGCAGGTCTCACCTTTCTCTGAGTAGCTGTCCAGACTGGCACTGCACTTCTGCCAGCGCCAGCTCACCTGGAGTGGGCAACCTGAATGGTGTTTGCTCTTCCATGAGCTCCTGGCAGCTTCACATGATGGCATCTAGTGGGCTCCTCAGAGTGCTCTCCAGGCTCCCTCCAATACTCTTTGGATTATTTTTGCCTTTTCCACGGGGCTCATTAATGTACAAATCATTGCTTGAAGCTTTAAAAAATCCCTTTTGGTATCCACAAAGAAAAGCTTTTCTGATTTTTTCCAAGAACGTTGTAGAAGTGGAAGGGACCCCTCAGCAGGTTCTTGAACAAGGTGAATTTAAGCTGAAAAAACCTTTCCATGGGACCTTATAGATGTTAAGCCTTTATATGATTTCAAAAAAGCAGCTGAACCAATTCATACAATAAAAAAGCCCACAGTGGGTGTTAAATCAAAGTCACCACCTCTGGCAGAGGAAGCCCCGTGCCATGAGCGAGAGGGGCTGGGAGACCACTGTGGGGCCGGCTGGCTGCATGCTTGCCCTGGTCCCATTGCTTGCCTGGACCAGACGGGGACAGCGGCAGCAATGGGATGCTGCACTGGGTGGATGTCTGATCCGATCTGGTTGTTTGCAGCCATCCCTACGCCCTCTTGTAGAGTGCCAGTATGACTGTGGGGGCGAAAACTTGAGCTGATTTTAACACGATAATGGATACTTTTGTAAGGGAAGGTGCATAATGTGGTGATTACAATGCAGCGTCCTGGATTTGGTCATCTTTTAGACTCCTTCCAGCCCTTTTCTTCTCACTTCAGCTGGAGCCCTTACCTTTTTCTAAGTGTCAGATTTGAAATCATGATCCATGTCATACCAAATAAAAGCTCAAATCCCTCGTTTTTCCGGGAGCAGCTCCAAAATTGAAACTCCTGTGTTTTGTCTGGATTCAACCTGAGTCTCTCACTGAGAAAGAGATATCTGAAATTTGGCCCATGCTTGTCCACGTAGCTTACAAATCTCAAGAGCCTTGAGGCAACTGGGGAGGCAATGTCTGATTTCTGACAAAAGACTATGCTAGGGAAAAACCTTCTGGTTTTAGTTTAAGTCCATGCAGTTGTCCCTATTCTGGATGAACCATAATGAATCCTTTATCTTAATTGTACTAAGGATTTCATCACAGAGCTCTCTGCAGAGATTAAGACATAAGAAGAGGAAAAGAAAGTGTTTGCAAAATATGGGAAATGCAAAAGAGGTTTTAGATATGCTTATGATCTCTAACAGTGGACCATCAATATCCAGGTCCCCAGTAAATATTCAGTACAGTATTTGCCTGCATTTTACAAACCAAGAAGGCTAGAGAAATAATGAGAGCACAATAGCTGGGTGTTGCAAAGCGTTTGTGCTAATTAGATGAGCATCCTCTACCCAAACACAAGGATGAAATGTCACTTCAGGGAACTAGCAATGAAAATTTTCCAAATGAGTGCCTAAATATATGGTTTTGGTCTATAGTAAGAACCTAAGTCTGCAGTTTGATCTTCAGAAAAGATGTCAATAAGCAGTGCTGTTGTCCAGCATTTTTGAAAATCAAGCTACTGTTTAAATACCTTGCTGTGGAATTAAGAACCTATTTAAGGCCTTGTTATTGATACCTCACCTGGTAAATATTTGAGGAATTTGCTATAAAAAGAATATTTTTTTTCACATTTTTTCTCAGTTGAGTGTAAGTCAACAAATCCTGTGATTTTTTAAAGATGTGTGTTACTCCCTGCTGCGCAGTATATAGGAACTTCAGGTACTTTATAGAAATATTCAGAAACTATAGAGACTTGCATATGAGTTGTTGCTAGTTTTTTTCCTAAAACATGTTAGGTGTTAATGTTCTGATCTTGCAAATATTTGTGCTAATAAATAACTTGAGCCAAAGGGGAAACATTGCTTACATGTGTAACACTAGTTACAGTCACAAAAATGTGCAGGACTGGGTTTTCATCTTGTAAATGTTCACATGCTGAAACTAAAATGTAAGAGGTCATGATCCTATTTACAGTGTACATTTTGGCAATATCGGCTGGGATATTTTATCTCATAGGGCGCCATCAGTAATTTAATGGCTTATTGAAGTGGCTCTATTGCAACCAGGTGGCAGGACTATTTGTGCCTTCTACATGAAGGAATACAGGATAACCCATCTGACTCAGTCTCTGTCGTGTTTCACTGCAGTTGCCCGGAACCACTCTGGAATATCAGCTACAAAAGTCTGTTCACCAGGAAATGTCAAAACACGAAATCCAGTATTTTTCAGAAATATGTTGGTTTTGATCAAACCCACTTTGATAGCTGCTTTTAATAGTAAAAAGAAAACTCTGAATAAATTTAGAAGCCCATTGCAGACTAGCAGAGCAGACAAGCATTTGTCAGCTTTCAGGAGCCCTATTTCCATTAACTGGTTTGCCTTGGGCAGAGCAGAGTCTTAAACCTTATTCTCGCATATACAGGGAGAACACCCTGACTGTTCCGTTTACCCTACTCTTCACTTTCCACATTTTCTGGCTAGTCCCAAGGTTAATGTGTACTTCTGACACATTAGTACATGTTGGGAATTAGAGCAAAAGCAGCCAGTACTGCCAGCTCTTTAGAAGGGCAGCAGCACCGCGTAGAGAGTACACCCATGTGCTGGTACTGCATCTAACCTCTTAGCAGTAACGTATCCAAAGAACAAAATTATGCAAAATGCAAGCAATCAGTAAACATGTTTTCATGCTAGGAACTCTTTGTGAAATGGTGACCTTTTCTTAAGGGAATTTATCCAGCTGCCTACCAGGTTATTACAGCATCAGAGTTGCATCATTCCTAAGTACAGTACAAGAGAGCACCAATATAAAGGCATCAGAACAATGAAAAATGACCGTGAAAATTATTATGTGGGATGTAACTCTTGCTGTATTAAGCAATCTGCTTCCCAATCCTTTAGGGCAACATGAGTATGCTCTCAGCAATCTTGCTTCATTACCTGGCAAGACAAAGATTACAAGGCTTTTAGAAAACAGCCTGAGATGGGAGAACCCTTTTTAAACTGTTTAGGGACTATTTCAGTCCCTGCTGAAAATTTGTTTTAGGTAAAGGCAACGTAAAACCAGATCAGCAGGAAATTCCTGACAAGGACTTAGAAACAAACAAGTGCTGCACAGAGCATCCTAACTTCAAACACCTTAATGCAATAATTTGTTTTTAATCATCCATGAGATGGAAAATATGAGGAAAATGTAATATAAATGTCCAAGAATAACAGTGGTTAGTTGTTTGGATTTAAAATCAAAGGAAGTTTCCATGCCGTTGAAGGTTTCCATACCAATGGGCCTGGGGGAACTCAGGGTGCGGTAGGTTTCCATCTGCTGAGAACAGGAACATGTTGCATTTGTCCTCCTAATATCCTGCTGCAGCTCCGTGCACTGGGATGGCACTGCAAGGAGCCGTGACAATGGGCAGCGTGACTTCATATGCCGCAGCAGATACTCCTCGGGGCAGGTGAGCCTGGTTTGAATCATTCATCTTGTTGAGAACCTTACTTATTGCCAAAGTTTTGCTCCAGCTATGCCTTGCAGCAGACTTACCCGTACCCTCGTAGGCGTTAGCAGGCGCTGGCATGGAGCTACCCAGGGCTGCAAGTGCCGGTACCCCACTGAGCACTCAGAGAGGTAGTAAGTCTAGAGACGAAGAGGTTATAGGTCCACCTTGGAAAAATATCACTTATTTCCATGATGATAAAAAATTTGTCTCTCCCTGGTCACTTCAGGCGAGCAGTTTCTCTCCCTTTGCAGTGACTGTCAAGCCTGGTTTGGGATAGAAAGGAAATAGATTTTTATCGTGGGGAAATGGAACACAGAAAATCTCCTACGCACCTGTCTGCTTCTTTTGGTGCCTAAATATGTTTGAAAGTCCTGCCTTGAGTGCCAAAGCTATGATGGATCACACAGTATTTCCTTTTTATTATTGCACTGCATCCTTTGGGCCTCACATTAACATAATTAGGGCCATATGGCGCCAGAATCTCTGTTGGTTCAAACTGATGCAGCTCCTTTGAAGTCAAAGAGCCTGTGCCAGTTTATACCTGCTGAAGATTTGGTTTATGGTCTGAGAAATAAGAGGGAGAGGCAGGGGAAAAAGGGACCCAGCCACTTTTTGTAGTTAATTAAGAATTACATAGATATATCTGTGCCCTGCTTCTGCTGTCCACCAGGAGCTGTGCCTAAAGTGCCTTCATGGTTGTAATATCCTTTGCATGATTACCTCTCATTGTCAGCTGCTATGCCTCTCCTTGTGACTCAGAGTATTTCAGCGGCTGTAGGTAAAACTGCATGCAGTGAGTCAGAGCCAGCCAGCCACCTCTGGGCAGCAATCAAAAACATCCCATTCGTATTCACTGGGTCATAAGGAGACAAAGAATTGCCTGAGTGATTGTAATCTGTGTGCAAAGAAATTAAACTCTCATTTTTTTTCCCTTGAATTCATTGTAGAAATACTTGATACTTACAACTAAATAAAAGCTTATGAAGGTATCTGCTGGGTAACACCAAAAAGGTATCAGAACTTAGTCTGCTTAGAAAGTAAGTAATGTAAGTCTAACGCATAGGCCCTGGAATGAGAGCCAGGGAGCAAGGAAATACTGCGACTGCTTGAAATTCCAACTCCAGGACCAAAATTTCACACTTCTGGATCCTTATTCAAGGCACCCAGATAAAAGAATCTTAACTGACAGAACTGCTGTAATGAACAAATACAACTACAGCCACTGAAAGCTCTGAGCTGTCAGTACCTGGAAACCCCCAATAACTGGCACCCAAGAAAGTAGGGTCATGTCTTTTGGGCAACTTAAATGTGGGTTTGTGTGCTCACATTCTGCTCAGTTCCTGTAACGATCCTAAATCTCCTTCTTTGAGGTAGTTCATATTCACATCTAACCAAAGATTACGGCATTGCCAGGTAAATAAAGAGCAGTAAATTCTACAGGAAGGACTGCGAGGACACTTTTCCCCTTGCAACAGCAGGGCTGTCCATGACAGTAGCAGCAAAACATCTCGTCATGGCAGGGGTTGCCTGATGTTGCTGTTAACAGCTTCCACGTGTGTGCTGCAGCTCCTGACCAGGGGAGATCTGAATTCAGCTGCTCTGTCTGGAGCAGAAGACAAAAGCACGAGGCTGCTTTTACATGGGTCAGAGACCCCCGTCCTGCACCCAGCTACAGTCTGAGCTGGGGGGCTGGCTGTCCCCCACCCGCTTCCCCAGGTAGTGCTCAGCTCTCAGACCCATCCAGTAATGCAGCAGCCCAGATGACCACTGCACACATGAAATGAGTCCCACAGCAGCCTGGCTTAGCACCAAAATGGCCCCAGTAAAGAGTTTCCTGTTTTGCAGTGTTGTAGCTCATGTGGAGGGTAGGATAATCCAAGTGCTCACCTGTGGACAGCAAATACCTGAGGAAAATCTGGAGCCCAAACCTGCCTTGGCCCTTTTGCAAAAGCCACCCAAACGGCCACTGAGCCATTCAGTGGTCACTGCCTTTTAACAAGCAAGGAAGGCGAACTTTAGATCTGAGAGACTCCTGAAAAGGTCTAGCAAAGGGGGACTGAGACTGCACTGTCTGTTTTTTCCAGATCTTTCAGTTTGTCTAAGAACATGTATTATCTTTCCATGCAACATATGCTTTTCCTGTATCCTTGGGTGGTAACAGCCACAGCAGAGTAGCTCCTGCAGCACTGTCACCTTCCTGTGTTCTCAAGCACTATGACTTCATTGAGAGCATTTATATCGCAGGCAATTAGATATAAAGGCAACTCCTGAGAAAAGGGAGAATATCAGCTCTAACTGTGTGCCGGCAGGGAGAGAACGCCAGCAAGACAAGGGGCGGAGGTGCCCACCGGCCAGCTCCAGGCACCACAGAGCTAGCAGGCAGATCCCTTGCCAGTCAGGTATCGGCTTGCTGGATGCTGCTGGAGCTGGGGACGCTGTACGGAGGTTTGTGTTCGCTCTAGGTATAACTGATTTTCTAGATCACATCTGTACTTAATCTTCTGCTACTATGCAGTTAAATATTTCACAGCACTTTTATCAGCCAGCTCTCAGCTAGGACCGGGAGCTGGTTATTCCAAGGAATTTCCTGCTTCTAAATTAGGCTATCACAGGGCAGAAAGGGATCATCTCTGGCTGCAGCTTCAGCACATGAGGACTCCTCCCATATATCACTGTATGGCAAATTGATTTTATATGGCCATTGCCCCTTTTAGCAATGATGTAAAACAATGGTCTTGAGTAGGAAAATGTTGAGGTGGCAAACACAACATTAAACTTTGATCAGAGTAAAGAAGGTAGATTTAGACAATAAGACCAAAATTTGGCCTATTGCCTATGTGAGAAAGTTACTTCCCAAAAAGAAATTGGAAAATCTCCATCATCTCATATCTCATAAATCTAAATCAGCCTAATCTGAACAGAGAGAAAATATACCATTGAGATTAACAGATTGTAAAAGGGACTTGGCTTGTTGGGAGGACTTTTAATTAGGGGAGAAGTGTAGGTCATCCAGGGCAGCTGTTTGGAGTCACTCATATGATATGGGGTCATTCAGTCCCTCGTTCACAGAAAGAGGGGAAACTCTGTCTCAGGCAGGTCGGTGGGGTGAGGGACAGTACCTTCCTCCATCCTCTTCCTTCTTTCCATGATGCAGAAAAATTTGAGAGTCATGCCCCAAGGACTCTGGTGCACCTTGCTGAGATAAATAACAACACATGGAGTAACTACTGAACTAGTGACTCTTTTACTAGAAAAATTGGCAATGGATTCTTTGTCTTCCATATATGCAGTAATGTGGGTGAGGAGGTTGAATTCTTAACACTTTCACTATCCCAGCTCAGAAAATCCTAGCTTCTGCTCAGCGTTTTGGTGTTGATGCTACTGTTTTAATGTGGTTACATAACTCAGAGCAATTCAAAGCATTTAATTAAACTTGTTTTGCAGGTTCTATATCGCTTTACACTTCTCAAGTGCCCTCCATCAAATCATCTTTGTACTTTTTGCAAGCATTCATTACACGCCATGCCACTCCAGCAAGGTTAGGCAGCAGTGTTGCAACTGAAGCGCGGTGTGGTTTAGCAGAGCAGAGTCAACCACTTACTCGAAGAGATCAAGATTGTTTGGGGGCTCAAAACTGCATAATTTGGACCTCTTTATCCCTATCCCAAACAAGGATAGAGTTGGGACAGTGGAAGCTATCGAGCTTTGACCTTCAAAACCTTTTGTGCATTTAGGTTTCGGAGCAAGACACTCCCCCGGACATGGATGACTAGAGGAACAGGGATAACACTGCTTAAAATGTAGGTGTTGGAGAAGCAGGGAGTGAGAGTTGTTTTGCTTGACTGAAACAGGCCAAGAGACTGGGGCTCAGCTCTCACCTCTCCTCCCCAGAGGAGCCTTAAACTTACGGCAACCCACTGCTGTCAGACAGGAGATGTTCTGCTGGGAGGAGGTAGTGAGTTAGCAGCAGCTGGACACTGTAGGACACAGCTGCAGGCAAGGAGACCTAGGTTTGCCCTCCTGGCCTAGCTTTATGTTTTTCCTAATGCCAGGATGATATAAAATGCTCCTGGCAAGGGAAAGACATGAGTTTCCGTCTGCTCATGGTGAGTAGAAGGTCAGACCCAGACTGGCTTTCCCCTTGCTGAGAGCACTACTGGCTCAACCCAAACTGTGGTGTTTCTGCGCTCACTCATGTGCTGAGGAAGACGTTGATGCTGTGGCATGGTTTCTCTGGGCTGTCTTTGTGACTTGTGTTATGGCTGCAGAAAAATGATCAGGCCGTTAAGTAGACCGTGGTTTGAGAGAGGGTAACTGAGCAGGATGAGGGAAACCACAGAACGTGGCATGAGAAATTGTTGAAGATAACAAACAACAGTTTAAGAAACTGACAGAAGGTGGAGACGGCATCATGAGGCATGGCTGCGTCTCACAGGTGGTTAAGGGACAGTTGTGTGAGAAACGTCTGGACTCCACAGATATCTGAAGGGGAGCACTGGGGACCTGTTGGGGAGTGCAGTCTGCAAGTCCAAGAGTGCATAGGTAACCACATCCGTAATCCCATATAAAGCTTTTCCTGGCTGGCAAGGGAACAGGTGTATGGAAACTGGAGCATCCTGGAGCATATCACGGTGTTGGTGCCTGTGCCAGGTTGGCAGCATTGGCAACCACCCACCAGTTCATAACAGTCAGGTCCTGCCCAAGCCCATCACGGACACCAATGCCAGCAGTCTGGACCTTGCCCTGTGCTATTTGATCTTGCTCCCACACCCCTTTTCTGTCTTACACCAGTTAGAAGTAAGTACCTAAATGTTTCTGAAATGCATCAGGGTCCCAACAGTGTCCACCTGCAGGTGACTGGATTCCCTAATATAAACTGTCCCTACCTATTTCTTAAGTCCAAGCGCACTGAGCTTGTCATCATTGACTTTTTTATCATAATTTGGGTGCCCTACTCCTGGGCCCAGGTCCCTGTCGCCTAACTTTCAGCACTTGGCAGAGGTGCACAAAGTTGGAGCACAGCCACCTGTGCCTCCTCAGGGAAGCATGATGGGATGGGAAACCCCTTTGGTCCTCGTATCACTGGTATAATACTATTAACTGACTTGGCAGGAGTAGCATAAGGCTTAATTGGTGTTTGTAAAGAGCATAAAGAGAATTTGGAGTGCAAGTTGATCTATTAATCTGAAGAACTAGTCTAATTAAATGTTTGAAATTGCTGTTAGATACCTAACATCATTATTAGAGCATAGGCTTTATATCGGTATTTTCATGCGAGCAGTTAAAGTTTGATCATCTGTTTTGAAAAATATTACCGTAAAGTTAATTATGGGCTGGTTTATTATCTTATCCCCATTAATTTAAGAATAGTCAGATGTTCAAATAATGTTGGTTTCTCTATGTCTTCCATGCAGACCTGACTAACAATGGTCTTTGTTTCTAAGAAATGAGTGCCTGAGCTGAAAACACAGGAGCAGATCCATCTTTTTTTTCAAAATAATCTTTCAAAGGACTGTATTAAGCAAACTGCACTCCACAGCAAAGTGGTATGGACAAAGATGTTAACTCTCTGTTCAGACAGGTCCAGAATTTTCTGGGATGAGGGATCATGTTGCAGAGTCAAACTAAGTACAGCTCATGAACAGTGTACTCCTGGTCCATTTTCCCGTCCCCTCCCACTGTTTCCTTGAACCCGTAACAGTGCTCTGACCTCATTGTGAACCGGCTTGTGGTACTAACCCATGGGAACAATAACCCCACAAAATAAGGAGTAATTTCTGGAGGACTGAATCCCTGAACCAGTTTACTGTGGAGTCAGGAAAGCACCAGGGCAGGAAAGCGGTGGGAGACTGTGCAGCCAAGGGTGGAGAGAGCAAAGCAAGAGCACCATTTTAAATACCAACTACTTCCAAAACTGATTTACTTGTAACATGAAGCCATGCTGTCAGAGATGAGGAGGAGTCAGCAGCCACCACGGCAAAGAGAAAATAATGTCAACACAAACTGGCTGTGATCAGAAATGCAGCTGATCTCAGTGACCTACTGCAATATTGATTTGCTGTGGACAGGAGCCAGGCACAACAACGGCTCCACTGAAGCCTCCCTCATGCTTCTCCATTCATGTAGTACTATAAGGAAGTAGGTCAACAGCCCATGTTTGCCAGCGTAGCACAGCCAAAGCAGAGCAGGCATGCACCCACACCACAGAAGAACAGAAAACATTCGTGCCAGCTCCAACCCAAGGCTCACCTAGCCTATAATCGTATTTTCAACAGGGACCAAAAATGGACATCTAGGGAAAAACATAGGGAAAATGCAAGCATACAGTGACACTTGCCTCATGTACTCTATCAGCCTACACGTGCCCATAGCTTAGGGGCTCAGGCACAGTGTAAATAAGTATTTCATTCTGTGTGGTTTAAATTTACCTGTCTTGTCTTCACTTTGATCTTGTATTGACAGTAAAATCAGACAATTATTCTCAGTTTACCTTCTTTCTTCATGATTTTACAGACATATCTCAAAGCCTTCAGCTGCCTCCCCTGGCAGATGAATTGAGGCACACATAGGTCTTTCTCATGCAGTGATCATCTCTGCCTCCACTCCTCCCTGCTGGTATTCTTTGGTATTCCCTTTCTGTGTGGGGGAACCTGAATCCTCGTCAAATGTGAGAAAGGACAATTTTATGCAAGTTGTAAGGTGATAAGCATGACATGAAAAGAGGAAAGCTGATACCATAAAAATATTGGACACTAAACTCCCAGAGTAGATGCAAGTGAGAAGACCTGGGATCCTACACATATTCTTTTTCTGTATCAAGGTCATCATCATCATCATCAGTGAGCTATCCTTCAGTCTTCAATGGAAAACTCCTGTTAGCTTTTTCCTGGTATAAGACTGTTTAAGGAAAAATCTACTGTTGCCTTTATTAGTCAAATACTTTGAGGACTTTCCATACAGTTATGATTAGTCACTACTGATGCATCCCGTTTACAATGCTCTTAGAGCTGCACGCTCTCTGACCTTTAAGGGAATGTTTAAAAAATGTTTGTGACATACAACCTGAAGTCCTTTTTAAGAGGTACTCCAACTGCTTAAGGTCAGATGTTTAGGGACCTAAAGGTGCAGGTCAGGTCTTAGGAGAATTTGAATTTAAGGGCTGCATGTACATCACATGCCTAAGCACTACAGAAAACTGCACTAGAGCTGAAACACCCATGAAAGTGAGATTAGGCCTCTAAGATACTGTGGAGATTTTGGAAATCAGTCTATGATTTATTTTATAAGTAATTGTATTTTTACTTTTCTTGCCATCTCCTTAGTTTCTACAAGCCATAACAAGAAGCAAGAATACATGTAATAGGGCATTTAAGAGAAAAAAGTGGGACGCATTGAGTGGTGCATCGCTAGCAAAAAAAATTGGAATATCAGTACTTCTTATGCAAAGCCTTGGTAAGACCTCATTTGGTCATCCTAAGGTCAGGAAAGAAGAATTCAGACTGGAACATGTTCAGAGAAGAATGTCTTGAATGGTTAGAACAGGGAGTCTATTAGATATGGAGAAACAAAAACACCATGGCTCTTTCACCGATCACATCGAAGACACTGTTGTATAATATGGCTGTTATACAACACAGGACTACGTGTGAGGGTTGGAAAAGATGCTTAAGAAAAAGGAAAATGTTGGTGCAGCAAAATATTTATAAGCTAGCCATGAATAAGGTTAGGCTGGAAATTGGAAGGAAGTTTCTTCCAGGGGAATGAGGTTCTCTGAGCCTTTCCCAGAGAAACAAACAATCCAGCTACTTTTAAGCTTAAACAGCTTGTGAACGGGATTATATCATAAGGCCACAAGATTATATCACAGCAAGTCTCTGCCAGTCCTATTTGCCAACATGCTTATATCCAGATAGGGCTGAGCCAGACAAAAACACCCTACAACGAATGGGGAACTTGGCACAGGGACCAGACTTTGTAACTTCCTTGTAAAATTGCAATCAGAAACCTCCTTTTGGGAGCTCCACAAAAGAAAGTGAAAACATTCAATAAATAATTCTGTATTGGCAAGAAAGAGAACAGTGGGTTTCTGTGACTTCCCAGACCATTAACAGTGCAGTGGTGAACATATTTGAGAATCAGCAGGTCCAGGTAACTTGAACTCAAGACCCATAAAGGAGTTAGGGGAGGGAAACTTGGCGCACCGATGATAAACATTGGAAAAGCTGGAAAGATCAGGAGGGCTGGACATGGGCCCGTGTGAAGGCAGTCACATATGGAAATGAAGATTATTTACGTAACTACAGGCCAGTTACCCTGCCACTCTCAGACAAGGTGATGGGAATACTTCCATTAGCAGGATTCAGTTATCAAAGAAGGAAACAATAAGAACAAACTCAATGGCAGACACATGGTTCACTGTCTTTTTCAGACTAGTTTAATTTCATTATTGGGAGGACTGCAGAGTTGAGTGGTGATGGTAAATAGGGCTTTTCAGAGCTTGGTACTCCTGCAGCATTACAATTAAAAAGAACAGTATACAACGTCAGTAAAGCACACAATTGGATCGTGCATGTGCTAATTGATAGGTCTCACGAAGTGGCTGTCAATGGGGAGCTATCTAATGATGAACTGCAGGGATCAGTATATACTCAGTGCTATTCAACATATTCTGCATTGTCCTGGAAACAAATACAAGAAACACTGCTGACATAATTTACTGTAGATGACACAAAATTTGACAGAATGATAAATAATGATGAAGATAAGGCTGTCATCTAGAATAATTTGGAGAGAGAGCTAAATTGAACTGATTCAAACAACTGGTGTTCTAAAACAGAGAGACGGAAAATTGCAGATTTCATAGCAAGGAGAGCTGACCATCTGTGGAATGAAGCTGCCTCTGAAAAGCAGTAACACTGGAAGGATTTAGGGGTCCTATCTGACAAGCAATACAGCATGAGCTCCCAAGGTGACAGGACAGGATGAAGCAATTTTTTGTCTGTACAAGCCGGGAAGATGTTTAGTAGGAATAGAGAAGATACTTTGCCTTTCTAATTGCCTAAAGCTGATCCTGGAAAAATTCTTGCAGTTCTGGAGTCCTTTTAAAAGTATGCTGGCAAACTGGAGAAGCTAAGAAATGTGTCATGGGAACTAGCTGAGCACTGGAGGGAAAAAAAAACACTTCCAATGAGAAATACAAGCTCGGCCTCCTCAGATTATCAAAAACAAGTGTGAAAGGAATCTGATTACAGTACATGAATTTGTTGTGCAAAATGCAATGTGAAAAAAAAAAAGAGCATAATGAAAGCCATGGTTGCACACTGTATCCAGGTGAATTTTGAGGAGACAAAAGGCACATTTCTAACAGCACGTGTGCTGCAGCCTTGGAAATAATGACTCATAGTGTATGCACCCAGTGGGCATTACACACCTCTGCAGCCACACGTGAGCTGCAGGGCTCCGAGGAGGGATGCATGAGTGATGGCCCATGGTGTGCATGATGCCTCTGAGCATGCACCCTTCGTGCACTCATGAAACTTGACTTATTTCTAGCTCCAAATAATTGCAGGATAGAACAAAAGAATTTGTGAGTTAAGTCAAATAGCAGGATGATGTGTAATGGTGATAGTTGAGTCTGTCAGCACAGCACACTCCAAATGTTGACGAATTCAAGCCCTTTAAAGTACAGGCCATTATCCTCATTAGAGCCACAGCTCAGGTCTGGTGATTGAAATCTGGCATTTTCTGCTCTGTGAGTGCTTAGGGCTGAGCATCCCTCCCAGCCACCACGTGGCTGCAGAAACCATTTGGCCCCATCCTGGCCCAGCCCTTTTGTGGGGGCTTGTGTCAGGCTGTCTTTTGTGTGAGCAGTCTCTACCCCCTTTCAGCCCTCAAAAAGCCAGACTAAAAGCATTTAAATAAAAGTGTAACTTCAGAGGAAATTGCAGGGGGAGTGGGTATAGGAGAGCCTGCTCTGGCAGCTCTGGGAGGGTTGGCACCAAGCACAAGGTGATGGGACGCTGGAGGAGGCTTGGCTGAAGCCTCTCCAGCAGGTCCCCAGCACGGAGAAGGGGATGGCACTGCACAGCTCAGCTGTGAAACCAGAAAGCTGTTATGGAGGTTGAGCAAAAGCTCCCAGCTGGCATGTCATCCCCAGCCTTTGTTTAATTTAACTGTGAGATTCCATTAAGGTCTTTTAGGAAACCAGGAGCCTCAAAAGCCCAGTGTAAGCATGGAGAAAGGCGCTGGTAACATAGGAATTTGATAGATCCCAGTGATTAATTTTTTTTCCAGAGATCATTTGAACTCTGGATGTGCAAATAGAACAATAGATGAGCCTGAGACTGAGCAGCAGAGAGCCCCAGCTCTGAAGCAGGAGGAAAGGTGAGGGGACAGCCTGAGAAATCACAGCCACGTGCTGTTGGGGAAAGGGGGCAGGAGAGCTGACCTGGGAAGAGCTCACATCATTTGGGAACTGTGATTAAAATAAAGCCAGTTGTGCATGAACAGTAAGTTATTGCTCCTGTGTCCGGGGAAGCAAGACTTTGTATTTTCTTGCGGCAAACCAGCCGGTATAAAAATGTTTGAACCTATCTTCAGTTTTCTCCCTGTAACTAAAATGTTATACAAGATCCTGAATTTTGGTGAGCCGGCTGGGTTAAAAAGGTCAATGCATGTTTGAGAGTTTTAACTCTGTGCCTGTGTGTGAAAGTGAGTTTAGGCACCTCAAATTATGTTTCAACTTTCAGCTGAGGGCAATAACTTTCTCTGCAATGTCAGCAGCCTGACTGGTAAAGCATGTTTCTAATGAGAGAAATGCAAAGTATACCCAGAGAGAATTTAAGAGATACACCAGAAAAAGACAACTTCAAAATATTGTTGGAAATGAGCTCATTAAATGTCCTTGTTTTGATCTCTGCATCCCACGCAGTACAAAGGGTCCACTGGCTGCATATCAAGGGGGATGGAAAGATCTATTCATATCAAGGACATCAGCAGAAGAATGCAAGGATATAGGTGTCTTGTTTCATTTGTGTTTTGTTTTATCTTTCGCTTATCACTATATTTAATTTTAAACTTTGAACCCAAGAGCAAAGGTGCACTAAGTGACAGATGTTGGAAGAAAAAAACACGAACAGGCAGCAGGGCCTCGGATGTCACAGGATGGAAATACGGGCCACAGAATATAAACACGGGAGAGTGGCAGGGTCACGGGCAGTAAACATGGGCTGTGCAAGGAGATCCTATATAAACATGGTATGTCTAGCAGGAGATGCTGTGAACGCAGAAGTTTTGCAGAACTAGTCTTCAGAAAGACTGAAGGAGTTAGGTCCCTTCTCCCTGGAGAAGAGAAGGCTCAGAGGGGCCTCATCGCAGTATTCCAGTACTTGAAGGGTGGCTACAAAGAGGATGGAGACTCTCTCTTCACAAGCAGCCAAGGCTACAAGCTGCACCAGAAGAGGTTTCATCTCAATATAAGAAAGAAATTTTTTACAGTGAGAACAGTCAATCACTGAACAACTGCCCCAGGGACATGGCAGAGTCCCCATCACTGGAGGTTTTAAGATGTGGCTGGGCAGGTTGCTAGGTAATCTCATCTCGGCCCCCTCTCCCATGAAAGATTGGATGAGATGATCTTTCGAGGTCCTTTCCAACCTGGTTGTTCCATGATCCTGTGAACCGCACAAGCTGCAACACAAACACTGGAGTATGGCAGGGCCATGAGCTACCTGCACAGAGAGGATGAGGGAAGGAGGACACTCGTGTGTGTGGGAAGAGAGCAGGCTGGGACATGGGACAACAACAGAACTCCAGAAGGCAGAGGTTTGGGAAAGGAGCTGCCCCTGGTTATAAACACAGCAGTACTGTGTTGCAGATGTAACATACATCATAACACAAGGCTTTGGTCCTCAGATCCGGTAAGGGTAGAGAAGTTGTGAAAAGCATATATTCTTTCTTAAGGATGTGTGTATAATTGACCATATAAAGCAGCATGAGACAGGCTGCCTTTTCACAGGGAGAGAGTGATTGTGAAAACAATGTCATTATGGATATAAAGGAGATCATCTGGAGGAAACTGTTATGTGGGGAAAACTGAACACTGTTAACCAAGTAACTGATGCTTTTATGGTAAAACCGGAATGGATCTCATGTGCTTCTGCTCCTGATCTCATTGTTTCCACTGGATTTCATTGGGCTGAGTGTGAGAATCTCAATTCTGTTACCACACCCTTGAAGATGATCTGTACTGTGAAGACGACCCCATATACTGTGCCTTTGCTGAGGTCACAACATTTACAGTGAAGCTGTGCTGGTGTCAGAGCTGTAGGCAGTGACACAGGAAACATGAAAATGTCCTTCTGACAGAGGGAAGGGTATTAGGTTATACAGTGGTTAGAGAAAGAGACTGGGTAATTAGGGTTATAACTACAGCACCTCATCTAGGTGGCATGACTTCCCTCCCATCCTCTCCTGTCTCATTGCACATGACACAAACCCACGAGCTCCATGTACGTGGCTCGCCTGTGCCCCATCCATGGAAAACACTGAGTAAGAGGCTATGTGAGCTGGCCTGTGTTAAATCAGGTCAGAGATGCTAATGGGGCACAAAACCATTGTGATAATTTCACTGCTCCACCCACAAAGGACTACAGCATATATTTTTATTTATATAACAAGAAAAAAGTTATTAGATGGGATTCCAGCTGCAGATGTGCTTGTTTGAAATTACATCAGTGTCATAACAGAGGTCATTGACATCTGAATGAAAGAAGACGACCAAGAATTTAAGAAAATTGGGCATGTATTATTTAGGGAAAGAGAGGCTCAGCAAGGATCTGTGTGGCAATTTCTGGGGGTGGAAAGACTCATGGTGTCTGGGTAAGGAACAGGTTGTGCAATCTGTCTAGGAAGGGAGAAGTCATCTGATTCAAGGAGAAAAGTATACAGATAACTAAAACTGCAGGAGGCTGTTGCACGAAGGCTCCCAGGGAGGTACAGAAGGGACGTTAAGATGTGTTTTGGTAGACACAAAAGCTCTGCAAAGCACTGAGCACACAGATGGGAGAGAGGTTTCTTTAAACATTGTGCTCGCCATGGCAGAGGGCAAAGCCCAGTAAAAATATGAGACATCATCAAAAATCCAGTTAAATGGCATAAAAAAATGCAGATATGTATGCAGTAGATAGGAGTAATCTCTGATTGTAGCCTATCAGATCCTGAAATGGCAAGTCCTTAAAATGCTGGGACAGCTGTTTTGGTAGGAAACATATATGTGGGCTCATGCGTGGTTTGTAATGAGCTTTCCTCCTGAGCAATGTGTTAGTCTTCCTATCAATGCTTTGAGCATGATAGCAAATCTGGCATTATTATTTCTCTAAAATATGAACAGTTAGAATAATGTGGTTTCTTAGAACTCTTCAGGGCTTTTCTTCCCAAGTTTCTAAGGACCGGTGCTCTTAGGCAGCTTGCTCATGTGCTTGCATAGTTGCTCCTCAGTGGGTTTTAGTAGCAGCAATCTAAAGAGTATAAACCAGGGGACTGCAGTGGGTTGGCTCATTTTGACTGAAAACTTTCAGGGACGAAGCACATGATAGACAGAGGCAGCAGACATTGGCCAGGGCATCCAAGACAGCCTCATCCTCAGCAGCAGGGAGAGACCCAGGGGTAAGCCCTGAAATAGCAGAGAGCTCTGAAACACAAGAACTGGCAAATACTTGGAGAGCAAAATATCTTCTGTGTGTCTTGGGTTGCAATCCCTGAGAGGGGTAGGTTAACAGTACTGTTTTCTTCTGTACCTTCCTGTTATTAGGGTGGCAACCTCATTTAGCAGAGCCCTGTTTTCTCTCTTGTTCGTTCAGTGTCACCCCATCTCCCCCAAGTCCTCGGTTCTTCCTGCAGCCTTCAGCTTGCCATTGCCTCACCCCCCGGCAGGTGTTCGGTGCGGATATAAATCCAAACTGAATTTGGTGGCTTTAAGCCAGTCTGCCCTTCACAGTGCTTCCCTACAAACAGACATATCTTTTTTTTTTATTTATTGAATAGAAACTTAAAATACGACCTTTTGGAGGAGGCCTGGTGCAGAACAAGTTTGAATCTGAGCGTATTTTATGGTTGAAATATAAATGCCTTTAAGGGGGAAAAAAGGCAATAAACAAAAGAGATAATGTAATGGAAATAGTGTTTCCTTGCCCAGGACAGAGCTGCTGCCCTGAGCCCTGACTGGCGTTCACACAGAAACACCAGCATCAGGAGAGCTACCTGCTAGGTGAGGACCAGGCCCCACAGCCATGTTTTATTAAGACATTGATGAAGCACAAATAAAGCAAGGCTGAAGCTGTGGCTGCTACAGTCAAGAGAAAAGGAAATGAGCCAAGTATGATATCTTCGTACATTTGCAGGTTATAGGAATGTGTTTTGCTGGCCTTACGGTAATCTGGACTTTGAACTTCTGTTCATTCCCATTTCTCTTGCCCATGACATAAAATAATTCCTCAGGACTGTCTGCAACCCCCAAACTCCTTGGAGCTTGTTCTGTGCAATGTTATACCACAGGGGCTCCTAAAACTATTGTGTAATGGAATGAGATCACAGACTAGCTCAGACCATGCAGCTTGCGCTATCTTGCCCGGTTGATGGTTAGCTTCAATTAAAACACTAAAAAACCATTCACATAGGATTACAGCCATAATTCTTAATAGTGGTAGGAAATTCAGACATGCAAGTGCTCTTCCATAAGCAAGAAATCCATTGATACGGAGTTGTTTTCCACTGATATTTACAAGTACTGCTGGGGCTGCAGTTTGGGAAATCCAGCCTTTTTTTGTCTTATATGCTGTACAAACACATGGATATGTTAATCATGTAGGCTGGTACAAGAGCAAGGACAACAGCAACAGCAGTGTCATGTTTTCAGATGTGAAGTTTGGCCTCTGAATGTTAGATTGAAACCTGGACAGTATTCATGGTTTTAACCTCCCAGCAGATGCACCATGATGTTCAGATTAAAGAGGCTCTGACAATCAGGAGCTACCACCCCACGGTGCGATTTCCCTTTGAAGTGAGTCAGCGGCCTTTTTCAAAATCTCATGTTAAAAGGCTATCAACATGCAAGGCATAGAGAATAAACACTCTATCTTCCTGGGTTTTGCCCTCATGAAGGCACTGGGAACAGTCAGGGGGCTTTCGCAGCCCTTTTGTTTACATAGAGCCTTTGGGAAATGCAAATTGAAAATGAGACCAGTGTGTTTTGCTGCAGTGTATCTTGACCAGAGGGTATGAACAACTGGGATGGGACTCAAATCTATAGTCTTAGTGATTCATTTAGCTTTCTAACCACGATGAAGATCACAGTGCAGCATAATGTAAAACGTGAGCATGCTTGGTCAAAAATAAGGTCATTTGGGAGCTTCAGACAGTGGTCAGATGGCTATATTTTATTCACTAAAATTAAAAAGGCTTTGCTTATGGACATGTGAATATGCTGATGCAGGATGGGCAAGTAAGAAGACACAGTACGATCACTAAAAATTATTTAGATCCTCTGAAGAGTGTGAAATCTGCCCTGGATGAAGGGGCAGAAGCATCAGGCTCCCAGCAGTAGCCTGGCAGCACACGGAACGTTTTGCTTTCCTCTGGGGCCAGGGTGCTGGTTCACCATTCCTGCTGCTGCTTCCCTAATGCATACCTGTTCTTCACTGTTGATTATATACAGTTAATAGACCTGAAAACATGCTTTGAGAGAAATTAATACAACCACGAGTTATCACCAGGTCTTTTTCTGTTGGGTTAGATGGAATAGACGCTTTTAAAATAAACTGTTTGGCCAAAGAGGGTGAGCTGCGGTTGCAAAATGTCATGCACTATGAAGGATGGGCTGAGAGGAGAAGGCTGGAAATGCCCAAGAGCTTAAACGTTTACATTTGAAGGTAAAACTATGACATGCAGTCATTCTGCGGCCTGGAGTTGGCATTTGCGGTTTGCCCCCAGATTTTTCTCTGGGCTGTTTTTCTGCAGCAATGCCATCCCAGACTGATTAGAGATCAACCCCAAGCCAGACAGAGGATGGGAGTGTGTCCATGAGTCTAACCTGAGGACAAGAAAATGAAGATTTGATGAGAAACTAGTTTCCTGTTTACTTGTTTAAATAAAACTGCAAAATTAAGATAAAACATGTCCACAGCCCCCTGGAGGTGTGTTGTGAGGATGCACCACTTAATGTTTGTAAAGTGAGGCCCTGTTTGTAAATGTTTTTAAATATTTGTAAAGTAAGTGCAAGGTCCTGTGCCTGGGTCGAGACAACCCCTGATATCAGTACAGGCTGGGGAATGAAGAGATCGAGAGCAGCCCTGCAGAGAAGGATTTGGGGGTACTGGTGAGCGAAAAGCTGGACATGAGCCAACCTCATGACTCTGTGCTCACAGCCCAGAAGGCCAACCGTATCCTGGGCTGCATCAAAGGAAGCATGGCCAGCAGGTCGAGGGAGGTGATTCTGCCCCTCTGCTCTGCTCTGGTGAGACCCCACCTGGAGTCCTGCATCCAGCTCTGGAGCCCTCAGCACAGGAAGGACATGCACCTGTTGGAGCGGGTCCAGAGGAGGGCCACAAAAATGATCCGAGGGCTGGAGCACCTCTCCTACGAGGACAGGCTGAGAGAGTTGGGGGTGTTCAGCCTGGAGAGGAGAAGGCTGCAGGGAGACCTTAACTGTGGCCTTTCAGTACTTAAAGGGGGACTATAGGAAGGATGGGAGCAACCTCTTTAGCAAGGCCTGTTGTGACAGAACAAGGGGTAATGGTTTTAAACTAAAGGAGGGTAGATTTAGACTAGATATAAGGAAAAAATTTTTTATAATGAGAGTGGTAAAACACTGGCACAGGTTGCCCAGAGAGATGGTGGATGCCCCATACCTAGAAACTTTCAAGGTCAGGCAGGACAGGGCTCTGAGCAACCTGATCTAGTTGAAGATACCCCTGCTCACTGCAGGGTGGTTGGACTAGATGACCTCCAAAGGTCCCTTCCAACCCAAACTATTCTATGATTCTATGATTTGGAAGTGAATAGTGCTGCAATAATACAAAGCCGTGTTCTCTTCTAAGAAAGCTGATTGCTTCTTTTACAAGGTAACAAAGTCCAGAGAAGTAGAGTAGAAATCAGCATGTCTCTAGATCTTTGGCAGCGCTCCTATCCCTAGCTAATGCCAGTGGGTGTACCTTTGATACAACATGATGCTGCAATTTTCTGGAAAGAGAGAAGAAGAAAGCCCTCTAGCACTCAATGACTTCAGGATGCCTGCAGAGTCACTGTTGTTATTTATACAGAGGGGTGCTGCTGCATCCCCAAAACCAGGAGTTCAGGCCTGGATCCAGCTGCCCTCGCAGTCATTGACATGGCTTGAGAAAAAAATCTCACCATCCCTTTATCAGTGCCTCTGCAGCATTTCTGACTCAAGGCCCATGAGTGAATGCTTCTTCAGAAAAGATGGTAATTGGTGCCCGGTGCATTTTGAAAACTGGCAAAATTACATGAAAGCAGAACAAGCACAGCTTTTGCTTTTTCAGAAGCATTTGTGATACGAGGAACAATATACGCATATGTTTATGAGCCTATGGGACACGGGACCATGAAAATCTTGGAGGAGCAAGACTGTAAACAGTGCCTGTCAGCAGTTCTCTTGAAGACAACTAAATCCTTAATTTTATTGAAGGACCTCTATAGGATACACTGTCATGGGGACTGGTAACAAGCACAGTGTGAACAGTTTATAGCTCCCCCTTGGAGATCTGTACCAAGAAATCTTACTATGCAATGAGGTGCAAAATACCTTCCCATTTCATCACGTCCAATATCCAGTTGCCCACCATATTATTTGAAACATATTTTTTGACTGAAGGGCTGCTGCAGCGATCTACTGCAACTGCAGCGAGCACCTATACACTGCTTGTTTGGCTTCAGAAGGGCCCTTTGTGTGCTCCCACCCTGTTTGCTCTCACCTTCTGCTGCAGCTCACCACCCCTTCAGCTGTGCTGATGCAGAAGAGGGTGTTTTTATTTCCAACGGGGATACTTTTGGTGATGCTGTGGATAGGCACAGCCTTGCAGAAGGACTGCCACCCTTGAGAGGACAGCAAAGATGAACAACCAGGAGCCAGAGAGTGGCTGGGGCAGGAACTTCTACACCTGGTTTGCTGCTGAAGGAAACATGCCAGGTAATGACCTTATTTTATTTTCTCCTCTAGAATGGGTATAAAAACAAGCATGGGTTGGCAAGGAGGAGAGACACTGCATTAAGGGGGTTTTAGTCATCAGCGTGCTTGCTCTTCTCTTTTGAGCGAGGCAGTGTCCACTGCTACAGGTGACACAGCTGTTCATGAGATAAAGCACTGTGCAGCCTGGTGTGAGGCCCACAGTCTAACCCACAACAGTGGAGTTACTGTGGACAGTGATGGCTCAGCTACCAAGAACAGGAACAGGAGTCAAGAAGCCTCTGTGCCAGTCCCAGTTCTGCTACCCTGTGAGACCAGCAAGGCCCCAGGAAAAACAAATACAGGACAGATAGAGTATAATGGTCAGCGCCTTCCCAAAGGCCTTTCCTTTATCATAAATGCTTTATTACACATCCATATATAATGCTGGGATAGCAATATTGACCCACCTCCTAAGGTGTCAGTTTCAGTAAGGAAACTGGCCCCAATTTCAGATTTAAACTTGCATTTCATGTTCATCACTGACTCAAGCAAAACAAAATGCCTCCCATCTCCCTTCCCTCCCCATCCTGTTAGTAAGAGGTGACATGGCTTTTTAGGAAAGCTGTGTCATTCCTGCCTGAAATTCTCTAGAGTGATGGTTCTTTCTGGTTCCTCCAAGCTATTTTTTTTACAGTTTCTTAAGCCACAGATGAGAAGGAAAAAAAAAAAAAAGCACACAAAAATCCAATTATGTAAAAGCCTTGGGAAAGAGAAAGTGCTTGTTGTTTAAAGTGAGCTGTAAAGGGAGCCAGGAAAGGTGGGTTAAATGCCGAGCCTAAATATCCAGCAGTCATAGTTGTTATCTGAGCCTCTGTGCCATTAGCGATGCAACAATAATGGTTTGGGTTTTCCCCTCCGTTTTCCAGGTTCAGTGCGTGAGCAGGTCTTCACAAGCTCCATGCTTATTGTTTTGATACAATGAAAAATAAAAACCTGTTAAGAAAAGAAAATGTATGAAGAGGCAGAGTAGTGATCTCAGAGCTCTGTAAAAAATCTTGGCTCCAAATTATTCTACATGGGGGCAAATTCATCAGGTGCCAAGAAAAAAAAATACCCCAAACCAACAGCCTTGTTTTGATTTCCACCCATTCCAGCTGATCACTAGTCTCCAGGGTAAGCTTGTATTTTTGAGGAGAGCTGCTTATTCAGTAAGCCACCAGCAGCGACTGCAGAGGGAAAGAAAAGACTAGTTTTATTCAGGATGATTCAGCTGTCAATAAAATGACGCTTCCTTCCTTGAATGTCGCAAAACCTATGTGGCAAAAATATACCATAAGTGATACATATTGCAACAGGATTTCCTTGTACTCCATTAGACCCAGAGGATCTGAGACCCACTCACCCCATATACCGATGGAAAGGGAAATGAGATAATGAATGAGAAGAAGGAGCAAGAGGATGAATGTGAAAGCTGAAGGCACCTGCCGTTCGTTCCTCACCTGGCTTTTCTTGCACGTTATTTCTCCAAATCTGTAAGTTTAAAACCACTCTGGAAGGCTTCAGCCTTCTTCAGTTCACTGGTCTTGGTGGGGGGAACAATTCTGCTTTAGTAATTTGAGCTAACTGGTAATAAGCTTGTTTTCACAGATGCTAAAGGCCACAGATCGAGCACTGCTAACCTTCTAGGTAAGATGCAGCCATGATTTTATGGGAAGGAGAAGAGTTTTATGCAGGTAAGTGACTGAATCTGCAACTGGAAAAGACCAGAAGGAAACACACCAGTTCACTCTATGGACTAAATTCTGCTAGTGACTCCAAAGGAGAGCACAGCTGTACTAAGGGCAGTATTGGGCCCTGAGTGTATATTTGCTTAATTAGAGATTTTTCCTCCTTCCCAAGCAATCAGGACAGCTTTGGTTTATGTCTGTGCCTCTCTCTGCTCAAAGGCACAGGACATGCAGGGATCTATGTCTTTGGCCGGGAAAACAGGGAGTTGATACATGTATCTCTGTGTGCGTATTTATACACATATATCACCTCTCCTGGAAGCTATGAAGCACTAACGACTCAGTTCAAACTGAAGTAGTTCAGGTGTATTCAGGGATCTGTTTGTGTATATTATTCAAGTAAGTACGTGTATAGATATATATGAAACATGCCTATACGGCTGTATATTCAAGGTGATGTATTTCCATATGAACCTTGAGAGGCAGGCAAGGAGCATTCTCTGGAACAGCTTTCTGCTGGGAAGACTCTGGCCAAGAGTGATCTCGCTTTGGTCACTTAACAAGTGGTGGGGTCAGGTTGAGATCTGTGAGGCTTTGAACATATAACCTTCTCCTTTGTCCAAGCTATTTGCCTTTCTTTCTCACATTATGCAAGAGATCAGATACTCTGATAAAAACACTTCTTGTGGGAGAACCTGATTCAGTTTTCACAGGTGGATACCCCATGAAACATAGCCAGCATCCCCTCACAAGTCTTCATATAACCAAAATAATATCAAAAGTGGAGGCAGTAGAGAAGCAGTGTCAGATGGGTCAAGTAAGTCATAAAGCTCCTTCTGTACTGTCTGCACCCAAATCCTACAGCAACTGAACCACAACTGTGTGCACAAATAACTCACAGTCATCTGCAAGGAATCACCACAGTTGTAATCATTGTCCTTTTCACTCAAGAATTTGCAGGGTTAAACTATTAGTGGCACAATACATTTGTACACATCCAAATAATACCTCTATCATGTGGTGTGTAGTTCCTCTAGTCTAATGTAACTGTTGAACATCTCTTGAATAAGCTGGGGAGAAAATCTCATGCAACAGACCAGACCTTTATCCACCAAGGGAGATGAAAACTCATCATTGCTTCAGACCCGAGAATGAATATACCTAATTCAGCCACAAATTGCTGGGCTGAGCAGAGTTCACAGCACAGCCAGGAAGACTAATTTCTCCCCTCGCAGGAATTACCATGTTAAACTCCCTGACCTGGGTTACTCAGGAGGTCAGATTAGATTATCCCTGTCCCAAATTCTGGTCTTGGAAACCAGTTTTCAGTGCCCATCTGGCTTCAATCCCAGGTAAACATCAAGAAAAAAAAGAAGCATGTGGTTAGGGTATCTTGTTTCTGTGTGCTGTGGTGGAAGGACTCTCATTGCTGTCGGTAAGAAGGCAGCAGAACTTCCTGAAAATGAGAGACGAGAAAAACTTGAGCAGATGTCAGGGGGGCTTTTTAGGGTCAGTGTTGGTCAACATGGCCCATGTATGCATGCAGGCAGTTCCCACTGCTGAAGCAGGGTTCCTAAACACCCTGAACTCAATTAAATACAGAGAAACTCCCCCATAGCATGGTGAGTTCCAGAGATGCAAACCATTTGAAATGGGCAATGCTGCCTGTTTGCTCCATTCTTGGACTCGCCCCTGTGCAGTTTGGTCTCTGCTGGAGAAGGGGACGCCATCTCGCCCAGTTCAGCCATCAATAACCTCTTCTGCTATGCCCATGGGCTGAACATACAAGCCCCAGAGAAAGACCGAACAAGCCCAGTTGCCCATCTTGTCTCCCTGCAGCAGGCAGCCCTCAGCAAACAGACCAGGAATGGCATCTTCCCGTGCCATGGATACCCACACCCATGCCAGCCCTACGCAGCTGAAGGCCACAATATGGCAAGAGGCAGTAGCTGTCTCCAATCAATCTAAGAAGCAGAACTTGATTTTTCAAAGAGCTGCGTGAACATCTCCTGCTCAGTAGCTCCACGCCTTCAACACAGCTAGCAGAGCTGGTTTCCCTGGTGTTTTGGTGCTCACTTATAGCTCACGCTTATCCTTAAAGCTCCAGGATCCCTTTTTAGAACCTCCTGTGTGAAATGCTTAGGCAGATGGTACCAGCAGAACTTGAGCTCCCTTCTGAGGTGCCATGAAATCACACAGTGGTTGACTCCCCCCAGTGCAACTTGCCCATCCCTGATTACCAAACACTCACCTCCATCCGCTTGTCCTTTCCCCACCCCTCGAAGGATGGTAAATTAACAGCAGGGCTGTGACTAATGTCAGCATGAACAAGCAAGAAAGCCATCGGCCATCAAAATCAGCTGAATCAGAAGGAGCAGGGGAAAGGAAAAAAAACAGCTATCTGAACAAACACTAATCACTTACAAGCCACGACAAGAGCAGCCAGGCACATTAGTGACTCACGGGTGAAATGTGTGACAGTGACTTTGGTGAGCAGTGGGAAGGGCTTCACGCTTGGGCGGCAGCAGGGAGGGTGTGCGGCGCAGCCAGGAGCGCAGCCAGCCAAGTGTTTCCCACGCACATTCCTCTACTCCATGCACTATGAAATTTGGTCAGAAGATAAAGCATGGAAGCAGAAAGAAATTCCTAGGAGGAAAGCGAAAGAGAAAAACAAAACAGCATGGTAATTTCTTGCTTGCGAAGAGCGGTATTTCCATGTGCAGGCTTGCTCCACCTGCAATTTTACATGTGCATGGTGATTACTGATATATGCCTCTGGTAAGAAGCTTGATCTGTCCCAGGAAAATCCCTTCCTTGTTAATTTATTATTTGATATATATGTAAAGCAGCATACAATATAGCCTCAATCCACAGAGACTCATGCCTTCAGGGCTGTGGGTAAAAGAAAGCGTACAGAAGGGATGAACTAGAGAGAGAAATAAGCTAACAGCTGAGCATCCTGGTTTCAGAGCAGTCACTGGTGTTATTTTTGCCATGATTACCAGCACTATGGTAGCACCCACAGGCTCAGATGTGCATGGTGCTGTACCTGCACACAGCAGGTACCTGCCAGTGGGCATCCCTCGGCGGTGCAGCCCTACCGCTGGACAAACACACAAAAATCCAGCCAGGCCCTTCAGTTGTGCTGAATGGGTTAAGTTCCTTTATAAATAGTCTCATTTGGACACTTTGCAGCAGAAGAGCATTTCTGAAGGAGCATTGCCCATCCATGGGCCCATATGGTCCAGACCTCACCTCGATAATGCATCTGTGCAGGATGGATAAATAGCTAAAAATAAACTGCTCTGTAATGAGGAAACTATTATTTACAAGCAGTGACCACACAGCCTACCATACACACCGTGCCATTCAATCACCAGGACGAGGTGTGCTCTCCCAATGGTATTTCAGTCAGCTGCATGGACCTGCAGGTACCCAGCGGGACACCAACCCTAGGCCAAGCCCCGGGGTGCTTGGTGCCCCGCACAAATGGAGCAAAGAGCTTGTGGATGAAGCAAAGGGTCCAACTGAGATTACAAAACACACAGGAGATGCAAACAAACTCTAATACAGTAGCATTCCAAACAGTGGCCCAGAGCTCCCCCAGCTGAATTGCTCACTGGGTGTTGTAGCCAAAAAAGCATTGGAGGTAGCAGCTTGGAAGAGACCGTTCTCGACCAGCTCCTCAGGGGAGGCACGGCCCCTGTCCCAGCATTTCGGAGCGTGCAGCCCTTCTGCCAGTGCCGGCACACATGATAAGCTTTACATGCAGCAAGCTGTGATTGCAACACAATAACTTGCAGTGTATTAAATAAAGCAAGTAGTTAAATTATTTGCCAAATCAGGTCCTAACATGAGACAAGATGCAAAGTCAGTCTAGTAGAGGAAGTGAAGGGGGCATGGGAGAAAGGGAGCAGCACTCCGGATGTGTTGTAAAATAAACCAACAGCACTCCCGACGTGATGGTTGCCAATCTAGGTGTTTTTTCAGACATACCAGATAGAGGAGGTAAATGCCAGAAGCCTGGGGATAATGAGAGCCCACCACAAGCACACAGGATGACAAATCTGCTGTCTGGTTCTCATGCATCTGCAACCTTTTTTCCACTACAGTGCGTGGTGTGCAGCAATGCCTCGTGGTGGCGGGTCCCCATGGATTTTGCATCGTGTGGGCACAACCCAGCCCAGAAGCCTGCATGTGCAGTGCTGCCTTGTTTGCAGAGACTGCCAAGACAAGCACATGGTGCCTGCAGCCCCCTGCTCCCGTTCTTGCTGCCTGCCTGCAAAATTTTCCAGTGGTTCAGCACATCTGCTGTTTATCCTGCTGACCTTTGTACAAAAAAACAGCCTGTCTTTTGCAGTGAAGAGGATGCTCGCACAGAGCTAATGTCCTGAGCCAGGTACCTCCCCAGCTCCTGGGGCAGCTTTGGGTGCTGAGTGCTCAAGAGCCTTGTGCACACTTTGCATGTGTGAGTGACTGGCTGCAGAGGGACTTTTTTGTGGACGTGTGAGTTTTAGTCCACACTATCTCTTGCAGATGCCCTGGAGGGGTTGTAAGAGAAGTGCAACAGCCCTTCACAGGCCCTTTGATTATGTGTTAATGACTTACCGTGACCCTGGTTTCCAGGTCTCTGTTCAATACACACCAGTTCCTCTCAGGCATTGTAATTTGTGCACCTCCACCATTAGTAACAGCACTTTGAGCAGCTGGCTATTTCTTTACCACAAATGTAGACTTGTTTTTATGGCAAAGAAATCAAGCCTACTTCCATTCCAGTATGAAGATGAAAAGTACACTCGTCCTCTGTTTCTCAGTCCTGCCTCTGGCTTCTCCACCATCACTATGTTGCAACAAGAACCTCTCATACTGTAGCTCCAGTCCTCTGAAATGTATTTTGCTTTCCAACTACGTGCTCTTCTCTTTTACTTTTTCCCACAAAGATTCTCAGGGTTTTTTTTAATTGTGGGTTAGAGTGAGGCTGGCCCTCAGACAGATGGGTAGGAGCGTCCTGGGAAGGTGCAAGGCTCTTCCTTACCATAATTTCCATGGGGCAGATGACAGTTACAGTGCTGGCCAGGCCCCAAACTTAACTCTACAAACAAGATGGGGGGACAGAGCCCGGTCAATACCTGCTGCCACCCTGCTGTGTCTGGCAGACGTCGGAGAGGCTTGGGAGGTGGAGAGACACCATATCACTCGGTACACTCTCCATGACGAAATGGGACTGCAAAAGCCTATGTCAAATGAAGCTGTTGCTAATGCAAGCTGTTTCTGGGCCGCTATAATGAAAACTGCACTGAACACTGGGCTTCTGGTGCCACTGAAGTGCTCTGCCTTCCCCAAACTTCCTGGGAAGTGTTTTGAACTTTATTTTTAAAAGTGCAATTAATCACGGACCAGAGCTTGAAATCAGTCCAAGTGCAATAAAAACACCCGAGCAGAGCCTGCTCAGCGCGGCGAGCATTGTTTGCCACGGCCTGACTTCAGGCATCAGGAAACTTCCAGATGTGTTAACTTTGCAGCTCCTGGCTCCTGCAGGAATCTTAACTGCTACCATCTGTATGGGGGAAAGGCTTCAGAAAAGCAGCTCTCCCTCTCCCTTTACTTACGTTCCTCTGAGCACTGAGAGTTATTGCCATACGGCCTCTGCAGTTCCTGCTGGCTTCACCCTCATTGACTAATGACTGCACCCTGCAAAGGTGCTGTTTCTTTCTGCTTCCATCCTTAGGCAGGGAGCATCTTGGCAGAGCGTCTCTGTCGGGTGGAGGACAGGCCCCCTCCATCTGCTCCCGTTCTGCATGTGGTTTACAATACACTACAGGAAGGCATTTTCTCACGCTATTAAGTTTTCACTAGATGCGGAGGGGGATCAGGAATGCCTCGGATGGTGTAAAAATTCCCTCCTTGGTTTGGTTATTAGGATATAGTGGTGGCAGCAGGCAAAATTATAGCCTCCATGAAATCCAAGCCTGCTGCTCTGCCACAGGCAAGGGGTGCACACCATTTCCCTTCCAGGTACGCTCGGACACCTCCCAGGCCAGCCGCAGAGCCTCTTCAGTTACTCCTCAGCCCTCTAACCACAGGGATAATATGTACCTGTGCAAGCTCCCATGTTCGTTCCCAGACCCTGTGGATCTGGCAGCTCTGGGGCTGAAAGGCGCCAAAAGGGCACTTCCAGCTTAGTCCCTGCCCTAGGGAAGTTTTCCTTCCTTCAATCTGCCTCTTTTTTCCAAGAAGAGGTTGTCTTTAGCTGTGTGTTTGTCACCTTTTTCTCTTCCCCAAAGACTTTCAAGTAACAACCCCATGCACGAACTCTGTAGACGGTCTTAATCAGCCTAATCACACTTAGCACTTATAAAGCACTCTGCACATCAAAAGCTCCTCACACGTGTAAATTAATCAGCCTTTTCACTACGCAGAGGATGGAGGTGAGCAGGAGCTACAAACCCCATTTTGTAGATGCTGAGGCTGACACACGGAGAGGTTCGTTGCTTTGTCCACGGCCACACAAAAGGTTAGTATCATAGCTGGGATCAGAAATCCCTGGCTCTTAAACTGTGCTCAAACCACCAAACCTCATGGCAGAGCCAAACTGGAATGGCTGGGTCCAAACCAAAAGTGAGCAGTGCCCAGGACTAATTTTGTCTGATGGCGTTTTTATGAAGCTTGTGCAAAATACATAAAAGACTGGTGTCATCTTGGGATTTATGACTGTGTTTCCTTCAGAAACCCTGCAGATCATTCAGCCCCCCCCAGCACCCAGATAAGTCCTGGAAATAAAAACCCAGTGAAGTGGTTTGTGACAGCAGAGACATGGTGTAAGACCAAGAGTTTGGGTGCTATCACAACAAAACCGATAATGAAGTGCACCTGCTCAAAAGCAAACCTACGTGTGAAGCCTTAAAATAGCAGAGCAGTGAGTGAAAAAAAAGGAGGAGCAGGGAAGAAGGGAAAGGAGAAGCCCAACAAGAGGGACTCTGGTAATCCAGGCTTCTCTGGTGGAAGCTAAAAGGAGGTACTGGTTACCTGCCTGGTAGAAATATGGCTGGGTACGCTGGCACCCAAATATAAAGTTGAACCTATGTGTTCAAGACATAGTTTTGCCTGCCTCATGCTCCTGGCTGGGAATAAACCAAATGGCATGAGGCTGTATGATTTTAAGAGATTATCACACTTTCCCATATTTTGCCTTAACACCCTGTGGCTCCAAACTGCTTCCCCTTGTGTGGGTTCAACTTCTTGCCCTGCTCCTTGGAGGAAGGGGAATGTGACTCAGCCACAGTCCCATGGAGCAGCTCCAGTTATCCTGCAGGCAAGTCAGACCTGCTGTCCTTCAGGCTGTATGTGCCCCAGGTTGATGTCTTCTGAGAGGAGGGACGTTTTCATAAACACTGTGCCAAAGAAGAGGCAGGATGCAGAGACATCCAAGTTACTCATCCTGGCTTAAACCCCACAGGATGTCTCAAATGACTGAAGTGTAGGCTGAAATACAGGCTTAAACTGTACATTTGGGGATTTTGGCATTAGGTGACTGGCCACAGAGAGGTCCAATATGAGATGACCAAGTAGATAACCCCAAATGACAGCAGAAAAATTACCAGGTGGAGTTATATGTTCCCAAGGGGTTTTGGCATCACTAGTGGCAGCCGTTGTCTAGACTTTATTATGACAATATCTGAGCAGAGAAATTATGGTCATAGGGGAGAGCAATACCTATTTTTTGCCGATCTTGGGTTTTTTTCAGCTGTTGATAAAATTTTGAACTCAAGATATTTTGAAATCTCAATTTTTATGCCAGTGCAGCTTCCATTTCTGAGAAAGTCCCCAAACGGGGACCAACAGAAATGAGATGTGAAATGAGAATTCAGATTTCACATTAGAATTAGAAATTGTGAAGGGCAGTTATCTCACCCTCTCCACTTTCCATGCAGGACAAATTTGCTCCCTCCAATTTTGAGTGCTTTCAGTGCTATTTTCTTAATCTGGTGGAACAGACCTTTAACTAGGAGATTAAAATGTTGTAGTGTAATTTATCAGGAGGCAGATAAAATATATTTAAGGAATGTAGATATGTGTAAACATGTTAAACAAAGCAAGGATTTTAGTATCCAATCTATACAGGAGGTTGCAGGAGATTTATCTGAGCAGCCATTCTAATGCATGTTAATGGTGTAATAACAGAAGCGAGAAGCAAGCTGGAAGACACCACCTGTGACAGTTGTGACATAGTGGAAATAATTCAGCATCACTCATTAAAAGGCTGAGCAAAGGGAAAGGAAACAGAGAAGTCAGGAAGAACCTGATACAGCAGAAGAAGAGAAAGAGCTGTTGTTGCTTCAGAATCAGACATAGTTTCTATCTTCTTTGCCATTTCTCAGCTCATTACCCCTAAAACAGGCTCCAGCTGTACTGGATTGACTTAGCAGAGTCAGCCATCCCTATTTCACAACAATCTTCTCACCAAGTCTTTCACTAAAAATGAAAGCAAGAACGTTTTGGTTCAACTGACTTCATGTGATAGCTCTGTAAACTGCCAGTGATCTGCAGACTGGATTTGGAATCCATCACCCTCAAACACCTTCCCAGTTGGAAGATTTTCCTTGCTTGTTTGCTATTATCCTTGCATTCTTGCTGCTTCATTTTCACCCGTATGTCCAGCAGTACCACAAACACCGTTCCTACACAGTTGCACGGAATGCTGTCCCAAGTGGTCTCATTAATATCTGTGTAGACTAGGCAGGATTATGATGTTGTGAATGCTGGTTTTATTTACAATGCTCCTCAATTCAGGGAATGTTTGTGATTCTGGTGACTGATGGTGCTACAGATGTTGCACCACAGCCGTGATGGCAGCTGGAGTGTACAATGTGAGAACTGAAACTCTGCTTAAAGCTTCTGCAGTAACCCAGGAAAATAATACTCATTCTTCTCCCATCCCATTCGAATACACACGTGTGGACCACTATGGCCAGATGGCAGCTTTTACAATGTTTATTTCTGAAGGTCTTCAATATACTGTAGAGCAGATTTTCTTTAGGATCTGAGTTGAATGCAGTTTGCTAGACTAAAGTTGCACAGCTGGCCTGATTCACTCTGATCAGGTGTGTAAGTGTATGTTTCCATCTTTTCTTCATCAGAAAAAGTAAATAAAAAAGTACATCCCAGTTCATTGCTGCATTCTGCAAAGGCCTGCGCTCTGCCCTATGGTTTGTTTTGGCAGACCAGGTTGTGCAGATTTGCAGATCTGGCTGTGGGTGTCATTTCCAAACACGTTCACTGTTAAACAACCAGCATCTGATCCATTCCTATACAGAAGTCAGGTTCCCAGTATCTCTTTAGAAGTGGGAGTGAAATAAAAATGTCATCCAAACATCATGATGCCTTGTATAAATTTGGCCCTATGGCCAAGCTTCAGGACCTGTCTCTGCCTGAATGGGGTCAAACCAAATGGCATGCACAAAAAAATCTGGACCTCATCCTCTGTAGGTACTAGGCTACATCCCTAAAACCTAGGTCCAAGCATAGAAAGACTTTAGTTATCTCTATTCCAGAGGTTGGTTCCTGTGGATTACTGAGCAATTCAGTGGCTCAGACAGCCTAACACAGTGCTAGAGCCCCACATCCCCGAGGTACCTGAGCAAAGGTTCTTTCATCTGCTCAGCTGCTCCCTGGTGTGATGTGATAGGCGCTGTGCTATTGCCTAAACTTATTTTCATTAAGGTCTGTGATCTGTGTGTATTTGTTTGCCCAAACCAGCAGGGTACCCAGCCTACGCCTAATTCACTCAGGCTGCATCAAAGACTCATGGCATCCTTCCCCAGTAAACGTAAGTGAGGGGAGTAAGGAAGAGGAGGAGAAGGTGCCCTTTGCTCAAAGATCTTGAAAGACCCAAAGATGCATAGGATGACAAGTGCTGAGGGTCCGGACAGGACTAAACAAGAGAGCTTAACTCTTAACCTAGAAGTCTACTGTGATAGGACAAATAAATAATAACTGCAACCATAATGAAAGTTCTGAGCAGGACAGGGGCGTTGATTCATGCAAACATCCTCAGGATGCATATATATATACACACATACACACACACTTAAGCATGCAGGTACTAAAGTTGCATAGATATATTTTCACATGCATTTTATTTATGTAGCACTTTCCTTTCAGGGATCTTTGTAGACATCAGTGAAATGCTGAAGCAAACAAATATGGAACATGCAGCTCAGATGGGGAAATCCTGACCCTGCTCTGAGCAGGGATGTTGGACCAGATGGTCTCCAGAGGTCCCTTTCAGAGCCAGTGATTCTGTGATTCTGGGAAACAGCCTAAAACAGCATGGGAAATCTGGGGTAGGATCAGATACCTTTACTTCATTTACGCTTCATGCGTGTGATCTAGCCACTCACATCTTGCAGGTGTTGCTTTAAGGGCAGGTTGGAGACCATAGAGCTCATCAGTACATATTGCAGCTCTTTACAATTAAGTCTGCATTTGGTAGCATGTGTCTTACTGCAGTGGTGGTTTCCTACCTTAGCTGTGCAACACCTGAACAGTCCTTTCATTACTATGCAGAAAGTACTTCACCTTCCCGTCTCACAAAAGATCAAGCCAATTTGTTCTTGACGGCATTTTCTGGATCAGCTGAAGCAAAGAACATGTCTGAATCGTGGTACTGTAAATGTCAGAAATAAGATATTGCTCATATGGAGGGGTCTAAGTCCTGCATTGATTTATGGATTAGAGTTTCCCAAAAGTCAGAAATCCATGCAGCATCCCTGAACACTCAATTCTGCATGTGATCCTCTGTCAGCTGACATACACTAATTGTAAATTCATGTATGTGACATGTAGAGAACAACCTACTTGACTTTGCACCTGAGGGGGTTCGTGTGTTGTATGTACTCTGGAAAAATGAAATATCTAATGCCCATTAGTGAGCAGGAATGTGGAGTGAAGTTATAATCTGATGGATGTTAAGCCTCACCAATCAATTTGTGACACATAGACAGAGAAAGGCTAAATCTGTATGAGTAAATAAACCATTCCAGGGAATATTTCTTTGTGGAACTGTTTGAATGGTCTCTGGCATGGCTTTGGCCAGGCCCATAACTCAGGAGTCAGATTGGGCCAAGAACCATTCCCAACAGGTGGTTAGGTTATGACACCTTGTTTTAGTGGCTACCAGAGGCCAACAGTACAGGTGTGGACTATCCTGTGCTTTTGGCTTTGTGGCATTGAAAGTCCTAGGCATTTACTAGCTTAATATGTCTAATTAAACATAAATGGTGTAATTTATTTGCATAGAAGTAGAATGAGCCATGGACCACATCAGCATGGATAGTAGATGAGTCTTCTGAGGGGTGAAGCAGCAGGTTGGCTGGAAAACATTTCAGGTGATATCAAGATGTGAATCCCCTGCTGAGCTTGTGACACAGTTTTACAGATGCAACAATCTTTGGTTTTACAAAGGTAAAAATCTAGAGCTATTAAGATGAGTCGTAACCATATTTGTTGCTTTGAGTTCCTTTGCTTACATTTAGTGCTACACTCCCCAGGGTTACCTGAGACAATGGATGCTGGTGAACCAGCAGTGAGGTGGCCCCATCTCCTCCATCTTCATCATGCACCACAGGTGGTGGTATCTGTGCTGGAGAAGCTTGTGATTTTTGCACTGAGCATGCAGCATTGCTACTAGAAGCCAGTACCCTGCTAAATAAATAGGGCCTGGAGCAAACACAAGATCAGATCCTCTGATCACTGATGAGGGATAATGGCTTACTTACGCACCAGTGCTGCTCTGGAACCCTCCAGCTTACTTAGCTGAGGACTCCAGGACCACTAACACTCATAGTGTACAAACATACACCCGCAGAGCTTATCATACACAGCTGCACTCTTTGTTTTTCCTTTCCTTTCTTATTTGTGCCTCTTCTTTTCCTAAATCCTCTACTGCTACACTTGATCTCTGCTCTTCCTCTTTCACCAAAAGCCTGGCTTCTCAAGGTCTTCCACGAGTACATCTGATGTTGGCTCTTGCTTACCAACTCCCATCACCATAAACTACTATATCAAGCAAGTGTGATTATACTGTATCTTAAGAGCAGAATTTGATCCTCAACACTTTTAAGCAAGTGAATTCACTAGGTTTTTTGAGATACTTTTAAAAATTGACCATCCCATACTTTTTTCTTTCCCTTTCCAGAAAATTAACACCATTTTCATCCAACTTTCTGAAAATTTTGAATACTGTGGTGATATAGATTGCTGTGGTTTCATAATACCCCAGGTGTTCCCTGTCATCACCTGCCTCGTCTATCCTGAAGATGAGTTCAAACCAGAACTCCTAAAGACCACCATCCTGTAACAGCCTAACACAAGCTCAGAAACAGCCTGAGCATCTTGCACAGAATGGGTTTGGCCTTTGCAGGGCTTTACAGGGCTTCCTTGGATCTCTTCTTGGTCTTGGTTATGGAAAATGCCTTGAGAAAAATTTTGTGGAGCTAGTAAGAAGAAAGAATAGTTGGAAATATACATTTAAGTACAGTGTGTCAAAGTGATTTTAGCCCTCCTTTCTCCACACTGAACTCTGAGGTTACACTAATTAAAAATCCCTGAGTCCTGTATATGATCACTGTTGCTGACAAGGTGCTTATTGAGTAAGGTTTAGTGGAGTTGCTCGTTTCCAGGATAAACACAGCAATATAATTAAAAAACAACCAAAATTTTGTTTCCAAGTGGTTTTTCCATTAAGATCAGTTGAACTGAAAATAACCAAACCAAAATAACAGCGTAAAGAGGTGAAATAAAAGGGGAGAAAAGTGAGTGGGAAAAATAATAATTAAAAAAAAACAAACCACTATGAAATAGTTGCCAGGTTTTCTGCTCCGCTACATCAGCTTTGAGCTACTGTAGCCTTGTAATTGTAAAGGGGGAAGCATTGTGGCCAGGCATCCTCACGACAGAGCATTTCTACCTGGAAATGGCCGGCTACAAGAGCTACCTGTGCCCTTCCCTTATCTCAGTAATGGGTAAAATCTGGGATGAGAGTCACACAACCTCTCTTGGGAATAAAAATGGCACTGAGTGGAGCATTCAGCAGACCACTTCCTGGGACTTGGATGGAAGAATTTCCCATTTAGGAGTGCTGACATCAAGATTTTTATTCTGAACCCATCTATTTCCTTCTTAGACTGCTAAAACTTAATCTTTTTCAATGTCTTAGAAAAATTATTCTCAACAAGGCAAAGATTCCTTCTTCAGCTGGCTTTTCCCAAAGATCTCAGCGTTTGATTTGCTTCTAGTTGAATCTATGGGGAAAAAAGGACACATTGATTTCAATAGTAGTAGAGTTAGGCTGGTGCATGGAAAAGTCCTCCCTGTAGCTTTTAGTGAATAATGAATCTAGTTACTCATAATCACTTTTCTCTTATGGTGCCATGATATACTCAGGAGAAATAATTACTACTCATTACACTAACAGTTATAAGAGAGGTGTGCTCAGTGCTAGGTCAAGTGGCACTGGATTAGCAGCTATTTTTCCTTTATACTCCAAGTGGCAGCCCACAAACCCCTTGCACACAGGGACAGACATTAATATGCACATAGCCCAAAATGACTTGAGCCCATCAACCTCCAAGCACTAGTCCATGCTGTTGCATGACATTATTCATGTTCTCCTTTCTCCTGTGCTGTCCTTTTTCAGGGCTTCTTCACGGCAACTGATTTTCCTTTGTACATTGTATATCTTGTTCAGATAAGATATTCACATTTGGATATCTCAGTCAGCTTTTATGTTACTTACTCCGTAGGACCTTCTGGTGAGGTAAAGCAGGCTGGTCGCCCTCGCGGCTTGGTTTATCCCTGTCATAAACTTTAAGCCTAGTATGATGGGTATGTAGGGGGGGTAATGGGACAATCCAGTTGGGAACACGCAGAATGGGAGAGAGATGATGCTGCTGAGAAGATTTCATCCACCCTTCATGGGAGAAAAGGTCACTGAGAGTGACCCATAAAGTGGATGAATTGCCCAAGGAAGATGCCAAAGGTCATACACTAAGTATCTCTGGTCTGTACAGACAACACAAATCACCCTGAAAACTCCCTGCGTATGCAGAGGCACCTTGGAGAGATGAGGTTCAGCCCTTCTCGTTTGGTGGGTCTGCCTAGCAGGCTTGGTGGGATCTGCATACTGGGTGAGGTTTGCTTTCTGGGGCAAGCTGTATTTCCGAGCAGGAAAGCAACAGGGAAGAAGGTTTTACAAGGAGAGTAGCAGAAGGGTGCAATGTATGTGGGACACATACAGTGGCAGAATAAAATGGAGGTGTAGGAGGGAGGGAGTACCTGGAAATGGGAAACCAGATGAGCATATAGCTGAAAATGTAGAGAGTTCTGGTGGGGAGAAGGGAAAGACTGAGTTTGGTAGAGAAGGACAGCAATGAGGTGCTCCAAAGAAAGGAGCAGTAAACACTGTGTAGCAGGTAAGGAAAACGTAATTCTGTCATAATTTTTAGTCTCTTTTCCCTCCAAACATAGATGTCTCTACAACTATGTGCAAGTTTGTATACATCTATATGTCTGTGCCCATACATGTATATGTAAATAAAACACTCCTTTTATGAAATTCATTTAATGGGGGTTTCTGTATATCCTAAATTTTATTTCTTTTCTGACACAGGAAAATTCCCTTAGGCTACCAACATCAGCTGCTTTTGCTTATGCTGCCATCTGTTATGTAAAATAACTAGAATTCCTTTTTTCTTTTTCCCCAGTGGCTTTCCTGTTTTTCAGCTTTGGTCAGCTCTGGTTAGTTTTGTCTTTTTAGCTTTCTTTTATGATGCAAAATAGCTTTTTACTTGTTAAATAAATAAAATATTGCAAAATAGGATAAAAGGATTTATCTCTACATATAAAATGCATCAAGTCTGTGTTAGTTATTTGATAAATACCTTTTGCTTGTCATTCTAGTTGCTGATTTAAATCATAATATATTCCAAAGTGTATGTGTCATTTATGATGGGAGTTGTAGCAAGTCCACTCTGGCTGTATAGTGGCATACGTCAGATCTGAATCCAGATTCAGATTTTAAAATATCTTTGAAATGCAGAGGTGATTCAATTAAGGGTTTCAATTTATAATTTTCATTCCTTTAGGATCCAATACCCTAATTATTGAGCCAGGAACAAAATATCCATAATATTTATACTGCCAATACTTAACAGGGGGCACCATAGGTGGCTTTAAGGTCTTTAGAGACTTGTTAGGTTGACATGGACTTTGAAAATATGTGAAATGCACTGTAGAACAGACTGCACAGTTGTAGTGTTATCTTATTTTAATTCTTGTATTAAAATTAGAACCTTCCTTTTATTTTTGATGATCCTTCAATAAGTTTTAGGGTAAAGCCTCTGCACATCCCCCTGTGTAGCCTACACATTCACAGTTTCTTTAACCTGAAGAAATAGTCACTATACATGTAGAAAATTCAATTTATATCTGACCAAAGGGGTTTTACAGAAAAATTACAGGATTCAGTTGTCTATATTGTCCTCAGAAGACAACAAATGCTGTGATGTGATGTCTATCCTTCTAGCTCACCTTTTCCCCAGGAGTCTGTGCGCCTCCCTTTGTTCCCTCAGCTGGTGGAAATTATCTTGGAGTTTACAAACTCTCTATGTCGCAAATGTCACTTTATAAATGTAAGGGGAGGGGAGGCTTTGCCAGTTTTTAGCCTCAATTTTGAGCTAGATTTCCAGGAGGAGAGGAAATGTGATGGCACAGGACCAGCCACAGAGGATTGCTGACCCTCTGTGGTTTTCAAAGAAGGGGCAATCACTGCCTGATGCAAAATAGTTCCTCAGATGTGAACTTCTATGGGGGAACTGGGAGGGAAAGGGCTGTGGTTGCCTCTTGGTGCTGATCAGGGAGAAGCAGAGAGGGAACGACAGGAACTGCTCTCATCTGGGACTGTTGTATCTGCTGGCTTCCAGCAGATGAGGTGGTGGAAATAGTACAGCATTCATAAAGTTTATTGTTTACTAAAGCATCTGAACCCTTTTTGAGATGAAAAGCCACAAAACCCATGCAAAGGCTGCCTGTCTCTGTGTGTAAGTGCTAACTTACCATGTGCTCCTGTAGATGTACACTGTGGCTCCACAAACTCACCACCTTCCCTGGATAACTCTCAGTGTATTTAAATGATCAAGATGTCCTACCTGGGAGCTGTGAGTGTTCTAAGGGCCCGCAGCGATGGGTTTGTGGGCCTCTGCTTCCATGATGGACTAAGTGACAGAGGTGACGGATCTCATACCACTTAAATTCAGATACATAAAATTTGTCACCTGTCTCAGCTGCTTTTTCTGGATATCCTTTACAGTCATTACAGGGAAAATAGGAACCTGCAGGAAACTTTTATTCTAATCTAATTTTGACATTTACTTTTCAATGGGAAAAATATCCACTCAAAGTGCTTCTTTGACACCACAGGTGGCAGAGAAAGCCTAAACCCAACTTTTTACACATTGAAATTCAGGTGAAGCTGATTCTACTTGGAATCTGTGCCTGACATATCCCACAAGTCCTAGTGAGACACAGCAAAGCTGAAAGCAGGTGAGCTGAGATCCAGCACAGTGGGCTGAGAGGTGTCCAAACACGGGGATGTTGACTGGATCAGTGGCACCAGCACAGACCCAACCAAACTTCCTTAAATTCACTACCATATGCCAGTCACAGACCAAACCAAATGCAGCTCCACAGAGATGTTTACAGTCAAACAGTAAGGTCCCCTGGAGTAAATAAGTAGTGTGTTTTAGGGTTTCCTCTGCACGAGCATTCAGCTACATCTTTAAGGCTACTAAATATGGGGGAGAAATTACAAATCTACAGTTTTTACTCTATGAAAGCCCTCTAACTACATATCACATATTTACTGAACAATTTCACAGGAATTCTCCTGTTAGGAACCTGCAGAAAAGCTGTAATTAGTAAGTTACCCAAGCCGCAGAGCAGTGGAGTTTACTCCATGAAATGTGCCTTTTGGGGGGTTACAGGGAGTTTAGAGAGATTTGTATATTAGGAAATTTGAGTTGGGACAGGAAGAGAAACCTTTCTGTTACATGGCAGATGCACTGAGCACTATGATGAGTTGCTGAAGCTCTTCAGTCATGACAGCATGTTCAGTACCACTAAGAGAAACAAGGATTTATAAGGGGAAAGAAAAATCAGTAACTTGTCCTGTCTGTCACTTTAGAATGATATATACTTGGATTGCTTCCTCCTCCACTGACTTGCAGCCATCTTCAGGGTTGGGGCAGGTGCAGCTGTTCAAACAGCATGCAGCAACCCTAAACCATGCAAGGAAGTGGGGAGATTTATCATCACTCTCCATCTGCCAGGAATACTAGGAGGACAGTTGAAATTACTTTACATCCCCAAAATACTGCACCTCTTCTGACAAAAATATACCAGGGTATCTTTAGTGTCCAAGCATATGACTTCTTTGTTCTATGGCCACCAAAGCAAGGGCCCACCATTGCAAGTCTCATGGAAGGAGCAATACTTACTTTTCAGCTCAGTTTTGATAAACTGAGAACAAGCGAGTGTTTTGACTGGGAAAGCATTATTTAATGGGAGTACTGGAAATAACATGTTCTGATTTTTTCCCCCCTAATCTCTCTAAAAATGCAGAGAAGGTGAAAGAGCTTATGTGGGGATTTGGGCAAAACTCCTTTTGTTTATGGCCATTTCTGACTCTCCTGTTGACACATTACTTGATCAACTTCTCTGCAACTAATCTTTTTTTCTACCAAAAGAAGGTGGAATAGTCATTCCCATGTAATTATTTTCAGGAAAATATTCCCAGCTTGAAGATAACTTAGGAGTGTTTACCTGACCATGAAAAGAAGCTGCTGTTCTAGCTGTGTTAAGGAGCCAGAACTATGTTGAGCAGTGCACAACAAAGGAGATCTACAGGATTTATACAGATAACACATCTAGCATTGTACTGGAAACTTTTGTAATCAGTTTAGTTGAAACTCAGACACTGGCTGGGGCTGGCAGGGCTTCACTCATTTGTTCAGGGTGCAGGATTGTCTCCAGAGCCCTCAGAGCATGAAGAAAATCACAGGCAGGGTGGCCTTTTGTATTTGCATGACCCAGGCATGTTGTACTAGTGAGACCTATCGTACATATTACACAAGTAAAGGGTATGATCCTACAGCTGGGGTTTGGATCTCTCACACAGGCTCACCAACAATGAGGCGCTGAAAGCGAAAAGCTATCTGAGGCCTCATGCATCTGTATTTTTGGACAATGAAGCCTCCTTCTCTGGTTGACATATCCAATGTTGCTTCTGGTGTGGATTTAAGCAGCTATCATGTCAAGGATTTACAAAAATTCAAGCAACGGAGTATAGCCCAGGGATCCAGCAAGCACATTTTAAATGGTATAGCTAGGCATTTACTGAGATATTTCTTTCTGCAAATTATATTACCTGTTTTTCACACATACTTACAGCCTTTGTCAGTAGAGGCATAAGGTACTATCATAAGCCCTATTGAAGTATTCACTCTGAGCTGCATTAGTAAAGCCAGCAATTCAAGCATTTATTAGAAATGCAATTTTCAGACCTTTACATGCAACCAGGAATTGTTTATTACTAGCCAGGTCCATTTGGCGTCACATATTCTTCACACATGGCCTACAGAAGACCAGCCTGGAAGCACAGAAGAGCAGGGTTGTCCTGCTGAGCTGCACATCGCTTTGCTGATGGCTTTGCTTCCTCCCTTAGCCATCATCCCTCTTGTCTATCTGAACTGCAAGCTGTCTGGAGGAGGGACTCTCCCTCACTCACTTACACAAAGTAGTCCCAATGTAGAGTGAGGTCTGTGGTCAGTACTCTACCAAAGACACATATACATTTTCAGAGGAATAACAATACATTTGGAAGTGGGAATTATCTGCTTTTCCTCTTTGAGCTCCCTGTAATGAGAGCTGCTTACCAGTCCACCAGGAGCCAATAAGTCTTGTCCTTTTATTCCCTCTCACCCTGACTTTGCTACAGCTCTAAAATTTCAAGATATGATATTCCTAGTTGTGTTGAACCTTACTTTCTGAAAGACAAAAATCTGGGTACTCTCTTTCTGAAAGTGTGACTTGCAGCAGGAAAAAATCCTCACAGGAGGTCTGCATTTCGAGATTAATTCCTCTTAATTCTTCTAATTCCTGAGGTCAGGAAATCCCTAGGAGGAAGAAGTCAGGCAGAGGAACCAGGAGACCCGCATGGATGAGCAAAGAGCTTCTAGAGAAACTCAAATGGAAGAGGGAGGTTCACAATATGAGGAAAAAGGGACTGGCCACTTGGGAGGAATATAGGAACATTGTCAGGGTATGCAGAGGTGCAACAAGGAAGGCCAAAGCCCACGTGGAACTCAATCTGGCAAGGGTTGTTAAGGATAACAAGAAGGGCTTCTTCAAATACATCAGTAGTAGAAGAAAATCTGGGGAAACTGTGGGCCCGCTGCTGAACAAGGAAGGGGCCCTGGCGATGCAGGATGCAGGGAAGGTAGAGTTACTGAATGCTGCCTTTACCTCGGTCTTTGCTGCTAAGGCTGGCAATCAGGCATCTCAGCCCCCAGAAAACAGAGAACAAATTGGGACAAAAGAAGACTTACCATCGGTTGCGAAGGACTGGGTCAGAGATCACCTAGGCAAACTGGATCCTCGCAAATCCATGGGTGCCAATGGGATGCACCCACTAGCGCTGAGGGAGCTGGTGGATGTTCTTGCTGAGCAGCTCTCCATCATCTTTGAAAGGTCATGGAGGACAGGAGAGGTGCCCAAGGACTGGAGGACAGCAAATGTCCCTCCAGTCCTCAAAAAGGGCAAGAAGGAGGACCTGGGGAACTATAGGCCAGTCAGCCTCACCTCCATCCCTGGAAAGGTGATGGAGCAGTTCATCCTGGAGGTCATCTCCAGGCATGTAGAGGAAAAGAAGGTTATCAGAAGTAGTCAGCAAGGATTCACCAAGGGAAGATCATGCTTGACCAACCTGATAGCCTTCTATGGTGGTGTGACTGGCTGTGTCGGCAAAGGGAGAGCAGTGGATGTTGTCTACCTTGACTTCAGTAAGGCATTTGACACTGTCTCCCATAGCCTCCTCACAGGCAAGCTAAGGAAGTGGGTGTCTTTCCTGTGCGGGTGCCAGAGCAGCGGAACAGGCTGCCCAGGGAGGCTGTGGGGTCCCTTCCCTGGAGATATTCAAAACCTGCCTCGATGCGTTCCTGTGCCCCCTGCTCTGGGTGTGCCTGCTCAAGCAGGGGGGTTGGACAAGAAGATCTTAAGGCCTTCCAACTCCTATCATTCTGTGATTCTATGAAATAATGTGAGAAATTATATAACACAAACAAAACATGGTTTAATGGGGAAACTTAGATTGAACAAATATCTTTCCTGTTAGGATGCTTATTATGAAAACTGCTCATGGCTGCCAAGGGCAGCCTTTCACCCAGGGTTCTGCTTTCTTTCCTGGTCTGAGTACTTGTCTCCTAAAAAATAGTTCACCTACAGCCTTACAAAAGATGCTGCACCTCAAGCAGGTAAGAAATAGCTGCTGTACAAATGTGCCATATGATTTTTAAAACTATTGCTGGTAGATATTTCTACAAAGAACTGCAGATATGGTGGAATTCAATGTAAAGGAACCCCCACTGTGGATCAGAAGCATTTTCACTTCTGTCATCAGGGGTACAAGAAGTAAGTTACTTTGGCTTCTAGCTACAATATTTACCAGTACCTGCCACTATATAAGTGGATGCTTAGGCTAGCACATTGTCTCTATTTTATTCCGTGCTGCTTTCAAGCAAACCTTTGAGACACACTGTAAGCACCACAAGCCCCAAGGCTGAGCAGCATGGCTGCACACCTCTGGTGGGTGTCCAGGCACTGCCCCAGCCCTGGCCTGGTTTGGTGCCCGGCCCCTCTGGAACGGCCGCAGGGTATTTATCACTTGTGACTAACTCACCCGTTTCCCACCCCTGTGCAATGTATGCTGCTCTCTATCTGCAGAATACATAAGTCATGAATAACTCGTTCTCAGTCATTGTTGCAGCTGAAAGATGCTAGAAAGGAAATCTAAGTTGTTTCAATTGTTTCTGTGCAGGTTGTTCAGCTCAAGAAAGGAGAGAAACATGCAGCAGCAAGTCTACCTATGAATGGTTTTAGGGAGGGTGAATCTGTGGGTGTAACTATGTCATCCAGTGTACCCAAGTTCACAAACAGGCCTATGATCCTGATAAAAAGGGGCAGAAAAACAGAGAAAGAGAGAAGAAAAGAGAGAGGGAGAGAGAGGAGAGAGAAAGAGAGAAGGAAAGACAGACAGTGAAAGAAGAAAGACAAAGATGGAAGGAAGGAAGGAAGGAAGGAAGGAAGGAAGGAAGGAAGGAAGGAAGGAAGGAAGGAAGGAAGGAAGGAAGGAAGGAAGGAAGGAAGGAAGGAAGGAAGGAAGGAAGGAAGGAAGGAAGGAAGGAAAAAAAACCAGAAAAAATAAAAAAGACACCAAAAATAAATAAAAATAAGAAAAAAGGAAGAAAAAAAGAAAGAAAGAAAAAAGAACAGAGGAAGGTAAACTTCTACATCCTGTTTATAAATTATTACTTTCCACATAGCATAATTTTCATCACTGAGTCAAAATATGAGTTTTAACATAAAAAATGTACTTAGGAAGTGAAACATAGCAAATACCATAATGATGGCAATATAATCACAGACAGCAGTAAACTGGAATGGCTCAAGGGCAGGCAGACCAGCTCTGCAGACTAGCACCAAACAACGCTCCATACCCAGATATCAAGAGACAATATCAAGCCAAATTAATAACTCTGAACAACTTTTGCTCTCAAACTGTTCAAATCCATATCTGACCTCTGCTGGCCAGGTTTTTCAAGTGTCTTTACATGTTCCATTTACAGAACACCACATGCCAGCTTCCCAGGCATGGCTGAGACTGGTAGGTGATATTTTGCATGCTGCTATTTTGTTTCCTCTCTCAGTGGAGGAATTACACCAAGTTTTTAAGCAACTGAGGAATCCAACCACTATTTCTAACTGTTCTCCAAACCCTGAGCAGACACTAGTGCTTTGGAAGATGGCATTTGGCAGAGTAAGGTATATGACCAGTCTCCCAACAGATACCCAGGCAGCGTGGCCTTGTTTTGCTCGCCTGCCTGGGAACTCCCCGAGTCAGGTTTCCCACGGGCTAACACACCTTGCTGCCACCCAGACACAGGGACAGCTACAACTGCATTGACAGGAAAAAACCCACCCTTTGCTTATAGAATACTTTGTGGCCAGGTTATTATTAACACAGATTTTCATGCTCATGTTCTTGCTGCATTTATATAAAATAGAATTTACTTTACTTGCTTGTTTTAAACTTTTAGGAAGTGCGGAGAGAACGTGCCTGCATGGGAACATGCTGGACTGGCCATCAAAGAGGGATGAGTTCTCCTTTTTGACTGCAAAACTGCATCTGAAATGCATGTGGCAGGTAGTTGATTAGTTTAATACATCACTGAGAGGCATTCACATACTGGGTGTGTTACAGGGACATGGGACAGCACAAATAAACCACGGTGAGATGCATATCACAGAGGTACAAGTCTCCACAAACACCCCCACCTTGTGCTCAGCCCTCACTGAGAGCCATCACCTTATAGGGCTTGGGGAAGCGTCCCTCCTCCCAAGCACTGTAGAGTGAACCCTGGTTCTTTGGGAAAAATACCATATAATTTCCTGTGAACACCTGGCAATGTCAGCTACCTGAACACTAATCACAGCTAGACTCTAAAAGTAGTTTCAGACACAAATTGTAGCACTCATTAGAATTACCAAGTTTTAATGGTAGGGTTTGTGAGTTCTTCTGCTATAATATATAGTGTATTGTGCACAGGAATCAATAGCTTGACATGAACTTAAATGTATTTTCTTCTTTCAAGCATCAATACATATTACAGTTGGGCTTACACTGTAATCCCTGGCTAGCCACAAAAACCTGTAGACTTTTGGATGCTGGTTCCTTGCTAATGAGCCCACAAGACTGATTTCTTGGTGTAATGACATCAATGTGACCTCATATTTCCATGGGAAAAATCACTGACAGAAGATATCAACACAAGTCAAATCCTGAAATCCTCTCCTGAGCAGAAACTCTCATCAAAATCAATAGGACCAAAGATGTAAGGATCACTCACATATAAGATTCAGGGCTGCTCTTTCAATCTACATATCTAAAATATACCTGTTAAAATCTGTCAGATCAGTTTGCTTTGCATCTTTTCTTGCCAGCATGAAAAGTGCCTTGATGATTGCACAATCACAGTCCTTCAAAGAATAGCTCTGATTTGGCTTAAAAAACTTCATAATGCTGGGTTAGCCTCATAGACTACACTTGCCTTTGGGACGAATGAGATACTTTCAAGCTGAAATCCATGCAGCAGTTCTCAGATTTTAATGAACAGAAAATCTTTGTTAGAAAGACAGGTTAGACTTGATTTTTTTTTAAGATGAGAAAATACTGTCAGTAGCAGTGGGAAGGAGTTAACGTGTGTTCACTGGTTACAGCAGTTACAAGATCTTGTATATGAAAAAAGGATTAGAGCAGCATGGATTTCACCTATTCTAGACCTGGAAAATTTAGTTACAGGTTCATATTAGCGAGCAAATGACATGAGCTGATCCCAGTCCTATCAACCCTAAGGGGAATTCTGTCATTCATTTTCTAAGGAACAATTCTTATTTATTTTCTTTATTCCATGCCCAAGAACCTTAGCTGAGCAGCTCAGGGATTTAACTTTGCAACACGCTCCCAGAACACTAGAACACAGACAGTGCAGAAGACCTGATTTTAAATATGTGTCTTAGTAGAGGCACTCCTATAGGAACATGGAATGAAGCCTATTGTGTAGGTAGCAGGCAGCCATGGAAATCAAGGACCGCAGGCTGGATTTAAGGGCGGCAACATGAGCTCCTAATGTGAAGCAAAAGGGTAGAATGTGATTCATGGGTGTATGAACAAGGAAGTAGTAAGCAGGAGTGGGGAGCTGATCTTACCTGTCCCCAGTGCTCTAGTAAGACTAATAGCGGCATAGTGCAAAGAGTTCTGGTGCCCATATTTTAAATGGGAAAAGTTGGAGGCAGGTCAGAGGGAGGATGAGAGAAAATGTCTCTCTCTAGTGAAAGCCTGGAAGGGATCTCTCTGCTTACCTTATCAAAAAGATGGAGACATGACTTGATTAAAGTGTACAAGTACCACCACAAGAAGATAATACCGTATGCAAAAGATCTCCTTCATCTAGTGGAAAAGCACAGCAGGAATCAACAGCTAGAAGCTGAAGCCAAACAAATTCATACAAAGAAACCCAGGCATGCATTATTAATAGTAAAAGCAATTAATCCTGGGAACTACTTACCAAAAGTAGGGTTGGATTCTCTGTCTCTTGATGTTTTCAGATCAAGATTGGATGTCTTCCTAGTAGAGATGCCCCAGGCAAACCCCTGTGAAAGGGAAGCAAGGTGAGACATAATAGTCCATGATACACCATCAGACCAGTTGACTGGATGATCCTGTTGTTACTACTCACGGGCTCTACCCCTGCTAATAAATTAAAGTGTCAGGACCCAGGTCCAGACTCCAGAACATGATCAGCTATGACATTAAATTGTTAGGATAGTCCCTCGCATGCTGTTGGCCTGGGTCAACTAGCCCTCTCCCAGACACACTTAGCACAGTTTGGGAATGAGTATAGTCCAGGGCTATAGAAAATTTGGACATGGGCACCCTATTTTGGAAAGGAAAGGAATGTAATGGTGGTACATACTGACCAGATCACCCTGTTGTTGGCAAAATCCATTTTTGCCTGTATTACTTGCAAAGGCTTGAGTCGGCTACAGCTGCACAAGGTTCAACACCAAGGAAGAGAAATGCCTGTGAATCAGATATTCCAGAGCTGCCTCCAAGTAGGTGGAATGATGTTGCCACACTCACAGCTTTGATGAGCCCTAAAAGGGAAAAAGGAAGAAAGTTTTGACATATTTTGAATATTCAGAAAGGATAATTGTTTCCTGCAGTAACTGACATTCCATAGGAGTAGTGTATTCCTGCTGGTCATGTCCATACTAGATAGAGCCGTTGAAGCAGTGCTTCCCACACAATCTTTGCAATTAGGCAACACAGAGCCTGATAACTGGGATCTTTTAAATGTCAACATAGCTCCTATTCACATAGCTCACTTGATGCTCATTAGCAGCATCGAGTTAACGTGTTTTGTTGCTGATGGTGATGATGTACAGGGACCCAACTGCTACCCCTCCATGTCTGCTGTAATAGGAAAACAAGGAGTGCAAGTTCATTACAAGATTCAGTATCTCATCTCAGGGATCCCAGAACGATGCTCTTCACTGTTTTCAAGTGCTGGAAGCATTTCTTGCCTCCTGAATACTAACCCTCAGGCTTTTCACAGAAGAAAAAATCACATACTCTCTGACTAAAGCTTTAGCAGGCTCTAAACAATATCTACAGTGAAATTGCATCTACAATGCATGTTTTCCAGCAGTGTTGAACCTGGCAGCACATTAAATATTGTATGGGCCATAAAGACAGTTGGGCAGTAGCTGATGGGATACCACAGTGTGCATCAGATGTCCCTAATGCATAGTTTGGTCCGTTGGGAGGGAAGGGACAAAAGAGTGGCATTATAGCAAGCCTCTATGCAAAGACTTCCAGACTTCATCTCCATTCATAAATTGACCAACACAGAACCCCCAAGAGAAAACGGAATAGTGTTATCCTTTCTTCTACTCGAAGCAATCAAGACAGAAAGGCTAGGTGCTTTTGGTTCACAAGATGTCCAAAGAGAACTGAAGGACAGGTCTCCATTGCAGGTTGCTGTACAGAGACACGATGTAGCTTTATGAGCACTGCATACCTCCAAAACAGATGTTTTCTTCCATGCTAGGTACCATAGTGCCAGGACTAATTTAGCAGACAGTTTCTGAATGAGGGAGTTTAGCATTAGTTCACGTATCTCCACAAAATACAAACCAGCCTTGTGCTCTGTGTGTATTGCAAGACTCTCTTGTCCAAGAAAACTGAGAAATTCTGAGTCTCGCCAAAAGAGCACTACATCTGCAGCAAGGGAATGCAAAAGGACCCTTTTCAGTCCTTCTGCAAGCCTAAAGATCCTATGCTGACAACAAGGTCATCTATCTCAGATCAAGGTTTGTTATTTTTGTGAAACTCAGATCACTCAACACCTGGAGGCAATTTCCTAAGCATCTGCATTTTTACAATGTGAAGCCAAGGTGGGATGAAAGGGCAAAGCCCAGTCAGCTCTCAGAAATCCTGGCACTCCTGGGCTTTGCAAGTTTGTCTTAGCTGAGTAAAGTTGTCATTTGCAGGGTATCCGTGAAAAGTTTCTGGTTTAAGTGAAGCAACACTGTGGTTGTGGTTTTCCCTTCATTATACAGAGCACCCATATTTTAGAAAATTTCAGTCACATTTCACCCTGGCCTTAAAAAATTATGTCGTAACAAAAAGTGGATATAACACTGAAAAGCAGCACTCTGAGCAGAGGATACAATTTTACTAGCAAAGCGTAGAGAGGCCCATGGGCTGGCCATCACTAATCCCCGACCTGGGCCAGCTTGCACTCTCACAGACACAGCTCAGGAGCTGGGCCATTGTCAACAGGCACTTTGGATGTGTCCACTCAGTTTTGGGGGAGAAGCTGTGTTTATTCACAATTGTGCCATCTTAAGATTTATTTCGCCAGGATGTGAGAGAACAAGAGCAAATGAGGCTCTCAGCAGCACTTCAGACATCAGGGCAGGAGGCAGTGAATTACTGTAAAAAAGTCAAGATTCAACTTAGGACACTAAGTCTACATCGAGGTGTCAACACTTGAGTCAAAGGAACAGTTCAGCTTTTACTGCCTGAGACCTTCTTGGTGCCCTACCTGGCTTCTGGACAACATTGCAGAAGACTTTGGGTCTTTTCTGTGCTGTGTCATTTCTCACAGCACCAAGTAAATGTCTTGTGCACCCCAGGATATTTTTCTGGGCAACCAAGCTGAGCCCATAGCCATGGGGACTGGTGACCTGAATTGTGGGCAGGGCTTTGTTTGCTCTACTGACAAGCTCTCCACTGACCATAATGGTCTCATATGTAAAATGCATGCTAGGTGTACTTTCCATGTAGTAACTGAAGTTCCGGAGTCTTAATATAGAGCTGAAACCTACCCCAACTTTCTAAGGATGAATCTTTAAATTCATAATAGATTCCTTTAATGTAAAATGACAAATAAAATCATAGAGGTCTTAATTAAGGTTATTATAGAGAAAAAAATCAGAATACTACTCCTTATTTGTTCTATTCAAAGCACAGAGAGGTACAGATATCAAGGGCTACCAGTGCTGATTTCAATAATTTGTGTCACTTTTCATTCTGCCATTCTAGGTACTGAAACTTTGTCTATGTGAGATGGTATGGATAAGCAAAGAACTTCTAGAGAAACTCAAATGGAAGAGGGAGGTTCACAATATGAGGAAAAAGGGACTGGCCACTTGGGAGGAATATAGGAACATTGTCAGGGTATGCAGAGGTGCAACAAGGAAGGCCAAAGCCCACGTGGAACTCAATCTGGCAAGGGTTGTTAAGGATAACAAGAAGGGCTTCTTCAAATACATCAGTAGTAGAAGAAAATCTGGGGAAACTGTGGGCCCGCTGCTGAACAAGGAAGGGGCCCTGGCGATGCAGGATGCAGGGAAGGTAGAGTTACTGAATGCTGCCTTTACCTCGGTCTTTGCTGCTAAGGCTGGCAATCAGGCATCTCAGCCCCCAGAAAACAGAGAACAAATTGGGACAAAAGAAGACTTACCATCGGTTGCGAAGGACTGGGTCAGAGATCACCTAGGCAAACTGGATCCTCGCAAATCCATGGGTGCCAATGGGATGCACCCACTAGCGCTGAGGGAGCTGGTGGATGTTCTTGCTGAGCAGCTCTCCATCATCTTTGAAAGGTCATGGAGGACAGGAGAGGTGCCCAAGGACTGGAGGACAGCAAATGTCCCTCCAGTCCTCAAAAAGGGCAAGAAGGAGGACCTGGGGAACTATAGGCCAGTCAGCCTCACCTCCATCCCTGGAAAGGTGATGGAGCAGTTCATCCTGGAGGTCATCTCCAGGCATGTAGAGGAAAAGAAGGTTATCAGAAGTAGTCAGCAAGGATTCACCAAGGGAAGATCATGCTTGACCAACCTGATAGCCTTCTATGGTGGTGTGACTGGCTGTGTCGGCAAAGGGAGAGCAGTGGATGTTGTCTACCTTGACTTCAGTAAGGCATTTGACACTGTCTCCCATAGCCTCCTCACAGGCAAGCTAAGGAAATGTGGGTTGGATGAGTGGAGAGTGAGGTGGACAGAGAACTGGCTCAGCAACAGAACTCAGAGGGTCGTGATCAATGGAGCAGAGTCTGGATGGAGGCCTGTCACTAGCGGCGTTCCCCAGGGGTCTGTGCTGGGTCCAGTCCTGTCCAACATATTCATCAATGACCTGGATGATGGGACAGAGTGTAACCTCAGCAGCTTCACTGATGATACCAAGCTGGGAGGAGTGGCTGATACACCAGAAGGCTGTGCTGCCACCCAGCGAGACCTGGACAGGCTGGAGAGCTGGGTCGAGGGGAACCTCAGGAAATTCAACAAAAGCAAGTGCAAGGTCCTGCCCCTGGGGAGGAACAACCCCATGCACCATTACAGGCTGGGGGCTCACCTACTGGAAAGTAGCTCTGTGGGGGAAGACCTGGGAGCACTGCTGGACAGCAAGGTGACCATGAGCCAACAACGTGCCCTTGTGGCCAAGGCGGCCAATGGTATCCTGGGGTGCATGAAAAGGAGCGTGGCCAGCAGATCGAGAGAGGTTATCCTCCCCCTCTACTCTGCCCTGGTGAGACTGCATTTGGAGTGCTGTGTCCAGTTTTGGGCCCCCTGATTCAAGGAGGACAGGGAACTGCTCAAGAAAATCCAGCAGAGAGCTATGAAGATGATCAGGGGACTGGAGCATCTCCCTTATGAGAAAAGGCTGAGAGACCTGGGTCTGTTCAACCTGGAGAAGAGAAGACTGAGGGGGGATTTAATAAATACTTATAAATATCTAAAGGGTGTGTGTCAGGATGATGGGACAAGGCTCTTTTCACTGGTGCCCAATGACAGGCCAAGGGGCGATGGGCACAAATTGAAACGCAGGAAGTTCCACCACAATATGAGAAAAAACCCCTTCCCTGTGCGGGTGCCAGAGCAGGGGCACAGGCTGCCCAGGGAGGCTGTGGAGTCCCTTCCCTGGAGACATTCACACCCCGCCTGGATGTGGTCCCGTGCCTCCTGCTCTGGGTGTGCCTGCTTCAAGCAGGGGGGTTGGACAAGATGATCTCCAGAGGTCCCTTCCAACCCCTGCCATTCTGTGAGTCTGTGAGTCTGTGATTCTGTATTGCATTTTTCGAAAAGGTCATGGATGGATCATGTCTGTGGATGCAGCCCTGGTCTCTAACATTTTTTAATATTTTTACAGAGCATAGAAAGCAACGGTGGTAATAAATTCTCAGGTCATATCTAGCCTGCTACTGCCCTCTCTACAACAGTGACAGTGTGTCTTCACAGATGGACACGCTGTAATGACAGAACTTCCAGCAGAAGAAATGAAGGGGCAGTGGCAACAATAGAGAGGCTTAGCAAATGGCTGAGTAAGAGATTTTACTGGGCAAACTGACCCCAAATACCTTACCTGGCATCTGTCAGGACATGTCCATGTCCACTACACGCTCAGTCTCGTGACAGACATGTTGTCAGGCAGGCAGAGGAGTCTGACCCAGAGATCTCCACTCTGCTGTCGAGCGTCTGCTGGATCCTGGGAGCATCCCTCACCTCTTTGCGCCTCTGCCTTGTCATCAGCCCATTTTTTTGGTCTTGCCTGCTTATTTTTGTAACACTTTCAGCATGTGCTGCTAAGTTGGGTCCAGTTTTGAACTACACATCCTTGAAAACTGGTGCAACGCTGACTCAAACTCCCATTCAGAGACTGGGGAGACTAAGCAATGCTGTGCACCCCAGATCAAGCAGCGTTTTCCTGGTCACAGCAGCAAGCTTTAACAAAATGTTTTAAATGAGCAGAATTTTATTAGAAGGAGGGGAGGGAAGGAAGCAGAAGGAAACATTAGCCTGGGAAACCTGAATCAACAGTCAGCAAGGCCAAATCTTGCTCCTCAGCATGGTTATTAAGGAATTAGCCTGGACCCAGCTTTCTGCCTGCAGCTGTGACAGTGCCGCAGGGACAGCTGCTGCCCTCCTCCCTGGTTGCACTTCCCTTGCAGCATGCCCATGCTCAGGATGATTCAGCGGGGTGGTTGTTCAGGCCATTTCCAGGGCTGTGAGTATCCCGTGGACAATGATCCCAGCCTCACTGGTCTCCAATGGAGACCCCCAGCTAGGAAGACGTTCCCAGTTGCCCCAGCAGTACCACGTCTTGCTTATGGCTGGGGACCTGCCCCTGTCTGCAGTTATCACTCTCTCAGGCCACCTCCTTGTCTTTTCAGGGGCATCACCATGCCAGTATCTACCTGGAGCTCCCTTAGGAAGCTGGGGGTGACTCTCTCCAGGTTCACCAACGGAGCCAGAGGACTCCAAAACTTTTAAGATGCCCAGCCATCATGTTTACAAGCTTTCTGGGTGCAACAGCTGTCTCCTACTATGTGTTTTCACTGTAGCAAGGCCAAAAAATATAAAGCTTCTAGCTATTACTACTGTGAGTAACAATGATGGTTTCAATAATACAATGCTACATGGTCCACAAGAGGATGGACCAAATGGCCAGAAGTGATTAGAATGTGAACAAGGAGATGGGCTAAAAAAAAAAGAAAATAGCGTAGGTAGTGAACTGTTGAAGCACTGGCCTCTCTGTGACGGAGAATGTGGTTGATGATAACCATCACCCCTCTGATGCCCGGGAAGAGGGATGTGTGCTCAGGTACAGGGGGAGGCATGATGCAAAAGGAGTGTAAGGAAAGGAAACACAGGGAAGAACAAGGGGGAAAAGGATGAGCAGAGCACATGATGTGAGACAGGGCAGCAGAGCAGGATGAGGCAGAGAAACAGATGATCTGAGACAAGGTGCAGCTGTTTCCTACCCACAGTGTTTCATCTTCCCTGAGGATACCTCCCTTTCTTCCTTCTCCCCCTTCAAGTCTTCACTACTGCACACACTGTGTGCTCGGGACTGCAGACCAGGACACCTCCCACCTGGACAGCCACAACAGCACCAGTGCTAGTGAAATCCAAAATAGCCTGGAAATCCTTGTTTCCAACTGATACCTCTTCTCCTCCTCCCTCAGCATGCTTTGTTACTGATATTAGCCTTGAAGGTCCTTACGTCAGGAATGAATTGCATTTGGTTCAGGTTTGCCAAGTGCTATTATCATCTACATTTGTATCTCTCCAAAGCCTTTCTACCAGGTCCCAGGGTATATTCTCCCTCTTATTATGTGCTACAAAAACCCCCTTTGGGCTGTTTCCTCTCCCCGTAAGCATCATGCACAGGGTTAACTGAGTTCTTCGCAGCATTCAAATTTTTTAAAAATGGGCCATGGGCATTGTAGCTTTTAGCATGTTTCCTCCTGAGTGGAGGCGCAGAGCCGGAGCGCGCTGTGGGTGGCAGACATGAGTGACATGGTACAAGGTTCGGGCTGGTCTGACTTGGCTGAAGCTGCAGCTGAATTAGATGCAATGGTGCTGGCTCAGCCTGGGAGTGGAGAAATGTTTCTGTTGGATATGATATTGGAGTGCGAGAGATGTTGGGAGGTGAAAGCTATGGCAGACCAAGCCAGCAGCAGGACCCTGTGAACACTCATCTCCCAGTGCCCTGCAGCTAGGCTGCCTCGCTCCTGAGGATGTGATTTATGGAGAAACAGTAGTCAAGGGAAACATGAAATATTTGACGTTCTCCCCACCCTTTCGCAGCAAAAAATGCATTGGCTTTCATGTCCTGCAGGCAGCTCGCTCACATACGTTGTGTGTTCCTTGGAGGAAGGAAACCAGCGGTGTTTCACCGGAGAAGGGAAGCACCTGGGCGGTGCTGAGGATGATGCGGATGAGAAGGAGAAGAGCAAAAGTCCTCAGCACCCAGCGCTGGGTTAGGCCGTCCTTGGCCTGGGACACGCCAGCAGCCTGAGAGGCATCGGGCCAGAGCGACGGTGTCATATTCTCTGCAGCCAACAGTGAGGAGTCATGGGATGAAACGTAGGCTTTCCCTGTGGAAGAACCCTGTTTCACATTAAAAAAACATTTAAAAATCAGTCTGCTGCTGCATGCATATCTTGGCTCTGTTATGACTTGCATGTGATTTTTGAGCAGCCCTCTTCATGGCTGGAGAGGCATCAGCCAGTTTGTGCTTAGGCACAAGTTAAAGGATATGTTGTCTTTCTTTTCCCATTGTCTGTCCTCTCTGTACCACATACAGCTGGTCTTTACTCATCCTTACTTAATAGGAAGGGGCAAAGCACACAAGCATTCAAGTGCATTGCATCAAAGATAATGCTTTTTAAAAAAAAAAAACCTCACAAAAAACCCAAGCTGGATATGCAGTGAAAGAGCCTCTGTCCCCCAGGTGGAGATGAGATCTGGGGACTTTGCAATATCAGTCTGGCAGTTTGGGCTCCTGTTTCAAAGGTGCTTCTTCATTAAATAAATCCTGTTTAAATCTGCTTCTCTATCACCAGAAGAACCACCCTGGGCAAATCCTACCGCCCTTCCTTCTGTAAATGACCATGATGAGCTCACTCATGTGCACCACATCTGCGTTGTTTAAAGTTAGCAACAAACAACTTAGTGAAATAAAACCAGAATTTTAGCCATTTCTCTCTCAGATTTTGGTTTCCTGATTTCTCTTTGTTATCTATGTAGGAGGAAAGCAAATGAGCTTTTCTTCATCCTTTCTGCTGTGAGGCAATTAATTCCTCTTTCTAATTGTGAAGGTGTTCTGCCATAAATGGTTTAACTTCTGCTCAGGTTGTCTTCTGCATCTCCCACTGTTTCTCAAAACCTTTGAGAAGTATAATATGTTATTGCTGCATGGGCTCCCTAACTCCCACACTGTTCTACCTCTGGAAAATACTCCCATGGGGATACCTATTATGTCAAGTGCTTTTTTAAATTATAGGGGCTTTAAGCAATCCTGCTCCCTGATTACATTGCTGTAAGGACAGACAGCCGGCCGGCTTGTTGCCCCTGCCAAGGCGGCCCCTCTGCCCCCTTCCCATGGGGTCAAAGTGGCTTGAGTTCCTGCCTGCCCCAGCAAGGCTGCTTTTTGAGGAGCAATTTCATTTACCTCCTCTGTGACTGCTTCTTCCCCTGGTGGAACGTGAAAGGAAAATAAATGACCTCACAAGATCACCCCACAAGTACCCTGGCAGATAGAGTGGGTCAAAAGCTTCCTCCAGAAACCTTCTTTGGTTAAAAGGAACTAAAATGGTTTGCTGGAACACGTGTATCCCCTCTGGGGGAGGAAAAAAGGGAGATATTTTTACTTAACACAAGGTAAGTTTATTCTACCAAGGTAGCTAACAGGTCAGTGTCAAGGACCTTTGCCTAGACCAGAGTTCAGTTGTCCTTTCTACAAATAGTTGGACATGAAGACAGGGACGCGACCTTTAGTCTACCATCTAAATCTGAGTATAAAAAAAAACCATCTCCTGTTCAGTCAGAGGTTGAATGAACAGTTAGAAGGGAAATTTTGGCCTGGGTTCAACCAAGAAACAGAAATTTGGGGTTTCTGGAGAAAAGAAATACTTTTGTTTACCATCTAAGATATTTTTACTCTAAACCAAAATGTTTTAGGACTCTTGGGGGAGATAGAACTTAACCCTTCAAAGGCTTGCTTTTGTAAATTTAGGATAATTTAAAAAGTCAAGATGCCTTTTTGCAACGAAAAGTGAAAAGTTAGGTTTGACAAATGCCAAGAAGAAATACCAAAGTAATATTTTCAAAAAATATGTCTCCATTTGAGGGTCAATATTTTTGGCAAAACTTAGATCTATAAATAGATTTGCTCTTTCTAAAGGTGGGGGTTTTTTTTAGGAAAAAAAGTACTTTTTGTAAAATTAAATGCAAAGATCTTCCACATTCTTTCACCACACCTGGAATGAGGACTTGACCATTTGGCTATGTTAGAGTAGGTAAGGGGAAACATTAAATCAGTTTTCTAGTCAGAGCTCTTGCTGTGCTGTGCCCTGTCTCCCAGGAGGGGTGAACTCCGTTGCAAACCTGCTTTCCCATTAAATGCCTGACCAATGCATGGGAGCAGTTTACGAATGGGAACGCTGCCAGCAAGCCCACATGCACTTCCCAGTCCCCTGGCATCTCACCAGGCTGCTGACAGGGGAAGGTGGCAGAGGAGTTATCTATGACAGTGGCACAGTCTCTTGTGGACTAATTCCAGGGGAAAGCAAGAAAAAATTATCCTCCAGGTTTGAGGCTCTTACTGTCCAAGGAAGAGAAAATACCACTAACAAACGACTTTTGGTAAGCTAAGTATCAGGGCATGTACCTGTAGGTGTGTTTAATTTCTTGAGCTGGATATCAGTTACACTATTGTGAGTAATATCAGCCAGATTATGACTATTTTGCCACTCCTGCAGACTCAGAGGATGGCAAGCCGAAATCGTTACCCTTATCTGTTCTGCTTGTTTGCTCTTGTGAAAAGAGGGACAGGCTTTCAAGTGGGACAGGTTTTCATTTTCAAGGGCTCATTGTCAACAGCTGTAACTGCTTCCAGCACAGTTCACACCCAAAGGCAGGTCAGCAAGCATTATTTTCACTTCCCTTGGAAATGTACAGAGAAACGCCAGAGATGAGATTTTATGTAATACACCGATGTGGTACAGCACTGGACCTGGTGACTTAAACTAGCATGAAAAAGCAGAGCTACTTTATTAAAAGCTCACTCCTGCCTCTACAGTATCATCGAAACAAAAATTTTACATGGTCTCAGCATCAGGCATGCTGGTTTTCAATGGCAGTGTGGTGCACTGATGCACATGGGAACTACAGTTTCACAGCCAAATGCATGTGTCATAAATTCACACAAAAAAAATAGTCTTTCCTTATATTTATAGGGCCAGGATGTTGCCACGAATAAGACTGTATTTTTAGTTTTTACAATAGTTCCCTTCTGTGGGCAGAAACCTTATTGCCCCAAAATAAATACTAAGAAACCAAAATAAATGCCAAGGGAATACTGGCTTCAATATAAACAGCCCAAAATTCTGGCACCTTAACTGGTACCTTCCTTGTATAATAACCACTGAGTCAGAGTATGACCCTGAATGCTCGGTCGTTGCCTCCTGGGGTGTTGTGGGGAAAGCAGAGCTGCTAATTCTCAAAAGTGTGTAGTGAAGTATAACATATGAAAGGGCTGGACTAGGTTTCACATCATTTTTTAATTCAACGACTCATTCATTCCAATACCATTTACAAAGACATTATGCAATTTTGCTGTATGCAGTCATCAGGGGTGTGTAATGAATATCTAATTCACAGACTGAGAGATTTAATTGGATGTAGATCATGTTATGACCATGGTCAGAAAGCAAACAGGGACTGTGCATCTAATGAGCTTATAACAAAACGTGTTGAAGTCTCTGACTCAGTTGTTGTCTTATATAAAAGAGAAATGCTAGAGAATTTTGAAACCTCGTGAATTATGCAAGGAGGGAGTTTAATTACTTTTATTGAATTTATAGTAGCTTTTAATTACTCACTATATTTTGAGCACTTGAAAATGAGGAATAAGAACTGCAGGTAAATTTGTCCTTGATACTGCTTAAACATATCTGTACAGGTTATTTTACAGTGATATTGTAATTCATACTTAACATACTGAAAGGGAAAAACAAACAAACAAAACCTTATTCACTCATTTCTTCCTGAAAACTAGTCAAAGAGATTAAATAAACATTTCTCAGCAATCATGTAACAGCATTTCTACTCCCACTAGAAAGGTTCTCCCACTTTGAAAAACTCCAAATGTAGGTATTTATGTTATCAAAGAGCATTTCAGAAAGTGATAACAAGCACACATCTATTTTCCAGCATGCAATTTACTGGAAATACTGACAGGGTTTCTTGCAAATAAAAGGGGGGGAAATAGAAAAATATAATATTTATTGCTAGATATATAAAAATCTATTAATAAAAATTGACACATGGATTAATTGGAAGAAAAAGCTATTTTTTTCACATTTTACATTCTAAATGTATCACCAGGAAGGAAAAACAGACACTTAAGTGTATCTCATTATCTTCCAAAGCTGTTCAGCATTAATAGTGTGAAAGACACAGTGATGTGATTTTTTTTACACGGACATCTACAACAGTTCATTTTATAGAAAATATCAGAAGAATAACAAGTGAAAATGCATTTGATAATGACTCATACTTCCATTTGTAAACATGGCATAAGCACTCGACACAGGGAAATGGATGTCAGATCTGGGGAGTTGGGAAAAGAAACATAATGTACTTTACCCCAGAAAACTGCTGATTATTTCAAGTAATGCTGACCCCACCCTCCCTTGTCCCTTAACCTTGCCCATGGCAATGACAGTCACTGGACTGAATTCTCAATTACATTCCTGTTGCTGCTATTGGGTTTAATTTACCTATTTGGTTTTTTATTAGGTAGTTAACTAGTTGTGTGAAATGAAGAGTGAAATTTAGGTGTCTGTTGTTATCAATAATAATATTGCAATCCCAACAATTGCATCCTCATCTATTTTATTGACCAGCAGGGACTACAGAGCATAAATTTTGGTAATGGGAAAAAAAGCATCACACTGGTGTTCCTGTATTTTTACAGTTATAAATTTCCACTTAGTCTGCACTCTGCACATCCTCAGGGTTGCAGCAATTCTTGCTGGTGGCTGATCTTAGCTTAGTGGTTTCATTTCTCTGCTTCGCAGATAGCACAGAGATGGCACATATAAACAAAGCATGCCAATTTGATTTGGGTATTTTGATGACTCCTCTAACACCTTTACAGCGTGAGCACAACAGTAATAAATCACTACCATTTTTTATCATTTGCATCCAAACTGTCAGTGTTTAAGAGGCATTTGGACAATGCCTTTAACAACATGCTTTAACTTTTGGTCAGCCCTGAAGCGATCAGGCAGTTGGACCAGATGATCGTTGTAGATCCCTTCCAACTGAAATAGTCTATTCTGTTCTATTCTATTCTAGTCTAGTCTAGTCTAAAGCCTTGGCCAAGTTCAGGAGATGACTGTAGTAACTTCTTTCTTCACAAAAGTGATGATTAGGCCTCTGCCTCAAAGGTGCAAGATGACTATAAAAAATAATTAGTATAACTTCAAGGCTTACTCCCAAAGCCAGGTTCTCCTGGTAGCCAGGAGGCGGTGGCAGGAAGCAGAGGGCATTTTGGGGCTGGATGGCGTGGTGGCCCAGGCCACTATTGTGATGTGGGTACCAGCACCTGTGTTTGGACCTGCACCCTGCAAGCATGGCATTTGCTGGTGCAAACATGCCTGACGAGGCCAGGTTTTCAGCTCCAGCTACCTACCCCCATTAGTTTACAAACCGAGCCCCAAATTACGTGACACTCACTCATCCGACCACCATGTATTTATGTCATCTTGTCACTCTCAGGCAAAGTTTTCAGCCAAGCGGTGAAGAATTTGATGCTAAACAGTGAAGCAAAAAAAAAAAAAAAAAAAGAAAGGGACAAGAGCCAGTGGCGAAGAGCTGCAAATCCCAGCAGTCTGCGGTGCCTCTTGCTTGCCTGCCCCAGTTTTGGGTTACACTGTGTGTTATGACTCAGCCGGGGAGAGTGAGCGCCAAGAAGGGTCAGAAATAAATGTGTTTGGAGGAGGAAAATGAAGGAAGAAACATATTTTCTGTAGGGGAGCAGAACAGTATGTAGGACTGTACGGTGGGAATCCAACATAAGCCTCATGCAAGTCTAACCCCTGTGATGCCCAACAACTGCCTTCTCATCCCTTAAGTAATTGAGGTTTCAGTTCAGCAAAGCATTTAAGCTTAGGCTTCATTTTATGTTGTCAGTAATGGCTTTGCTGAACAGGGACTTAAACTATCAAGCTTGTTGCATAAGATTTTAGACATTTGCAGTGCAAATATCTACACCAGAGCTAGCGACCCCAGGCTCTCCTCATTATTAATGGGGACAAATAAGCATTTCTGGGGTGCTGTTCATTAGGCCTACTCTACCTTGGAATGAAAAATACCATTCAGTAGAAGTGTTTGCAAGCAGAGCTTAAAATACCTAGATCAGATGTAAACACCTACAATCCAGGTACCTACATTCATATACCTGAACCACAACAAACTCTGATGACAGATAAGTAGAAAAGAACATGCCAATGGGAAGGTATCAGGCAAATGAAGACTTAATTTTTATATAGAAATGAAACTCAAAATTATTTTCTCAGTGAAAAAGCTACTTACAATTTTAATTGTTTTTAAGACAAAGAGCAGAAGACAAGAATAGAGCATTGTGATTCCCTTGTTTAAGGCATTATTTCTTTCATACTTTCATTGTCTGAAATTGCTCCTCTGCCTCTACCAGCTACTGAGGGTCCCTGCTCACCAGCCTAACTTTTAGAAAGCTGCAGATAGGTAAGATTAATCTCCTCTTGTGTCAGAGAGATATTTTTGGAAGAGGAATCCCAAACATTCCAGACATTTCTGCAGAGTTATTCAACTCAGAACTCATGTTCCTCTGAACGTTGAAGACCATTGCTCTCCCTGTGTAGGCAACAGAGACATAAACTTCTGGGAATTACTGCAAATATGGGAATGCCTGGAATCCCTGTGGGAAATAACTGCAAGACCTTTCGTTCTTGTTGTCTCTGAGAGCACATATTTTTCTTTGTTTGATTAGCAGTGGGAAAGGATGAACGATTAGCATGTTGGGCAGTAAAGCATCGCACTGTTTCTCTGTTTGCCTGCTGCAGACTGCCTCTGGGAAGATGCTGGTTCTTGGGCAAACACCACTGAACAGAAGAGCAGCAGCAGCAGTCCTCAGTGTGTACTGGTGGGGGTGTGTGGCAACTGCAAAAACAGCAGCAGCAACCATAGTTGTTGAAAGTACAACACAGTGGCAAATACATTTTTGTTAAATTTAAGGAGTTGGTGCTTAATGTGGTTTGATGCCTACAGCAGGAGCCAAGGACGCCCATTCAGGCACTGAACTGAGGCAGTAAGTTAGGAGTAAAATTGCTTGACATTTCTGTCTATGAACAGGGGAGGCAGACAGCTCCAGAAAACAATTCATCCTATCCCAAGAAAAAGATTTAAAATTAGTGGGTTGAATCACTCTCTGATACAGCAGCCTCTTTCTAAGGGCAAGAAAATCACCAGATCCTTAACCAACGTGGATTGTCCAGTCCTTAAATGTTAGTAATATAAAGTTACTAATATAAATTACGTGCTTCTTAGCAATGGAAAAGTCTTTTTCTCTGCACTTCTACGACATCTACTGAAATTAGGGCCATGCTGAGATTGCTGCTTCTATGTGCTATCACAGGGCAGCTGATAACAGAGCTCTGGGCTCTGTGAAACCTGCAGAGGGAAAATTTATGTACAGGACTACAAGGCGTCTTCTCTTTTGACATTTCAAGCTTTCCGATTCTAACACACGTTAGAGCTTCTACCGTAAGCAGTAGCCTGGGAGATACATGGGTACCAAATCTGGTAAAAAGTTTATTTTACTTGGGGACAGATTCTGTCTGGGTGTTTTGTGGGACTCGAAGAAGAGGAAATGATTCACTGACAAAGGGGGGAACAGACGCCTTGACTCACAGTTTCCTGATCGCTAGACAATTACCCTAGCAATTCTTTGGTTCATTAAAAAGGATGGATTAGTTTCTTAATTCCTTAAACATCATGAAATGGTTGTCCTGGATTACACATCCAGGCTTACCATACTGCCTATTGAGGGAAGATCTCTAGGTTTTATTCTGCAAGTTTGTAGAAAAAGCGCCAAAATATGTGTATTTGCCCAACGATCTTATTGACGTTAATGGAAACAAAGTGCCAAGTCTGCTGCACTGCTTTTCTCATATGTACAGGGCCTTTGGGGTTGCTGTTAATAAAATTCCAAACACAACAGAACATGTTTTTATGCCTAATTCTGTAAGATTCTGGACAATGGCTAAGAAACACAAAAGGATTAGGTCCACCTGAAAGCAAATTTAAGACATTACTGTTCAATTAAACCATTCTGGAGTTCCACTTTCCTTCCAGTAAATAGGAATCTTTGTATCTTTGGCCACTATAAACTGTTTCTAGATCACACACGGGTAATTAAAAGAGTGCACGGATGACAAAACAACTTATAAATACATTTAAGCTATCAGCTCTACTTGAGCCTTAAACTGAACTCCACTGCTACCAGATTGTCTCGTATACGCAGTTTCTTTTATATGACTTCTCCTAAAGAGAAAATACACTATTTTCAAAAAATGTTTGCTTATGTTGGCAGATCAGTAGACGACTCCACAGGATCCCCTTGCAGGAGCTGTCAGATTCGTAGCCCAAGCAGTTTCCCCGTGGCTGCCTTGCAGGCTGGTTTTAGTTTTAGGACTGTGCCATCTGCTGTTGGAATTGCAAATTTCCCTGGGTCTGCACAGTCTGCAGTTGCAAGCTCCGACAGTCCGGCCACGCATGACGGTGATTCGTTTCCATGTGAAGGACAGATGTTGTAGGGCAACTCTGCCTGCCATTCCCACCAGAGGCTTCAACTTTCCCAGGATCGTTTATTCCATTGCTTTGAAGGGCTCTGCTTTGGCACGGACATGTAAGGGCCTCCCTTTGTCCCTGTTGCTCAGAAGTAATTTTATCAAAGGTGGGTGGTATGACATACATAGGATGCAGGGCCACATTCAGCAAAATCAAATTTGAACAGAAAACTGAACCTCCTTTCTGCTCTTCTGTTCCATGGGCAGAGAAAGTGCACAGACAGCTAAGGAATGGGCAATTTCAGCTTCCCAGCATATTTACTAGCTCTAGGTACCATTGCAATTGCTGTTGAGTGAGACTGTAGCTCCAGGTGAATTGAGTGGGAAGGGAAGAGGCATGCTGGAGGCTGGCCCCACAAATGAGGAGCAAAGGGCACCACAGCTTCTCAAGGGCAGCGGGGAGCATCCCACAGGATGTGAGGACGCTGGGTCTCAAGAAGTGGTTTAAACTGAAGATAATTCTTAGGATGTCCCACGGCTTAGTCTGTTGGTGCCTCTGCCTGATCCTCATGAGAGGGCTACTCCCATCCCTGAGACTCAAGAAATTCACTTGCTCACAGAAGTGTTTTCCCGAGGTGAGGAAAATATGGCCCACTGTACCAAATTAGCCCTGCCTGCTTTTGTCTGGAAGCTGTCTTGGTATATGAGCTAGTAACACAGTTATTCCAGCAGCATTTCTAATCACACAGATGGACTCTTTTAAGTCTCACACAGTGGTCCTGTGCTCAGGGCTCCAAAACTTTCATCTGACTTAGGGCTGTTATTTGGGCTCTGCTGTGCAAGAGGTCTAGGGTTGCGGGCGATGCTCTGCTTTCAAGATCTGATCTTGCAAAAAGTTATTTCCACTCTTGCGGTGGCATCGTAACAGTCTGTGATGCCCTGACCCCTCATCTGTGCGTTCGCACAGGATCATGCATTGATGCATCACATGCCCAGTCCCTGCGGCACACGCAGTATTGTCTGCTGGTGGGTTCACATAGTGCGGAGTACCTCTTTGGGCAGCCCAGTGCAGACCTCCTCACTAGTACCAAAAAGGCATTTCTGGATCTGGAAACAGCACAGCCCATCACCATAGTACTGCAAATAACCTAACTGGTCCTGCTGGAAGGCAGAGTGAATTAGGGTATTATATTGTGCAGAGCTGGTACAGTGGTAGAGCAAGGAGTACCAGTGCAGTATCTCAGGGCAGCATTTCACCCTCCTGCACAGACACCATATTTGTGCATTTGAGGCAAGCTGTGATAGCTCTAACGTGGCAATAAATCATGTGGCTGAGACAAGAACTGAATGTCCTCCACAGGGACCTGGCATTTTTACTGGGGCTTGGACACAGACAGCACATGGCAGGATTGAACCATCAGGGCATGTTGAATTCCCAGTAAAAAAGTGCTAGCAAAGTTCAAAATGCCATCAATTTTCTGAAAAATTAGTTCTTGGAATAAACACTCTGCTCAAGTGAGTATTACCTTACTTGGGGCTTAGATTGGTGGCGTCTTCACCACATCCAAGTGCCCTCCCCTAAGTGCTAACTCAGCAGTGGTGGTTGGTCAGCAGTGTGATAGATGAGTCTTAAAATTAGCTGCTGAGAATTGAAATAAAGTACTAGTTTCTGTTTTTGGAGCTTGTTGAAGACTCTCACTGTTTGTAGATCACCATCTCAGTGGGGCTGCTTATGCCTGAGAACGAGAGGATCAAGAACAAGGAACTAACTCGAACCACTGCCTTACATAATACCTTAGTTCCTATTGTTTATATGTTAGTGGGATCACAGACATATTAAAAACTAGACTGAACAGCAGAGATACTTATTATTGAACCAGCATTACACTCTTAACCACAAGTATCTCTTATCTGACAACATGAAAGCAATACCACTTTGGGAACACTGGAAACAGCTATGCTTTTGGGTAGTCCGATTCCTCACAAGGGTAACCCACATCCTCTGCAGGAGCATTTCTGAGCTCAAAGGTCTGCCAGGGAGGACTGGTCAGGGAAATCATCCCAAAGGTATTTTTAATTTAAAAATTTCAACAAGGAGCATCTTCTTGGCAGTCGTTACAGAACAGGCACGCTGTGCTCCATATCTGTCTATGGCAGCTCAGGAAATCAGGTGGTTGGTATACAGACGAGCTCTCCAAGGGGTCAAAGTCATATTTCAAGAGACACAATTGACCTGGAGCTTTTTAATCCTACTCCTGGTTCCTGTAATAATTACATCAAACTGCCTCACATCACTAGCATGTTTATCTACTGACACTATTAGGAAAGGAAATGTCTTACGTTTTAGACACAGAATTATATTAACAGTTAACAGGATTTTGTTACTCTGAGTTGCAGGACCTGGCATCTTTAGCATCTAGACGGTATAATGAGGGGGAGGAATATGCCTAGGCATCAAACTGAGAAAGGCCAGCACACCACACAAGAAGCTATTTAAACAAGCTGGTCAGCAATACTAAGAGACATATGCCTTAAATCCTGTTCTGCTTCAGGATTTAGGCAGTTTTTAAGGCTTGTTTTTCTCTCTAAAGCATAATGAACTGCCAGGTCAATAAGCATCACTAATACTCACAGCTGGCATGACACCAGTGCTCCTCCAAGTATCTAGCCCCAAGGCTTTAGGTGTCCATCCTAACAACACTAGGTCCTGCACTGAAACATCACCCCACTGGCCCCGCTAGCCCATGGCTCAAAAGAACTTGACCTGACGCTGCTCACAAGCACAGGAGTTCCATATACCAAAGCTGAGGGTCACAGTGAGAGCAAAATGTGGTGTTGCCTAGAAAACTTGCTGTCACTTGTAGCCCATGGGCTGGTGGAGTTTGGGGAACGCTGATCTGAGAAGGCAAGAAGCAGATGAAGGATGTGAAAGCAAAGCCATTAACTCCTGAGCCAAAATGGCTTGGCCAGAGCTACCCAGCAGAGCTGGGAGGTGAACACAGCCCCCGAGGGGCATGTAAACCAGAAGGTTATGTTTTTTATTTGAAAAGTAAAATGGAAAATATCAAAAACATAAAAAAACCCTTTTGCAGGCTGAAAATGTGGCTGATATTGCTGTCCCTCCTCCACTTCATTTAATCATCTTAGAACTTGCTTATAACAGCAAATGATTAATTTTCAGATAGAAACATGATGAAGTGTCAGTGGAGACCCTTGACATAACAATGGCCAGCATTTCCTTCCAGGACTTGAGCTTTTCCCACAGGACACGCTGTCCACTCCAACCTCTTTTTCTATGGTAGCTGCCTTCCCCCACACCGCCTGTAACCTGAGGCTAATTAGAGGAGAGCTGTTAAGAGGTTATATGATGCTGAAGACCTTTCCCAGTTTCCCTGACTTCAGGAGGTTTCAGGGTGGGCCTTGGACCAACAGCAGGACTACGAATGAAACAGGAGGGTTGAAAGCAGGAGGCAGAATTAGCTGTGGCTTTTTGGGCACAAGGGCTTCAGTGAGGGCAAGCCGTGATGGGAAGTGAGCTCCTCCTGGGGAGAGGCCTCAGGGTCCAGCCATTGCTGCTGATTTCTCCTCAGCGGGGGGACCCAAGCATGGAGCCCCCTCCCCCTCTTCTGCCTGCTCTGAGGCCACCACAGTTCTGGCCAGCAGCAGCATGGCTCAAGCAAAACTCTTGTCCTGCCTTGCCATGGCTGCCTACCATTTCCAGCCTGGATTTCCTCCTCCTGAGACATTTTGCTACCCACATTGCCAGGTTAGGCTAAAAAATAGGACTGCCTCTGATCCATGCTGGGTAAACAGATTTTAGTTCCCTGTTTTGCATGTGTTGAATTGCATGTTTTGCATGGTATCTAAAGACCACAGCAAGCTGCTGGCAGCACAGTTATTGAAAGCTGAGAAAAGAGCCATCTCATCTCTGGAGATGCTTTATACCGTGAATTTAAGTTCAATATCCTAAATTTAGGAAAATGTTACATGAAAGGAACCCTGGGTGTGGGGAATGGCTAAAGGACTTGAGCTTGGCTTAAACACACACTCCAACAGAGGCTTGGAAAATTACAAGATACTTCCTTCTGAAAAGCACTTACCAAACACAGCCCTCTATTCTGAAATGCTGCATTATTTGGGAAGAAATAAGGAGGAATCTCCATCTGCATGGGAATCTCCAAAAGCACTGCTGCAGCAAAATGTTGTTGTATAGCACTGCTGGCAGGGTGGTGAGAGAACGGGGTGGTGGGATGGCTTTGAGTGCTAAATTATGTCATCTTTTAAGAGAGACAACCCCAGAAATTAAATGTTGCTGGTCTAAGTTACAATATAGTTACCATGGTAATTATAAAATGGGAAACCATTACTGTCATTGCTTGCATTGTCACATGCCTTATGGTGAAATCATGGCTCCCTGGGTTATGGAAGGAGACAAAAAATGTTGGGTTCATCCCAAGAGGCTGCGGTTTTTTGGGCAGGGTGAGCAGAGGAGCAGCAACCCCAATGAAGCCTGCAGGTTGCTCTGACTCTGGCTGGATCCTCAGGGCACAACTCAAGGACAGAAGCCTGGGATCTAGACAAAACAGCAGTCTGAAAAACCTCAGCGCTTAGTCATTAATAGAGATTTCTTCCGCAGAGCCAGATCCAGAAGCTTCTTCATGATGACTCCAGGCTTTCAACCTGGCTGCTCACAGGACAGAGCCTTCAATAAAACAAACCTTTGTGCTAACCCTCGCATCCCAGGCAACTACCGACCTCTCAACCCTTTGCTGTGACATCTCCTTTGAAGGAACCGGGGTCACATGTTTTGCCTTACCCAAAGGCCAGCAAGCTCCCTTGGCATAGAGGATTCACTCATAGGACACTTAGGAACTGGGCACTCATTTCTGTGGGTCCAGGCAACCACAGCAGTCCGCAATGTTTGAATTTTTTGGGCTTGTCTCAACAGCAATGCCCAAGAAGGATGATCTCCTTCAGGTATAAGGAGACCTGGGATTAAAGGAAGAGAAGACAAAGCAATGAATCATCTACCATCAGGTTACATCTCGGGGCAGCAGCCCCATAAATCCCAGGTATGACTCCCCATGATGAGATGATTCACCCCAGCTCTCCTGGCTGTCCCTCTGGAGCTCAAGCTCCGGTGATGGGCTACCTCTGGGTACTTCACTGTGGTCTTTTACAGCCACACCTCCAATGTGAAAACATGGAACACAAACCAGGTCTGAGCAACCAGCTGCATGTATACCGTGGGCAGAACAAATAGGCATGTACCTACAGAGCACCATGTAAATACAGCCTCCGTAAGCTGCTTTTATTCTCAGGAGGTGTGCCAGGAATATCAGAAATCAAATGCACTTATAATAATCCTTCATTACAGAAAGTGATACTGCAAACAGTGCAGAAGCAAATTTTAATCCACTGACCACACCGGCCGTACAGATACGATGGGACAGACCATCTGAAAACAACACTAACCCATCAGGGTTTTGTCTGCTGATGTCATCATACTGACCAAGGCTACTAGCCTATGCAACAATGACATATCTCTTCAGTATCCTCAAAAAGATCTATCTGTAAGCGCTCCAGATTCCCTGTGAATCACAAAAAGATTAAATGTCATCTTTTTTCTTCCCAACATTGTGATGAGATTAGTCTGAGCTGACAAGATAGACTAAGTGGTGCAGAAACATTATTTCTCCTTTGCAGAGGAAAGAACCGAGTACAGGGCAGTCACCTGCTGGCAACCAGCGAAGCCTGCTAGTTTGTAGATGCCATTTACTCTAGTAATCCAATAAATATTTTTCAACTGAAATCAGTAAACTGGCTAGGAAGCAGGAAAAACATGAGCTGACATCTCCACTGGAGCCCCTAATGTGTTGGTGTGGAAAACAGAGATAAAATGATCCCACAAGGTATACGCTAGGAACAAGTGAATGAGTTCAACAGGCTGAATATTACCTCTCCATATGATGATGCAGAAAAAGGGTGTCAAGGGGATGTGCAAAATAAGAGCCTCCAAAAATAGCATGAGACCTGGTAGAAATGCCTTTTGGTGAGAAATATAAAGAGATTTCATATCTTTTATTTATCAGAAGGGAGTTTAAGAGGTAACATACGTGTGACACAGAAGCACTTTCTCAGGAAGAATACCGCAGCTACGAGAAGGGTATCTCTGTCACAGAAAGTCACAGAAATCAGTGGTGGAAAAGTGAAATTAGATAACATTAGGTTAGCAACAAGATGTAGGTTTTTTTTCACGTGGAAGATGACTAAACATGAGAAGAAACCATGAAGGATGTGGTGAATGCAGTACACTTTTCAGACCTTCAAGTCTCCAGATCAAAGTGGAAGATCCTCTTCAGATACAGAGGTTATGTGAGCATATCTGGGCAAAACTTTGTGGCCTTTGATACCTAGAATATGATATTGTCTGAACACTGTAGCGTAAGCCACTCTCAGTGGATACTTATTCATGCATATTTGACACCAAAGCCTCCCTGAGGGTAACGATCGCTTCCCTCCAGTGTGTCAGCTGCATCTCTCTGAATAATGTTGTTGATAGCAATAAACTGTGTGTCATCACTAACTTACTCTGTGCTCACCGTGTCGTGTGCCAGTTTGGCATATAGCAAGGACACTTATCTTGATTTTAGGAGACTTCCCTGTAGTCATCTTTATCTTTAAAAAATGCACGCACGCTGCTGATCTCTGATGAAGGGACCTAGGAAGTTTTTAAAGCAAGAGCTTGAACTGCCTGTCAAAAGAAACAGAAAATTACCAGCTGGTTTCCCAGACAGCTGGATCAGGGACACAGGCTGAACAGCACTGAGAACAAATATGCATGTAAAGAACATAATAACAGTCCTGTGTTCTGCTGCTAGACAAATCCTTTTTTTTTTAATTGTATAAAATATTTATAATAGTATGTTGTAGGTTGCATTCAACTCTTTTGTAGAGGGGAAGGGAATAAATTATCCTGCGAGATTCCCAGATCTCCCCTGCTGATGGGGTGCGCAGAAAACCTACCAGTGCTGCTGTATATTCATGCAGCTCTGCACAGGCTTTCATCCAGGGGAAGAGCGGGTGCTAAGGGTGCAAGATCAACCTGGGGCACTTAACAGCTTTCTGAATTATTTGACAGGGATGCAAACCTCTTCGCCTTCAGGAAAGCTAACTATGCATATTTTTATGTCTACCTCTGCTTTGCTTTCAAGGCCTTTGATTTTATCTTTAAACCAGCAGTGTTTATAGTTCTCAAGATGATCATGTTCTGCTAAACAAGTTCCTTCGTCCCATACTGTTGCTGACAAATCTGCTAGTGGAACAATTTTACTATTCAGTAACTTCAGTTTTTCCTCCAACTTTTTCGCTGTACCCTTTGAACTGACATTGTTGCATTAATGCCTGCTATGACTTTGTCTACCATGCATGTCATTGCTATAGCCTATTAAAAGCAGTTGCAGCCATGCTTACTGCTGGCTTCCTCCTTCCTTTTGAAGCAGTTTTCTTTGACTGGTCTTAATTAACGCATAAGCTGGGAAAGTGCCTTCTTTCCTCCTTTCAAGATGCTTTTGTTTCTTTGTTTTAATTTCACGTCTTTGGCTGAATAGATGTTTCCAGTATGTTCTTTACGAAAATGAAAGGGAAATTGAAGCTTGTACAACTTTTTATTGGTGAAAGAAACCCAGGCCATGGTTCTTCTTTGACTGCATTACCAGTGTGTGCTTATTTGACTCCATTTCTTCTCCCTATTCAGAAAAGCCAAGTAACATGATTAAAGTCCTCTTCCAGCTCAAAGACTTTGACAGCAAACAAAGATGGATCACTTACCAACCGAATGAATAATGCACAGGAAACCAAGGCAAGTGTTAAACATATTTACTAGGGGAATCAGTTAAGAATGGTATGCCGAAGATCTGTAATTAATTAACACCAGTTCCAACGTACTGAAACTGAAACAAGAGATTGAAAAGCTATTAGATAATTAATAAAGATCTATAAAGCTGCATTCCTCAAAGCAGCCACAGATGCCAAAAGGAAATGCCAGACTGCTAGGCCAGATATCAACTTGTCAAGGAATTAATCATCTTATATAATGGCAAATACCTGGCCACGTGGGCAACCATGCAAAGAGCTGAATAGTCTGAACAGACGTAGCACTCGTCTCTCATTACTGGTTATTGACATGCTTTTGCCAGGCGTGCAGCTAGCATGTCCCTCAGTTTCCTCACCAATAAGCCAAACAAGCTCCGTAGTTCATCAGCTTCACGTTTGGCCATGGAAAGTCACTAGTGCACCAGGGCTTCAGACAGGAGAAAAAATGGGAAAAGTTTGTGAACTACACAAATATGTTATGAGTACATCTCCTGTACATCAGCAGATGAACCTCAGGATTTGGTGCAAACGTCCCTTCGAGCCTGTAAATAAGCTGCGGGCTGTGAGATCATCTCAGCCTGTTAATTAGCTTCGTTACGGCAGAGCAAGAGGGTCGCAGCCGGGAGCAGGGCCCTGTGGCAGGAGTTAGTGCCCAGGGGACACGTCCTTGCTCTGCATTTCATTACCCACAAATGCCTGAAACGGAGACCTGCGCTTTGATCTCAGCTGTGTCCAAACATCCTCCCATCTGCTCCAGAAACGACTCCCAGCCGAGGGCTCAGAAACTGGCTACGGAAAGGAGAGCTGCTCCATGTTGCTTAAACCAGTGCAAAACCCCATTGCTTTGCACATAGTTACCTCAAATTCCCATATTCTCAGGGGAAGATGAAGCCTTGTAATTTTAAGAGAAGTATCTGTTCTGAACAACCTGGTAAGCACTTATTGCTTCTAGTAGGGAAGGGACAGGTCATTCCCTCCCCTTACTGAAGGCTTTCTCAGCAGCTATTAGAAACAAAACTCACCTGCCTTCTTTCAGCTACAGTTTTCTGAACTGTCAGGGAAGCTGATTAGAGTATGAAATACTGCCAAGAGGTCTTCTCACTGCTCCTCAAAAGGTGTTTTTGCTGAGGCAGTTTAAAAGTTTCCTCTTTACCTCCCTGACTTGTGTGAAATCAGTAATTTTTCTACCACAGCTGTTGCTATTGATTAAACCCAAGCAAGGCTATAGGTATTCAGCATCAGGGCAGGGTACTGGTCTTAGCTTCTATGGGTGAACCCTTAAGTATACTGCTAATACATCAGGTCACAATCTTATAATTTCTGTGACATGCTATTAAAACAATTTTGTTCCCTATTTTTTCAGAAAATTTATTTTTGTCCACAATTCAGTAGAAAATAGAAAATTGAAATAAAAGTTTATGCTTTGCTTTTATCATGAAAATTGGTCAAAAAAAGACTTTTGCCTCCCCCCCCCCAAAAAAAAAAAAATTGCTATCTGGTTTTGTCAAAATCAAACTGTTTTCATGAAATATTTAAACATTGATAAGCCTGGATTTTTCTCCAGAAAAACTCCCAAAGCCTACCTTCACCATTTCAGCACCTCAGAGGACTAACTGCATGCGGAAGCAGACAGGTTCGAATATGGCCCGTCAGGCATTAGTGACTGCACTAGTTTGTCAGTGTACGTTAACTGCATTTTGATCTGCAACAAATAGATGGTTCCAGCTCCTGATTATTGGACTTTCTTTCTGAGTCTGAATGCAGAACAATTCCCCATTGGATGTTTGCAATTAGTTTATATCACACATAAGTAGAAAAATATCTTCTCAGGCTTGCAATAAAATTTCAGGCTTCCATATAATACAACATCATGATAAGTCATGCTATTTTCATAGACCAATACTATAAGTGGCATGCCGTTAAATAAGCCTGTATTAATACTAGGAAAAGGTCTAATATGGAGATGCTTATCTTTGAAAATAAATGCCATTACAGACCAGCCACAGTAACTGCCTTTATTTTGTGGAGGTAAAAAAAAGAAACAGAAAGGAATGGTGTGAAGCCGTAATCTCATACTCAATTGGACAATGCTGAGTCCTGAAATGTCTTTCAGTTTATGTTTCCCTGGGAAAAAGAAAAGCAAACTAATTTAAATGAGCTGAAAGTAGTGATATTTATTTATGATCCGAGGTATAGATTGTATGCTCTTCAACAGCTCAGACCTGGAGAGATGTATCTTCATTTTATGAACAGAGAAATCAAGGCACAGAAAAAATAAGAGACAAGTATAAAATTAAAATGTCATAAAACTAATCCTATAACTGCCATCTTTCAACTTCAGGGGAATCGCCCGTCTCTGACATTTGCACATGACCATTCAATTACCAGCTTAGGTCTCCAGATAGGCATATTCTCAATTAGAAATCAGCACCAGGGTAGGGACAGAAACACTGACATTTCTGAGGTTTCAGACCACAAGACTAGTCATTGCTGAACAACAGGCTTTAGAAGATAAGCAGGACGAGACAGGCAGACAGAAGACAGATAATTTGTGGGATCCATGTTTAATAAACAGAAGCTTCCCTTCCCAACAACAGTGTTCAAAGGACCACCAAACCCCCCAGCCCTCTCCTGTGTACTAAGCATTTCTCCCTTCCTCCCTCCCAAAACCTTCTTCTCCCCATAAAGCCATTCAGCACATCATTTTATTGACAATCTTCCTGTATTTGGCCTGGAAATTTCTAGAGTGCTATGACACCTTATTGTGCTTTCAAAACCTAGACCTGTTCAGGATGAACTGGAGTTAGGCCCAGGATACAGGAATAATAAGTCTGTGGTCCCTGGAGAGTTGATATTCCAGCAAAAGGATGGTTAATGAACCTTTCCCATTGCTGTCTCGTGTTTGGGTTTGAGCTTCAGTGCTTGGATACGCAATCAGAAAAGAGCAGTCTCCACTGGTTGTGAAACAAAGCCAAGAGAGACAAACCCTCACCTCCTCTGTTCTGGGTTTACTACAAACATGACTTTTTATGCTGTTGCATTTAAATAAGCTCTACTTACTATCTTCTCGATAGAAGATCTGCTCAATGAAGATCTACTTACTATCATCTCAATGTGTCAATCTGCTGAGGGGTAGGAAGGCTCTGCAGAGGGATCTGGACAGGCTGGATCAATGGGTCAAGGTCAACTGTATGAGGTTTAATAAGGCCAAGTGCTGGGTCCTGCACTTTGGTCACAACAACCCCTTGCAACGCTACAGGCTTGGGGAGGAGTGGCTGGAGAGCTGCCTGGTGGAGAAGGACCTGGGTGTGTTGGTTGACAGCCGGCTGAACATGAGCCAGCAGCGTGCCCAGGTGGCCAAGAAGGCCAACAGCATCCGGGCTTGTGCCAGCAATAGTGTGGCCAGCAGGAGCAGGGCAGGGATGGTGCCCCTGTACTCGGCACTGGTGAGGCCACAGCTTGAATACTGTGTTCAGTTTTGGGCCCCTCAGTACCAGAGGGACATTGAGGTGCTGGAGCGTGTCCAGAGAAGGGCAATGAAGCTGGTGAAGGGTCTGGAGAGCAGGCCCTATGAGGAGAGGTTGAAGGAACTGGGGCTGTTTAGCCTGGAGAAGAGGAGGCTGACGAGAGACCTTATCGCTCTCTACAGCTACCTGAAAGGTTGTAGTGAGGTGGGGGTCGGTCTCTTCTCCCAAGTCACTAGTGATAGGATGAGAAGAAATGGCCTCAAGTTGCATTAGGGCAGGTTTAGACTGGATATTAGGAAAAATGCCTTTACTGAAAGAGTGGTCAGGCATTGGAACAGGCTGCCCAGGGAGGTGGTGGAGTTGCCATCCCTGGATGTGTTCAAAAAAACGTGTAGACGTGGCACTTCAGGGCGTGGTTTAGGAGGCCTGGGGGTGTTGGGTTGACAGTTGGACTTGATGATCTTAGAGGTCTTTTCCTTGTCACTTTAAAAGAAGCTCTAAGATTTTGAAAAAAGGCTTTCTGAGAGCATCACCTGCACTTATGCATCAGGTGGGTGGGGAAATTTGCCATCCAGCAAAGCAAAGAGGTTTGTGGTTTGAGGCACTCTGCTTGTCATTCTGCTAGCTGTAATAAACTGTTATTTCTCTGAGGATCAGCACTAGATGAGAACGCATCACGCGCTGCATTACACAGGCAATCCTTGTAATCATCATAGGGATGTTGCTCGATAATGACATATTTGTAACGGCGCCTGAGAGCAGACGTGCATTCCTAAAGACTCTTCTGTCTAGACTGGAGAATTTGCAGAAATGTGTCACTTGAGAACATCCCTGCGTACCCCGCTCCTCGGCCAAACATCTGCTCTCGCATCAACGCTGATGTCCGCAGCTCCGCTGCTTTGAGCCGCGCCGCATTCGCCTTTAATGTACCGCTTTCATTCTTCCATAGGAAAGAGTCATCCGGTGCATTAACTCCTTCCCCCGCGCCCCGGAACATCCCCCCCGCGGCGATCGGCCGCGCCCGGGGTCCCACGCCCGCCCCCCCCCCCCCCCCCGCAACCTCACGGCCAAGCCCTTTGCAACGAGGCTCCCGCGGGCAGAGACGTGTCCGCGCGGCCCCCCGTACCCCCCCCCCCCGCCCCCCGCGCCGCCAGCAGCCGCTCCCCCCGCCCGGCACGGCTCCGCACCTTCCCTGCGCGGCGGAGCGGAGCGGCGCGTGTCCCCGTCCCCGTCCCCGTCCGCGGCGGGAGCGGCGGCGGCGGCCCGGGGGCGGCCATGCTGGGGCCGGCGGCGCGGCTGGCGCTGGGCGCGGGGGAGCCGGTGCCCGCGGCCCCGGGGCTGCCCGGGCGGCTGCTGGCCTTCCTCTGGCCGGCGCTGGTGCTGGCGGCGGCGGCGCTGCTGGGCCTGCGGGGGCTGCGACGCGGATGGGCCGCGCCGGGGCCCCGCCGCCGAGCCGCCGGGGGGGCGCACGACGAGGAGGAGGAGAAGGAGGAGGAGGAGGAGGAGGAGGACGGCCCCGCGGGAGCCGGCGGCTGGGCGGCCGGGGCGGTGCCGGCGCGGCAGCCGGAGGAGGAAAGGCGCACGGCGCAGGTAAGGGCGGCGGGGGGGTTCGCTCCCTGCCCGCCCCGGCACGGGGGTCTCCCCGGGACCAGCCTCCTTGCCCCCCTCCGCCCCAGACGCTTCTTCCCCCGCACGTCGTGCGCCCTGCGGCCCCGGCTGCGCCCCCTGCGCCTGGCCCCGCGGCTGCAGGCGTCCGTCCGTCCGTCCGTCCGTCCGTCCGTCCATCCATCCATCCATCCGTACCGTCCCGGGCAGCCCCGGCTGCGCCCAGCCCCGCGGCTGAAGGCATCCGTCCATCCATCCCTCCATCCCTCCCTGCAGCCATCCATCCCTCCATCCATCCCTCCATCCCTCCCTGCAGCCATCCATCCATCCCTCCATCCATCCCTCCATCCATCCCTCCATCCATCCCTCCATCCATCCCGTCCCGCACGCCCGGGCAGCCTGCCCTGCCTTGAGGTGCTGCATCCCCCACCTCTCTTCTGCCTGGTTCGGGGGTTAGGGGGCTCAGTGGTCCTCCCTGAGCCCTTGGCGGCGTCAAGCCCCTCTCCGAGCTTACACTGCGAGGCAGCAGGCAGCCAGAGCTGCTGGGCTGGGACTGCCAGTATCGGGCTTTCGTCCGCCACTTTGTCTAACACCGTAACTCCATATGGGCTTCATCCTGTCTGCAGGGAATTATGAAAACTCCAGATAATGTTCGTCATACTGAGCAGGAGGACCCAAGTATAGTACCTCTGCTACGGTGTAAATACAATATGCTAATAATGTATATTTACTGTGAATCAAAGCCTTGTTATTATTGCGTTAGTATGTGATACTAGTGAGCTGATGACGATGGCCACCTTGTTGAATATATGTTGTGAGTTTGATGTGAGGCACTGCAATGAAGTTTCCATATGACGTTGTCACGGTTGTGTCACTCTGACTTGCTGTAAGCTCTCCGTAGCAGAAAATCCCAGTATGAATCACAGAAAACAATTTCACTAAGGTATTATGGTATGGAAAGTAAAGTGCTCAGGAGAACGTACTGAACGTACGTAAGTACGTATTTAAAATTAATACATCAAGCATTTTGGGACATTCTTATCCTCTACTAGTATCTCCTAGGTCTTAATTCTGAGAAAGACAAAACCAAAATTCATTTCCAAAGGTTTTTTAGGTGGGCTATGAAATAAATGGGTTTTTTTCTTCATGAATACAAATGTGTCAGGCTTTCCATCATAACACTAGTTTTCAGGGGTTTATCACTTTGTCATGGAAGTTTTAAATTTTAGTTGTGTTATAGTTATATTTTAATAGGCTGTTCCTTTTTAGGGCATTTTGTCTTTCATCAGTGAGAACAGAATCTTGGACCGACAGCATAAGTATCCCTGAATTAGTAAAGAACTATTAAATCAAAAAGCAGTCCTAACAGAACTGCTTGTGTCAAAGGATGAAGAGAGGTTTCAGTAGCAATTTTATTATAGCTTTATACTCATTGATACTTGACTTGGCTGCAAATCAAATTAAAATTTTGCAGAGCCACCAGTTATTGGAAGCAGCGTGGGACAGAAAGGGGTGCGCACCCACCTTGTTGTCAGAGGGGGGCCTGCTGCTGTAACGGTGGTGGGGTTATTAGTTCCAGCTGAAGGCATTGATTCAAATAGATATTTTCTGGTCAGAGATGCTGTACCTCACAGGCCTGAATAACAGAAACGAAAGAAGAGGAGGAAGAGATAAACTGAAGGGATAAATTTGTTTAAGTAATCTGCAGTTTCTGTCCTTAATCTCATCTTTTGCTGCATGAAGCCAATTCCTACTCTTCAGGGGCCGGACTCCAGCAGTCACATTTACAGAGGGTAGCATCATCCTCTACACGAGACCCATCGATTATTCTGTAAGTGCAGAGGAGGCAAAATGCAGTCCTAAGGAGGTGGAGGATGAGAAGAGGATGATCAAGAAAAATAACTTAAAAGCTCCTAAGGAGAGGTGACCTGGGGAAAACATCTTACATGCTGAAATGAAAAAATCAGGGTTGTCCTCCCATGGCAGTACTCTGCTCTTTCTCTTCTCTATTTGTCTCTTTTGTTTTCTTTTCCCTACCCCCCTTCTCCTCTGCTCCTTGTCATTTCCCATCATGTTATCACTGTCTTTGGAACACCATATCCTTGAGGCAAAAACTTTATCTGCTTACGTAAGTGTAAAACACTGCATGCTGCTTTGGCACTTAGATGATGCAAGGATGCCAGAACAGCGGAACACCTTCAATATGCCAAAATTTGCATATGAAAATGTCTACCAAGGCAGCACCAGAGCTACTATTAATAACAAAGTCTTCCCATCCATAGACATGGCCAATGCCATAAGCTGGGGTACGGAGCTATTACAGGATGGGAGTCCCTCTCTGCTGCCTGCTGAGGTATGAAGCCAAGAGACGAATCGCCTCCAGTGCTCAGGTGTGTTGATATATCCCAGCAGCCAAACATCTGCATATCCTGGAGTGGTGGATAAGTCAAGATCTTAATTAAAAGAAACTAGGCAGATAATTATTTTTTCAGTTTGGGAATGCGTGTTTGCCAGTGATTCCCAGCCGCTGCCCCATGGGTGGGCTGTGAGACTGCCTTCCCGGGGAATCGGCTCTCACAGGGCTGCAGCTCCTCTGATGTAGGACTTTCCTCTGCGTGCCCCTATCCCCCATAGCAATAGGCAGCCAGCGCCTGTCCAGGGTGCCTTCACTGGAGGGTGCAGCATACCCTCAGCTCTCTGTGGGGCTCCTTCCCAGCCTGCAGCTCCCAGTCACAGCCCAGCCCTCCCAGCCACCTCCATCCAAATCCTTCCCAGGTCCAAGTCACTAAAATGCAACGGTGCATGACTATGTCAGTCTCTCCCCAGTGCCAGTGCTGCTGGCAGGCAGCTTTCAAGCCTTTCATCTCACTAGTTGTTAAATTTGCGTATAGCAGAGTAACAGGATGGAGTGATTACTAGTCTCAGAGCAGGCTGTGCGCTGGAAGACCCAGTTTGAATTGCTTACCAGTCCGTGTGAAATAAGTCTGTTGAACAAACCTTGTTCAAATGGATGCATGGCCTCAACACAATCATACAAGCACATTTGGAATGTGATCTCGTTACGCATCACACATAACAAGTGACGTTCTGGCTGTTGCCACACACAAAAAAAACTCTAGAAATTAATCTGGAGGGTGTTTAGTCTTTTTCAGGATAGCCTTTTCCCTAATAAAGAGTCTTTTAGGAAATTGCTAACAAGACTTGCTGGAAGCCAACTGATCTGAGCAAGATTGATGTTGACTTTGGAGGTTTGTATTTATTAAAAGTTTTGGGGTTCTGCAAATTGATCAGTTCAAAGGAAGAGCTTTTTGCACAAATGCAGTGATATAATCTTCCTTAGGCAACTTATAAAAATATGTCTTATCTGATATGTCCCAAAAGAAAACTTTCTGCTTTTCAGAAGTGTCTTTAGAAACTGGAGATACTTTTTGCCTCTTGCAGGGGTGGCTTAACAGCACCAGAACTAAAGATCAGTCCCCTCAGCTCTGGAGGTATGCAGATAGACCTTTTCTCCCACCTATTCAGGTTATACAGTACTCTTCATGCCAATGCAACACAGTTGCACGTTATTTTCATACAGCTGTCTTGGATGAGAATTGATTTCATAAGTATCCTGGAAGGTGTTGGAGTTTGGTAATTGCCTTCTTAAAATGGAGCCTTGATCCCTTGTTGTCAAGCTGCTCTAATTAATTAGAAGCAAATCCCAGGAAAGTGATTTCTTCACCCCTCCTTGGAACAGTGGTTTTAATCCACTTATGCTGGGGAAACTTCTGTCTTTCCCCAGGCGTCTCGTCAGATAAGAGCAGCTGAGCTGAGGCAAGTACCTGTTAGCTCCCCGTATTTATGGCTGCTGTATATGGCCTCTCGTGTATTCTGGGAAGGCTGACAGTGGGAGGATATGTAGCGAAGGCAGCAGCATCTTAGGGCTGCTTCTCTAATTTTTCTTTTGGAATTGCCTTTGAATATGAGTGGCAGCAACTGCAGTTCTGGCTCCTGCTACTTGTCATCAGCCTGTATCTGTTACCTGTTAGTGCTGAAGGGGTTCCTATGGGCAACCTCATCCCTGGAAATATGTGCAGAGGAAGAGGTTTACTGTGATGATGGCCCAGATCCTTTTCCCCGAGGTTCTTGGAACATCCACTTGATGGGAGCACCACCTCTTTCCTCAGCCAGGCGCCTTAAATGAAAGGAAAAATGTCGCGTATTTCCAGCATGCGTTTCCCATAGAATTCTGCCTAATCATTCTGTGTGTTTCCCATGTGATTTTCCCTTCCAACAGTCTCTTCTTTCCTACTGGAACACATTTGTCTGCAATGATTTTGTCAGGGAAAACATTGTATTATTCGTAGAATCGTTCAGGTTGGAAAAGACCCTTAAGATCGAGTCCAACCGTTAACCTAGCACTGCTAAGCCCACCACTAAACCATGTCCCTAAGCTACATGTCTTTTAAATACCTCCAGGGATGGGGACTCAACCACTTCCCTGGGCAGCCTGTGCCAATGCTTGACAGCACTTTGGGTGAAGAAATTTTCCCTAGCATCCAGTCTAAACCTCCCCTGGCACAACTTGAGGCCATTTCCTCTTGTTCTTTTGCTAGTGACCTGGGAGAAGAGACCGACCCCCACCTCACTACAACCTCCTTTCAGGTAGTTGTAGAGAGCGATAAGGTCTTCCCTCAGCCTCCTCTTCTCCAGACTAAACACCCCCTCAGTCCCTCCCTCAGCCGCTCCCCATCAGACTTGTGCTCCAGACCCTTCACCAGCTTCATTGTTCTTCTTCAGACACACTCCAGCACCTCAATGTCCTTCTTGTACTGAGGGGCCCAAAACGGAACACAGTATTCATATATATTAATGCATATCAATAATAGCTATTAATAATAAAGTGATTAATATTTACAGTATCACAAACTGAGATCCTGCTCTTTTTTCCCTCTCCTTTGCAGGTTTGTGTGTGTAGTGTTGTGAGTAGGCACGGCCCGAAGAAGTTCCTTTACTGGCATGCATGAAGAGCCTCTCAATTTCCTTTGTTAACTAACACAATATGTTTTTGTGGCTTCCCATTGTCACCTTAGTGGAAACTGTCATTGTGTTATCCTTCCTCTAGCTATTAGGACTGAATGAGTCATTTTCTTTGAAGCTGGTGCCTTCCTGTCTCTCTAGTGGACTCTTGCTCTACCTAAACCCTAAACCTAAACTTTCTCTTCTGACAAATGCAGGCTTGTCCTTTCTCATTCACCTGGTTCCTGTTGGTTTGGGAAATACGTCTCCCAGGCAGAAGTCCGTCATCAGCTCAGGACCACGTGGCAAAGCCAGACCAGCCAGGATGTCTGCTTCCATTTATGAAAATCTGATTCAGAATTAATGAAACTCAGCGTGCTGCTTTATTTCCCAATGCGTTTGTCATGCAGATTGCTCACTGTCTGCTGATGGAGCAATACAAGCTGTTGGCTGGCCACAGCAGCACTCTGGTTTGCTCACCCTGTGGCTGCGCTTGCGCTTCTGTGCACAGGAGAGAAGAACCCATGTTCAGACCGCAAGTGGTATTGCAGACATCTGACTCGTAGTGCATAGTGTAGGGAGCAAAGACCAGATCTTCCAGAGGATACAGGATGCTGAGAGAAATGAAGACTTTCTGCTCAGTTTTTAGCTTGCTGGACATCTACTGAGAAAGCTGAAGAGTGCCATGATATATTGTTTAGTAGTAACACAGCATGTTTCAGGGAGGTTCTTTAGTGCCCTGGTTAGAAAATCCTTTTCTTTTTGTTCTTTTCTCTTTTCCTCTTTCTTTTTAAAATTTTCTTTTCTTTTTAATTTAGTGCATGTTTCTGTTGCTCTTGCTATACCAGTGTAGCCTTTTGGCCTAAGTCCACCACATTTATCTTGTGGTGTAACAGAGGGTGAAAAAAAATGTAGTTTTTACACTGGAAATGAGCACTAGGAAACAACTTAATTGAAGCATTTCTTAAATCTGGAAATGGTTTTGTGTTCACAGACCCCCTGCCAGAATGGGGTAGTTTCTGCTTCCTTTCATTTCCAGTGTCCAACCCACTTAATTGGAGTTTTCTGAAAGTGGTAGCTGAAAACAATTTTCTGAATCTTTATTCATGTTCTTAAATGAATTCCCTGATTTCCAATGTGTGAAGCATATAATAGCTTCCCTTGGGTTTCACACGCTGAGTTTATTTTGTCCTAGTATCCCTCTGCTGGGGAAACCTTTGCATGTCTTCTTAAGGAAGGCAATTTTAAGCACCTTCCCCAGGTGGGGCAAAGGGCAGTTAGTGAACCTGAAGCGAATGTTCACATAATTTTTAATTAATCTTGTAACCAGTTGGTGGCACTGAGATTTGAAAGTAGACTTCCTGACCTGACAGACACTTGCCAAGGTGTTTGTTTTTGTGAAAATGACTAGTCTTATGAAACTATTGAAATTAATAATGGTAAATGTCTAGGGGTACAGTTTTATGGATTTGAATACACGGTTTATATAGTAATGATCAAATCCAGTATTTTTTAACATTTGAAGTCCTATCACTTTGCCTTCTTTCTTTATAACTTTATTTAGAACTATATTAACAGCGTAAAATAAATTAAACGCTAGCTCAAGAGAATAAAGAATTTCAGAGCAATCATCAGAAATATAACCTTAGGTTACATGTAAAGGAAAAAAAGGCAGGGGGTGGGGGGGAAATCCTGTTCCACTGGGTCATGAACCAAATGGCCATGAACTAAAAATAATATTTCCATTGTTGCACAGAATGTGAATAGAAATTAATATGCTAAGTCTAATTCCACCAAAAGTCCAGATTCTGTTTAATATATTTAGAAATGAACTGATGAGTTTATTTAGTCACTCAATGCGGTGGGTTTAGGTGTGTTCTCCCTGTACAAAACTGCATTTTTCATTTAAAAAAAATTACCCTGACAAAATTAATTTCTCTTTAATGAGTCCATTAGGTTAAATGCAATAAAATAATGAAAATACCTTTTTCCTTTTCATAATGGCCAAGCAGCGTGATAAAGAGGTGTGACTAATCCCATGTCCTAAAGGCTTCGAAAGGGAAGAATAGACTAGGGTGGTGTTCCTCAGCCATACAACCAGCTTACTGCCTGAAAAGGGGCTGGATAAAGGCAGGATTTAATACAAAAGATCAGGCTAGAATAATACCTTTCCACTGAAAGGAAGTTGAACTCGGTAAAAATACTTGGTGATGAAAGGAAGGGAGTTGCTGCTATTACTGAAGGATGCTGGAGAAGCAACGGATACTTCAGGTTTGAAAGAAGAGCATCACCAGAGTGGTGGGCTTTTTGGTGATCATCAGTCAGTGGTCAGGTTTGGTATTTTTCTTGATCTCAGCTGCTCATTAGGAAGGATGCAGCAAGGTTCAGGAGTCCCAGGCCTGTGTTTAGGGCTGAATAGCCCGTCGGTCAGCATGAAGACCCCTGAGATACAGTAAATGACCGTCAACAGTGTATTTTTAACCTCTTAGTGATGCAGAGAGAGAGAGGGATGTTTACCTAGCAGATGAAATATCATTTAAGTAGGAAATATTGTGCTCCTCTGGTAAAAGTATACATCAGTCAGATTGCAAAGCATTAAAACAAAGTGCTGCAATTTTTCCAGCTTCTTGCTTGCTGTCATTTATATGGAGAGGTGGTCTAGGAATGTGATCCTGCCCCAGCTGAGGTGAGTCTGTCAGAGCCAGTATAGTTTGCATGTTGCCTAATTCTCTGTTGGACTCACCATTTTCCCTCTGGAGTTTTCCCAGCCTCTGTGAGGGCTCTGTACAGCCTCAGGCTGTGCTCGCTTATGGCAGCCTGGGGGAGGAAGACAGTTGAATGTCCTCAATCTTGACACCTCCTTGTGTCTCTGCGTGTAGTCCCTCATGCTTGCAGAAGTATCTTGAAGTAAAGAGAGGCTAATAGGAGGTAGGATGTCTCTTATCCTCTGTGTGTGTCTGAAAGAAGGCAAAAAAGCATCCTCCTCCTTCCTTCGTAAGTCGGTGCTGCCGTTTCTGTTGCTGATGGTGGCGGTCTTGCTGAAAGTGGCTTAGTTTGGGAGGTCCATTTGCAAATCTTTGAGAAATGTTGAAGGTCTCATTATGAGAACTGGGACATCACCAGGCTTTGTTGAGATTGGAAGGGAATATTGCGCTTTCATGTTGTGTGGCTTCTGCCAGTTAATCCCTTCGTGTACTCATGCTATAAAATTCAGTTTTCCTGAAGTTCTGTGTCATATAGTGGAAGCCTGCCCCCAACATTTTATACTTTGTAGAAATTGTTGTTCAGTAAGACATGATGTATTTCTATTTTCACACATCTGACTGGACAGAAGCATATGCTAAGAAAGAATCATGTAAGCTCAAGATCTTCCCTATCTAAGGGGTCCGAATTTTCACCAAAATTCCCCTGATCGTGTATTTTATGTCTCCCATCCTATGTGAGAGGCTGCTTCCCTCCCTGCTTCAGGCACAGTGGGATTTTTTTCCTTCAGCAGAGCAGGATACGCAAAATGGTCTGTTTTGTGGCGGGGTTTATGGAGTGCCTCTAGTAAAGGAACCTGAGAGTCTCAGAAGAGAGATGACTACCTGTGGGAAAAACCAAAGATGGCCTTGCTAACTGTTACAAAACGCTGCTGGGTTTTAACACAGAAGAAATTATTTTGCTAGTGAATGTTCAGAAGAATATAACTGTGAACATACCAAATGACAGCTAAGCAAGATTAAAGAGATGTGGACTACTTGGTTTAAGCTTACAGTTTGAAGCTGGTGGAATTACTGATGTAATTAGGCAGATTTTTGGCTCCTGTTAACTCTGGTATTTTACTGGAAGACCCAGAATTGCTGTTGTCTGTGGTATGTTGCAAAGTCCACAATTTTGGGGCTGCTCCTCTGAATAATGGTGGGGGGTCAGTTGAGCACCAGCCTGCTGGGTCCATGCTACACCCTTGTACACCACGAGTTTGTAACTGGTCCAAATTTCCAAGCAGGCACCTCCAAGGGCAAAGCATCGGCCAGTGCGCAGGTGCCTGTCGTGCTGTCTTTAACATGCACGTCAAATCAGACCTTTCTAAGACTTGTGAAAAATCTCTCTAAAATGTCTTCAAAATACCAAAGAACTAAGCATTGACAGGCTGAAGGACTGCAGCCCTGCTGGGTTTGCTGGGGACAGGCATGGGCAATCACCCACAGCATTTTATTTGCTGCTAACTAATCACTGCAAACATCAGCAGAGATTTTTTTTTTTTTTTTGGTGTCTAAGAAATAACTCTGGTTCATCTCTCAGAAGAAGCTGCTTCGAGTCCTGATGATGTTTTGGAGTGTCTTTGGGATAACACACAAAAAGTTCTTGCTCTGTGGAAAAGAGTTTCCTTAAGTCCCTATGTGCCTGTGTGAGAACTATAATCTTGCCGGTCACAAGGTGGCTCTGAGTCTTTGCCTCTCGCGTCTGGGGTGGTGTCCCCATCGCCTAAAGGGATGTGGCCACCCAGTGAGCTTTCTTAAAAATAAAACCAGGATTTCGCTTTCCGAATTTACCGTACAGTGTTTGGTGGAGCGTGATGATTTCTATCTCTCTTTTTCATTAATTGCATGTGTTATTCTTCGCCTTGCTAACGGCATCTGTGGCGGCGCAGAGCGGGTACTGCTCCTCTGCAGCCGAATCAGAGCAGGTTTCATCTTGCAGTGTGCGTGTGGTTAAGCTCTGCCACAGCCTCTCTGGGACAAAAATGACTTGTGAGGGTTGGGAGAAGGAGTAGACCGTGGGAAGCATCAGCAGTCTTCCCTTCCCCTAGAGGACTGCGGGCACCCGAAACCCCTTTGTCACCAGCTTGTGAGAGGGTGCCCGTTGTCTCCCGATGCCGAGGGGACAGCTCAGGGCTGCAGCCAGGGTTTTTGCTCCCTGCGGGGTTGTCCTCACCTGCCAGGCGTCGGGGCTCCCTGTTGCCCCTTGCCCCAGGCAGAGATGGAAGATGGGTCAAGGACTACAGTGACAGCCTGGATCAAACTCCCTGCTGTGAGCTGTGGGTTCAGCTCAGCATCCCAAGAGGTCTGATGGGACTGGAGGAAACGTGGGCAGTATTGAACAGGGGTGGCACTGCACAAGGAGGGCAGCCGGGGCAAGGGAGAGCAATGCCATACATTCAGCCACATGCTCCTGTGTGTGTCGGGGAAAGAAAGGCACCTGTCAAAGGGGTTCTGCCTTCTCTTGGATGCTGCTGCCACGGTGTTGCGTGCAGTGGCCCTTGATGGCACAGCCCTTGCTGTCTCAGCTGCAGATTTACACCCTCCCACCCCTGTAGCTGGAAGTTGGTCATTGCCACTGAATTCTGAGACAGCCGAGACATTAATCAAACTGTAATGTGAAAAGTCCTTAAACTTTCAGAGTTTACTTTACAGGATCTAGGAAGGATGAAAGGTATTCTTTTAGTTGGTCAGATAGTCTTGAGGGAGCACAGAAGGTCCACCCCAACCAGTAAACAAGAATTAAAATAAGCCGCCTCCTATCTATGCTGCTTTTTAAAGACAGGCTTACCCTGTTTGAAAAACAACTTTGATCCTAGACAAATCTTAGGATAAACCACAAATATATCTGCTTTGGAATAAATCTATGTGGAGTTTCTGGGTTTCCATTCATAAGGGATAGCTAACACTAATTAATTTGGAATAAATTAACTCAAATTGGAACAAGGCCACAAATTTTAGCCCAGATTTGTACTGGGGATTATTTAGCTGTGTCCTTCAGCCTATCACGTGTGTTATAGGAAGGTATTGAAGTAATTGTATTCATGTGTATATTTACACATATACACACATGTACACATATATTTCTTGATGCATTTTTTTATTGTCCATCTTCCAGGTTCCAGTGAATGGCCAGCTTGTAACATCAGTCAACATCAGAGAGAAAAAGCTCCTCAAGGTACCAGCAAGAGTTTTAGAGTTTATATATTGTCTTTCAAGACACACTTGTTTTAAAGATGTTCCCTATTTCGTAGCCTTTTTTAAAGATAATTTGTTGTTCCTGTTGTTGGAGCATTTAAAAGATGACTTAGGACCATAAGACCAAGTAACGCTCTGGCACAGTCACACTGTGATGCTTGTCACAGCCACCACAAGTGTGACAGTGTCATGGTCCAAGCCCAGAAGTGGGAACTAGGATCTCCAGTTTTTCAGTTCCAGCTCTGATGGGACGTTTCCTTAGGTCTGGGCATGGGTTTTATCTTGGGCATTGAGCACTCTTACTGGTGTGGAGGAAAGTGTCTGTGCTTTACAGATACTTCCAAGTGAGGAGCAGCCCCCCAGCCTGGGCAGGGAAGTGTGTTCCTGGCAGGGGTATCCCATCTTGGAAAAGTCAAAAACTACTGTGTTAAAACTAGAACATTCAAAATTGAAGGCTTAAGGTTAGTTCTACTGTTTTGTCAAGCCACATGAAATTGGCCTCAGCCACTGCTGTGCCCTTTCAGATTAGTGAAAATTACAGATACCTCCTTTAAAAATAGGCTGTTCCGTGGGGGTTTTTTTTGGTTAAGCCTAGGCAGGGTCCTAACTCTTGATTTCAGCATTGCTGATTGTCAAGGGGGTAAATCATTTTAGTTTTTCCTCCTTTATAGTAAGAAAATTAGGACATAGGAATGATGAATGCAAGTCTTACTATAGAGCAGGTGTCTGAATTAAAATGTGAGCTTTCTAACCTAGCAGATGAGTCAAATTTTGTAGGCCAAAAGCTGTAGCATTCATTGGTTTGGAGTTTGCAATAGAATTTGCTCAGGAAGACTTTTGCACCCACTTAAAGACTCCAGTGACCTACTGCTCTCTGAGTACCACCATGTGGTCTCCATTTCAAAACTATTGCCCTGATTCTCTTTTTCTTCACGATGAAGTGTAATGAATACCTCTTTTATCTTTCTGCCATGCATCTCCTGTGTACTGTAGCCTAAGAAGAGGAGGAAAGCCCAGTGCTCAGACAAGGAGCTGCCAAAAGATCTGCTTGCTGTGGAAGAAGACAAACTGCAAGAGGAAGAAGGTAAAAATAGATGTGGTTCGTCTGTTATCTGATTTATATTAGCAAATAATAACATGGGATGAAGTATTTCAAAAGGGAGGTCTTCTCTACTATTCTAGTGTTGGGAAAAATTGCTAGTCTGAGAGTTATTTCTATCCCCTGCTCCTTACCACATGTAACTACACGGACAGGGGCCATGTGCTTTTCTGCCACACCTCTCAGGTCCTTTTGGCATTAACAGGGATGGTAAATTTGCAGATGAGGAAGCATCTCTGAAGTGGCCAGAGGTCCACTGGGTAGCAAGGTCCTGTCTTCATGCTCTTACTCGAATCCTGTGGCCTTTGCCATGCTGATACACAGCTGAAGCTGTGGTCTTCCCAGGCAGCATTTTGTTGTGCCCATGATTGAGGCTGTTAAAAGTGCTGGGGTAATATACAGCCAATTTCTAGCACACCTGTGAACAGAGCCAAGATCTTTAGTTGCAAGCAAATCTGCAGAGAAATCTGGCAGAGGCTAGCAAGGCTCAGGCAGCTGGAATTTCATTGGAAAATACATTGCATCCCATGAGCCCCCCTCTGCCCCCCTCCACCAAAGGTCATATTGAAAACAACAAATTCTAAGCTTTTCTGGGCTTAAAAGATTATAATGTGATTAGTGTGGTGGTGAGAGCAAGAGAAGCCCTCACTGCTGTTGGACCAGAGTCCTCCCTGGGGGCCCTTGTGTCAGGAGCAGAGTGGAAGGCTGCTGGAGGAGAATGGGAAACAGCAGAGGCTTTCTTCAAACATGTTTAGTTTTCTGAACAGATGAGCCAGCTGAACTGTTTCATGCATTATTCAGGGATGGTTCGGAAAAGGAAGATATTTGTCTCAAGTGACATCTGTGGACTGTGTTTTTTCTTTATTAACCAGTTGTGCCAGTCCCTCCCCTGACTTCTTGGGTCATGGAGAGCATGGATGGAGGCAGAATGTGGCCCCATCAGCGTGAATGAATGCATGTGGAAATCAGCTGCGTGGCAGAGGGTCTCCACATCGCAGAACAAGTCTTAGGGTATGTTCAGGGCTAGAGAAAGCCAGTAAATTGAAGCCTTGTTTGATGGTTAAGATTTTTATGAACTTCTCTTTGCTGTCAGACATACAAGGTGGTTGATGCTCTGTTGTGACATCTCCCCCGAGGGAAAGGGGTGTCACATTAGGCTGACACAAAGGACAGAAGAATATGTGCAGTTACATGAGTCAGGGCACATGACAGACAGGTTTGCGATGGGGATTTCTTATGTAATGCATTTCTGCAGAGGCAGCAAACGCTGCATGCAGGGGAGATGCTGCATGAGACCAGGGCAGCACTTGCTGCCCTGATGCCACTTTTACAGCCAGCATCAGAATCAGATAGCTATTTACCTTGGTACTAAGCAGTAAAGGCAGTAAAGGAGGTTTCTTGTTAGCTTGAAAATGAACTTTGCTCTGTGTTGTAGGAGTTTGGCAGACCAAGATCAGCAGCCGAGAAAAGAGACACTTAAGGAAGGAAAGGCTGAAACAAAAAGGTAAATGTACAGGCTCAGTTCACGCACCTGATCTGTCTGGGCTTGTCACCCCTTCTCACTTCCCAGCATCTTTCTGTTTGCTCTATTTGTCATTCAGCCGCAAAATCTTTGCACTTACTTAGGCTGTTTACTTAGGAAAAGACAGCTTTGGAGCTCTTTCTTGGGAGCTTGCCTTTTACTCCAGAGTTTCATTAAAACACACAGTATTACCCATAGGACTTTGAAAGCAAATGTGTATTAGATGTGAGAGCTGCTAAAGGTTTGGTGTAATGTGGTTTAGTTATTTTTGCGTGACTTGACAGAAGTTTTCTGATAATGGATGTATAAAAACCTGTGTAATTTTCTCAGTTCCAGTCAGGTTCTTTAATCCAGGCCTGCTCAGAGTAAACAACTATAAAGGGGGGATATACTCATATCCGAATGAGATAAAATGAAACAATGTTTTGCGCTCACTCCTTGTTTTTCCTCTGGGGATTTCAAAGTGTCTGCCATGCACTTATGCCTATATACTTTTCTACTAATTATGTTATATAACTGCTGTATGAAAGCAGGTCATGGAATTAAGGTATCTGGAAATGTTTTAATTATCTGTGATATAATAGGCAAACCTGTAAGTTTAATATATTAGAGTAATCTAGAAGCTAGGATGGAAGTTTGGGATTTGGAGACACAGCTAGATGAACGTGGGTGTTCATGCACTGTCTGCAATAAGACTATCTTAAAGTGCTCTCAGCACTTTAAAATGGGGTAAGTGAACAGCAAATTTTAATCTAAAAATATATAGACATTTGGGACCACTTTATTATTTGGATTCTATAAATCAAGAGTTAAATATCTGCATGACAGTCTCTAAGGGCTTATGGTGCTGAGATCTCTACTTGCTCGCCAGCAGAGTAGTTGGGTCCACATTTGGCTTTATTCATGTATCCACTGTTGGTACCAGCTGCATGTGCAGAAGATTAACCACGCATGGTTTAACACTAAGCCCATGCAGGAGTTAAGTGCTTTGCTGCCCCAGGACAAGGAAGCTCAGGAGGCTAAGTTGCAGCTGAAGCATCAGAAGTCCTTGCTGCAGTCCCTGAGCCTGGGTTGTGCAGGAGGCTCAACCAGGTGATCATGGTGGTCCTGTTTAGTATGGACATTTACAAAGCAGTGAAATGTGCTCTTCCAGGAAAAAGCCCTAACCCTCCCAAGTGCTGACTGCTGTTTCCTAGCAGGAAAGAAGCAGCAGCAGCATCATTAAGGTGTGTGAATGTGGGGTTGTTGCCAGCAGTGTCCCCTCCCAACCAGAGTCACAGGAAAATGGAGTCCTAGAGTGCTTTGGGAGTCCTTTGGAACAAAAGACGTCGTAAATAATTGTCATTATTTATAATACCCACATGCCCAGCATTGATTTCTCTAGTAGCCTTGAACTACCAACATCCATGAGGTTTGCTTTCTTTTTTCTTGGATGCTTTTCTGTCCTCTTTCTCTCCCTTTGCGGCTCTGGGTCCCCAGCTGGACTCTGGAGGCCTTGAGCCACCCTTGCAGTCAGGGAGGGATGCCCAAGGCCTCTGCGGTGCGGGGTCATCTCCTGTGGGACACGTTGCTGGACTGTGTGGTGCCTTCCTTCTCACATGGCCTTCACATTTGCTGCTGCAGTGTCCCATCCCAGGGGCTCTGCTTTACTGTCATTGTTTCCGTAAATCATTTCAGTTGGAATATAGCCATTACATCTGATTTTTAGATCAAGCTTTGCTGTGTTGTTTCCCTGTAAAAACTATTCCTTGTAATAAAAAATAATGATGACTCTGTGATAATGTTTATTCCCAAGAAGATCCCAGCAGGGCACCCCTGGGTAGCTCGGCAGTTGAGCCAGGCTTTGACTGGGATGAGAAGGGAGCAGTGTGGCCGCTCACAGAGAACACCAGTGGCAGTGGAAAAGGTGCTCTTGTTGCCAAGGCAGAGTGTGGGACCGTGCTGAAGGCCTCAGGAGCCATACGGGAAGAATCGGTGCCCTCCCGGTTAGAAGAGGATGTTTTCTCCAACATAGGTGAGTGTCAGCGTTCAAGCATTGCGGTGAGACAGCTTCATGAATTACTGTGTTGAGTACAGCCCCACTGACGTTTGTCCTGCACACGTGTGTTGTCCACCCCCTTTGAACCCTGCTTGCTGTCATTTGTTTTCCAGCAATGTGAAAAGAGGGGTCTTTATGACAGGAATTTCTTCTGTGTTGCAGACTACCTGTTGGGTGCAAGTTGTTTTCCACCCACAGGTATTTAGTATTCGGTTCCTTTGCTAAGGAACCAAAGCCTTTCCTTCCAAGGATGCTCACACACAGAGTTAGGCTTCAGGGTATATCTGTGTGTTTCAAAGCAGTATGAGGCGGGGTATTCTTAAATCAGTTTGGGTATTTGACAGCTGGAAGTAGTCTGTTCACGTCAGTGCTATGCTGTACCTACACAGTTTCCCCAGCTTCCTAGCTGATTCACCCCTTGCTGGAGTCCAACCAAGGTCATTTAGAGCTACTTTGGGTCTCAGTTGTGCTGTTGGGACATTCTCTGTGTAACAGAAGCTGGAGGTGGGAAACTGCATCTTTAAACCTTTTGACACCTTTAAAGCAGTGAAGGGACGGACTGCCAGGCCATTAGGCTAAAGATCAGGAGATGCTGATATCGTCCTCTTGGTGGTATTTGGTGACTTTTCTTTCCCATCATGGTTTAATTTTATGGCAAAGTTATGTCTTGCATTTTATTTTTACTGTGGTGATACTGTAGATTCTAGAGCAATAGCAATAAATAACAACTACGTGATAAATTGACCTTTATATCTCTCTTCTGGACTTCTTGGTGGGGTGGGAGAATTACAAGTTAAACATTAAAGTGGTTAATACTGCTTTTTGGTTAATTTTCAAAAGCATTTGATTTTCATTACAATCTCACTGATTAATCAAGCTTGATGGCTGGATTGATTTGGTATATAAGGCTGTATGATGACACCTTCAGTAGCAGTAATTCAGTACTATGATGATTCAGAAAAAGGTGTTAGGTTGTCCTTACATGATTTGCTTTCTCCTAGAGTTCTGCTTTTGCAAAGTATAGGGTTGATGGAGGGAGTATGTTAGTACCATTTTTTACTGTAATGCTTTCAAAAGGCCAAATTCCAAGCTGATACATGATGACAACTTCAGCCAGTTGTGCATAAAGGGAACATCAATTCAGGTGAGTGAGGAATTTGATTAAGTCCAGAGAAGTGTGCCATGCTGGTGTGACGTACACTTTGAAGGGCTGAGAAGGTGTACGCAGTGACTGAGCTGGACTCCCTCTGTCCATAGAAGATAATTTCTCCTTGCTTGATTCTTCTCCAGCAACAGGAGTGGCTGCAGGCTTTGGATGGAGAGACCGTGGAAGGGCTGTAATGAGATTGGGGGTGTTGGGTAGAAACTGCAGTCGCTGGCTGTGAATGTGACATCGCCTTTCGGGTTACTGTTTGTTTGCTTTTTAAATGCAGGAACATGGGATATTGCAGAAGTAAAATCCTATTCTGTGACCTTTGGGATGTTATCAGAGCTGTCCAGGGAGTTAGGTGAGTGGTCTCACGTTGGACTTCTATCTGAATTCTTCTATCGCTTTCTTAGATGCTTGGCTTAAAAGTACTCTCATTGCTTACATATGGGTCTTTTCCCTTGGAGCAACATTTCATTAGTCACTCTCCCTTGTAGAGCTTGCTTACATCTGCGATCCAGCGCTACCAGTGTTTTAAGGAGTGACATCAGAACATTTTATTGAGCGCTTTCCAAACTCATGTCTCATCTTGGAATAAATAAAAAAAAATTATTGCCTCCCCAGCAAATTCTTTCTCTGTTAGGTTTACTCGCACAGAAGGTTTCTGTTGCATTCTGATGACCAGCACACTCAGAGAATTTCAGACTGAGGGAGGGAGCAAACGCCTGGGTTGGAGAGGCCCTGTTAGAGGCTGCCTAGCCAGTGGCTTCCTCTTCAGCACAGCGAGGGATTTTCAGCTTGAGCCTCTCCATGCATGGCCTTGAGAAGGATGGAGCATTTTCTGGTTTTGCATTAATCTTGAGCCTTGTTTCTGGCTTTTGCCTTGCCTTTCTGCAACTGTCAGTCCTTCTCACTGCCTGGCTCTGGTTCACACACTCTCTGCCTACCAGACAGTCAAATTTGTCTGGAGGTCCAGCTGACTGATGAGTACAAAGTCTGGTCCTGAATCTTTTAGAGATGCTAAAGGTAAGCATAGATACATATAGGTAGATATCCATGCACAAAATAGCATGTGTGGTGTAAGCCAGAAAGCTGAAATTCACTTCTAAAGCCAGACACAGTAGTCAGTATAATACATGCCATATTTTATCATCTATTTTCCAACACTGCATCAGTGGATTGAAGCAGTTCCTAATGTACAAGTACTTGACAGAGGGAAATACTTGTTAACATCTGCTTTTGTGCAGCAAAAAAACAGGCTGACAGAGAGCAAAACTGCCTAAGTTCTTCAAGTGAAAGGAAGAAAGGAAAAATCATAGATATGAAAAAAAATCTGTTGTTTGTGGAAGAAGTGAAGAAAACACTAGTCTTTTATGTACAGGCCTTAGAAAGGGGCTAAAGGGAGTCATTCAGGGAGGCATGTAAACCCTACTGGGTGCTTCAGTTGTTGAAAATAATAATCAGAAAAACTTTAAATCTTCTTTCTCCTCCAGCAGCTCTCTCTCATCTGAGCTCTTTCTCTGAGTAATTAATTTGGTAATTATGGATTTCTGTTAGAATGAGCAGAAGCTTTCCCACTGAAATCAGTAGGAACTGGAGCTGGGTACACTGGATGCAGCTTTTGTTCTGCAGGAGCTATAGCTCCCTTCTTACACCCCCAACAGAGATGTGTTGGAAGTTTACATCTCTGAATATTGTTCGTGTAGCTGCTTCTAAGTGGGTTGTTTTTAATAACTTATGCATGTAGTGTCCTCGTCCAGCCTTCATTAATTAAATGACTGTGATGAGCAGCACAGATTAATGTGTGGCTTAAATTACATAACGTCCAGGCATTACAACATAGTGAGCAGATAAAGGCATGATTTATTGGTTTTACTAATGTGAATATACCTATGTGATTATATTTTAGATTAGAGGGGGTGTGTGTTTTATTTTAAAAAATATGCTTTTCCTGTATGCAGATAACACGAAGGGTAAATCATCAGAGGACAGTCCTTCCAGATGCTGTTGGCATGCGAGCTCGACTTTCCTCCCTGTAGACAATGCGTGGCAGGGGCAGGGTACGTCTCTTTACTCATTTTCTGTTGAAAGATGAGTGTACTAATGCTGATACCCTTTTCAGCCTGTTTTCTAAGCTTCAAAAATCAGGGTCAACTTCCCATGTGGCACAAGGCTGGCAGAGGTAAGGGAGAAATTCAGTTTAGGTCTGGTTTTGGGCAGGCACCCAAAGCTGCTGCAAGCTTGGTCAGAGCAACAGGTGCCCTGCGTGGGACCCTTGAGAGGGGCAAGAACATGCAATTTATTTACGTTTTTGCTTAGAAGGTGACAAAAAAGGGATGCAGTGGGTGCAATCACAGCATGTGCAAAGTGTAATTAGAACTTCTGGCCAGCAAGGCCAGCTGTAGGGAGGCTGGCTGAAGGCTCCCATAGCCCGTTGTCCTCCCTCTGGCAGTTGCACATATCAGTTGCTGGCAGATAAGCTCAGGAACAGGGCAAGCACAGGGCAATCCCCCCCTGTCCCTCCCCACACCCACAGAGGTCAGGGACTTCCTGAGCCAGAGGCAACAATATGGGCTCTGTGCTTCAAAAAACCCCACGTGTTAGCAATCATCTCAGATTACTAAATTTGCAAACCGAATTCAAAGTTGGGTTTGGTTTTCATAACTGAAGCACTGTGTTCCCCTCCCTCCCATCGCTGGGTGGGGAAGGTGGAGCTGAGTGGCCCCTTTCCAGGCAGCCCCCAGCCCGGGCTCGGTGGTGTGGCGAGGGAAGAGCCGCGGGGAGGACAGGGTGCTGCTAGAGCACGGGGTAGCTTTGCCAAAACTTCAAATTTCCTCTGTAACACCCAGAACAAAGATGCAGAATCCAACTCCACTGGACTGTGGCAATCAGGATTTCAGTCTTTTTATGACTGATAATGGGGTTTTTTTAACTTTTTAAAGTCTGCTTGAAAGGCCAGCGTGGGTCCTGAGTGGCTGGAATAATTTGGCATGAACACTGTGGGTATTAGATGGCCTTTTCTCTCGACCTTTTGGTCAGTGAAGTATCTATTTATACCCCTGTTGTTGGGAAGTCTTACCCTGCTCTTGCAGGAATGATGTCTGACAGACCGAGCAGACCCCTTCTTTCTCTAGCTGCTCTGATTGCAGGGGAACCTGGAGTGGTTGAATGCATTGAGGAGAAAAGACTGAGGTCATCTTGCTTCTCTGCCTAGTGGTAACTGAGACCCTGCAGCAGATGCATCAACTTGGCCATCAGAGGATTTTATAAATAGCATAGTTTGCTTTTAAAAAAAAAGCAAACCAAAACCAGAAAACTTGGCCCCAAGCATTCCCCCCTCTTAGTGCTGTGTTTGTTTACCCCCATGTTGCTGCTGGTGAGCGCCCGGCCCTTTGTAACTTCTAAGCCCAGGCTCGCCCGTGCAGGAAGGAGGGAGGCAACGTAGGTATCTCCTCAGCACCGTTCCCGTGCATTGCATTTAGCACATGTCATGCTTGGCACACTCTGGATTTGATCTGCAGTTGCAAAGCTGGGCAGAGCTCCGGTTTTTTGGTACCGCGACTGCCTTGAGAGCAGAAGACAGGAGTAAATTCAGCAGCTTGCTCTTGCAAACATTGGAGCAGAGGCATTTTGATTGAAAGCAGAAATGGAAGGATTTCTGCCTGCCTTACAGCTTCCTTCTTAGTAGTAGTAGTCTTTTTCCTTTGAATCATGAGCATTGATATTGATGCAGAGGGGAGTGTCACAAATGTAGATGAGGTAATGGTTGGCATTAAGGCCTGCGCTGCAGGCAAAATGAGCTCTTTGACAGTTAAACAAGGCCTGTTAGCTCTTGCAGGCCTGTGAACTAAAAAAATGCCATTCATAACCTGAATATGAACTGGGGTTGTTTTATCAAAGCCAGATCAGTACATTTAATGAGTCTTTGTTCCATGACGGGCTGGTGCAGAAGAAGGAGGTGGATGCTGTGCTCCTGCCTCTGCCCTGGCTTGCGGAGCAGCCTTGGCTGGCTCCCCGTGCTGCATCGGATTATCTTTTTGTGAAGTACCAGTAATAATAACAGCCTAACTCACAAAAGGTTTGAGGCTTAAGTGCTGTCGCAACTGAAAGCGTATATACATAGGGGGAGAAGGAGGGAGAGAGGGAGTTAGGGAACTGAGCAGTCGCTGTGATACAGGAGTGTTTAAAAGACTGATAAATTAGGCTGGTTTCAAAACAACACAATACTAGGTTGACATTCATTAATGATACTTGTTGTCAGTGGTTAGTGCCACATCTGGAGTGCTGCCTGCAGTTCTGGACATTCTGGAGTGGGTCCAGCAGAGCCCATCCATGTCTATGAGCACCTGATGGGATGGTTGGCTCTGGTCTGCCAAGTGAGCAGACAAGAGGCAACAGGCATGAAGTGAAGTATGGGAGATTCCATGTATACATAAGAAAAAGCTTTTTCTTTTTTTATGGTGCATGTGGTCAGGCAGCAAGAACAGGTTGCCCAGAGAGGTTGTGGAGTCTCCACCCTTGGAGATATTCAAAACCCATCCCTGAGCAACCTGCTGTAGCTGAGCCTGCGATGAGCAGTGGGGTGGGACTAGACGATTCTCAGAGTCCCCTTCCAACCTCAGCAATTCTCTAATCCTCATTCTGTCATCAGTCATTGTCTTTACATATTCAAACAATTAGTCTTTAGCAATCTAAGCCTTCATTAGCTAGGGGTATTCAGTGTCTTGGAGCTGAAACCACATGGTTAGCACTGATGGCTGCAGTCCCCGCAGTCCCTGCAGTCCCGCCAGGAGGTTGAAGTGGCCAGGCTCATGGACCCTTCCATGAGGGAGGGGAGCTCCAAAGTTGGCAACTTCTTTCATCCTCGTTTTTCCCTGCTGATTTTCACTGTTTGCGTATTTTTCAGCCCTGCCATGAAGAGAAAACCTCTGGCGCATCTGGCATAGTTCACTTTATGTTCAGACCTGGCAGTTGCTCTGGTTTTGCCAGGCACGTTTCTTGCCTGATCTGCAGGGTTGCTGTGGTTCCACCAAGCATCTCCTGCCTGCTCTGCTTCCTGCGCTCTTACCTCACTAGCTTTATTGCTTGTACGTGTTTCCCAGTACTGCCTTTTTGCAACTATACCACACATTTCCTGCTGCTCCGTTGGTGACATTTATGTACTTATGCTCAGCTGTCTCACAAAATGCATTATAGGCTGTGGCTGGTTTTGGTGTTACAAAATGCGTAGCCCACACAATGCGGCTGGCTGGGCTGTTTTAGAGTACTTTGTGTCTGCTTCCAAGGCAGGCAAATACAGATTTTACGCCATGCGTCTGCTTCCAAGAGCAGTGGGCCTGTGCTCTGGCAACAGCACAGGGCAGTCTCAGAAGACCTATGTTCTGCTTTGCAAACGCAGCATATCTCATGACCACGAGGGCTGTCTTTTTATCTGTGACTTGGCATCTTCCCAATGATTCCTTCTTGATTGACAAGGCAGATTTTCCTTGGAACCTTCAGAAACCTCTCGTGTCTCATGACTCTCATTCTTCCTTCTGTCCTGGGGTTAAAATTAATTTTAATTCCTTTGTTTCGTGGTAATAAGCACCTTCTTTGGATTAAAAGAAGTCTTCAGTCTGGGATTTATTTGATATTTTTGCATCTACTAAATTATGCTAGAGGAAGGTGCCTCATGAGGGACTCCTACACCCAGCTGTTGGTAGCAATAATTTTGACCTGTAACACATAAATGCAAGCTTTAGACTGGAAATTGTCTATCCATTTGCACTGAGTGGACTCCACTTGGTCTACAAGTGAAGGCTCAGCAAGGATTGGGTTAGGATCATGCTCATTACACAGTCACCTTTCTTTTGCAAAGGGAAGGTTTTTTACAGCAGCCACAGAAGGAGTCAACACCATAGATAATATGCAGTCCACTGAGGTTTTTGCCTTGCCAGATGAAGGGCTGTTCTTCCTTAGGTTCCTGCTGACCACATTGGGGGAGAGCATGCCAGAGAGGGATGCTGATAGCATAGGATCCAACCCTCCAACTCAGGACTAGAAATTTTTTAATCCTCTTCTTGGTGACACAGATTGATTTTTGCTGCAGTACTTCCCGCCTTTGTTTTCCAGGCCAGATTATTAGGTGCAGCATGTAGAGGACTGTTGACTACCCTCTCTATCAGCTGGTATAGGGAACCTGCTGTCTGTCCCCTTCGACCAGACCCTGCTGCTGTGGGGCCTTGTTTGCCTGCTCCCCAGCACCTCCCAGGGCACAGCTGGCTGCTCCCCAGCATCGCTCAGGCAGCCGGAGACCAAGGGCGTTCAGGTGGTTGGCACTGGGATGGACTTTCTGTCTGCGGAAGTGCTGGCATCCTCCCTGATTTCTGAAGACACCTTCAAAGTAGTGCCTTTCAGGATCTTAAAGTATCCTCATCACATGGGGTATATGGACATTATCTTGGCCCTAAAATGCATGCTGCAAGTGGGACATGTTTGCTAGTAGCAGGGAACAGAAAAGTACAGCTTTGCCTGGGTGGAGCTTCTAGGGGACTTTGGCGAGTTGCATGCAAGAATCTAGTTGGAAAATGGCATTTAACCGCACTGCTTTTGTAACGATGAGCAGCAGGAATTACCAGGATGTTGGTCTATAGATGCACTGGGAGTGGTCGCCTCTGTCAGTGCTAAACCCAGCAAGGAAGCAGGAGTACTTGCTGCTGCATGGCACATTCCTTTTTGTGCTCATGGTGTTCTCCTACTGAAGGAATTACTGACCAGTTTTAGTCTGTAAGAGAAGTTGTGACCCAAGGAGGACTAGTTGCTGATACAAAAATATTAAGAGGTTATTCAAAGTTTAAAGCCATTCCAGGAGATGTCACTGTAGCTGGAAGGAAAATACTCTACACAACAGGAGAGGTTTTAAACCAGAGCTCTAGGATAAGTACATTTAATCCTATTTTCCTATCAAATCCAGCATATTGTAAAGAATATTATGTTGCACTTAATTTTACTCTGAGTTTATTTTAAACAGCCTTGGGACATAATGCTTTGGGAAGAGTAATTCTGACATGAGGAAGAGTCACCGCTGCCTGGCTGAGCTTCATGCCTACCCGCATGATGAGGGCAAAGCATGAACCTAAGCCCATGCAGGAATTTAGCCATTAAAACTATTTGCATGCTTAAAAGTAAGTACCTAAGCATACTGTTTAAGAGATCAGAAGTTAAATAAGTGAAAACAATAGTCATGGCTTCCAGTGTGCCTTCCTTAAGTTCCGTTCCTTTCTGCTTGAATACCCACGAGAGCATCCATCGGCAGAGTGGCTGCCGTGCAGCTCAGGAGGGTTGTGTCGTTCCTGAAGTCTCAGTGCCATTTCACCAGTCCCTGTGTCGTGCTGTGTACCTTCCCCGTAGCCAGAATTTCCCTCCTCTCTAGCAGCAGCAGTGTGGTTTTGCCTATATTTTTTGCTGCCACAGCACACCTGTGATATATTAGTGGAGAGGCAGAGTGTGCATGCCATGCAAGGGCTGCGGAGCTGGGCCTTGCTGTGTCCTCACCCTGAGGTACCTTCTGGCATAGATATCGGGTGGAGAGTGCAGGTTGGTACTGCCTTCAGCCACAACAGCTAAATCCTCCAGAATTTGTGAGCCAGACCCTCAGGTAACCTAGCTGGGGGGAAGCAGCAGAAACTTTTTGGTGGTGCTATCCCATGATACAGCTTACACAAACTGTCCTTCACATGTCTAAGTCACTCATATATATTGTGCATCTCTCAAATCTAGATGCATTCATTTGCCTAAAATTCTTAGACTGGAATATTTTGGGGAACACACATTAGAAAATACTTGTTCCTGTTCCATTTGAAGAAGGAAAGAAATACTGTCTATGTACAGGGCATGGATTTTAAACTGAGAAACTTGAGCAATGTTTATAATCATGTTTATAACATTTGGCAGCAAACTGGACAGCGCAACTTTTTGGAAGCAGTTTTATCATCCCCAGCATGTTTTTGGTTTGGCCCTGCTTCAACTAGAAGTTTTTCCATCCAGCCTGGGATTTTTTAATATTTGTTTTTATTTTAAGAGACGTGATCAGCTAAGAGTTGTTATTATTATATGTTGTGTTTTGAAAGTCTTTCTCCCTGTTAGGACAAGACTTAAGACTGTTGCATTCAAACCATTAAAAGAATAATCAAGTAGTCCTTTCAACATCTTATGCTGATTTATCTACTTTTTTGCACCTCATTCAGTTTGGGCAAAGAAATTAGACTGGTCTGTTTTGCCTTCTTGCCTGAGGATCATTTGCCAATGCTTTGTGGAGAGGCAGCTGAGGGCTTGCAGCCAGATTTTCAAAGGTACCAGATGCTGGCAGATACAGAAACCTGAAAGATTTTCAGAAGTTTTCTGCCTAGTCCCCATGAAATCATCAGAATTGATGCAGGGTAGGTGTTATCTATTTAATGCATATTTAGAGTTGCATGTTAGGGAGCTGTGGAAATCTATGCTGTGTTGGTGCCTTTCTGGTTTACACTCAAGAAGAGAAAATGGAAGAGGAAGATGAAGTCAGGAATGCACTTGGTACTATTTTTTTATAGGAAAGAAAAGCCAATGAGAGCATTAACAGATGCACAAATCCTTTGCTAATATTGCTCTTCCATACAAATAATTGCCCTCAGGATGGTGTGCTGCAGTGAGTGGAAGAGCCTGCTGCTTCTGCCAGTGTTTCTGGATATGCCTGAAATTAAAAGAAAATGTTTGACAACCCATGCTATTAGTTCTGTAATGCTTGTTTTATTGAAGTGCAGGCTGGAAGGGCTTTTGTTCCCATATGTATTTTTCTGTCCTTCTTTAATTTTCCTCCTGTCCTGAGGAGTGCAGTCACTAATTGTGAATTAGCAGTCAATGTATACTTCTTTAAATATGTTTAAGACACATGTGCGTGCATGCACACCCAGACATCCCATCGGCAAGCAGGAAGATGACAGAAATTCTTTGCAGCATTTGTGTTACTACTATGAGCCCAGGAAGTACTATGGATCTGAACATAACTCATTCATGTCCTTGTCCTAATAGATGATCCTTCAGCAATTGACCTAGACTCCGACTGGAAGGCTCCCACGGAAGAATGGGGAAACTGGATGGGAGATGAGGAGCATCAGAGAGGGGACAAGAAGGAGAAGGTGAGGCAGCAGCGTTGATGACCAAGGGAGACCTGCTGCACTGGGGTCAGCCTCAGCCAGACTGTGTGTCCAGTCCAGCCCTAGACCCGGGCTCCTCTGGTCATGGAGGCTTTCTCCTGCTGGGAGGAGGTGCTTGGCGTGGTCACTCTGGCCTGTCTGAGATAGCTGGAGCTGGGGGACACACCTGCAGGACATGTGAGATGGGTCAGGGGGGTTGGCTGGTTCTGGGAGTTCATCATCCAGGTGACATTGCTGTCCTAAGCAGCAAACATAGGGTCTTTGCCACCCTGTGTGAATGAACGCTTCCTACTCCCACCAACCTTCGTAAACTCATGGTGTTTAAAAGAGGTGTAGAGTCCACAGCTAACACCAGCCTTCATATCATCCCAGGGCACTGGGACATATTTATTTAAGTGAGAGGGTTTGCTGATAGTGATACAGTTGTAGCTTGGGTGGAGAGGTAGAAGCAGAAAGCTTGCTGTTCAAATGCTTTCTAGAAGCCCAGGGAAATGGTCGTCTTTGGCAGCAGTGGGAAGAGCGTGCTGAGCTTTTTGCAAACAGCTTTCTTAAGCCGAGGTGTGTATCTTATCCAGAGAGACGCCCTGCTTGTACACTGTCAGCACACACTCCTAGAGGTCATCAGTTTTCCTGAAAACAACATGAATCAGCTGTCCCAGGCCACCTCTTATAAAATCTCTGATGCTTTCAGGATTTGCCAAAAGGCAAAGCAGGCATTCATTTCTGCCTTTCTGGACTCGAAAGCAAAACACAGCAGAAGAAAAAGAAAATTGAAGTGAAGGAAGCAAGGGGTGGAACTGGACTGAGGCATGTGAGTATTTTGTATTCCCTGAGTAGCGCCTGCTTTTCCAAGAGCAGAGGGGGATGTCTTCTCCATTAGGATGATGTGGCCTAAAGGGAGCTTTTCTTCCTCTCCATCTTCTGGCTTCCTCTTCTGATCTCTTTTCTCCCTGCCCTCCCATAAAAGAAGGGTGAGCACAGTGACCAGTGGGTTTTTGCAACATGGTATCCCTAACGCATTTACAAAAGAGTTTGATTTTGCAATGCAGAGAGGAGCAGATGGCTTTAATCAAGGAAGAAAAATTGCTTTCTCAGGCAAATGCACGCCAAGTTTAGTGTACAAGTGGGCTGTGTTTTATCTATGGTGGAAGGTCACCTGGAGATATTACCAGTAATGCAAAGGTGGTTCCCAAAAGCCAGTGAAGATAAAGTGAGACCAATGTTACACCAGTGAAAAGCTTATTGAGAGAAAAGTGTTTCAGAGTGCAACAGAGAAAGGCTGTGGAAAATGTCAGCTGGTTTGGGGATGGGAAGTACAAAGGAACAGAGTGTTGACTGGGTTTTGGGCCAGTCCTTGGCTGTGATGTCCTTGATGCTCAATGAAATGAGAAATGGGGGGGTCTTCCCAAAATGTCCTAATTGTTTTTCATTCACTTGTCACTGAATATGTTGCTCTGTACTTGTACGGCTGTGTAGTATTATTTGTCTCCCCCTCACACCCACTGTCATCTCTCCTGATCCTCAGGACAATTTTGCTCCCTGAACTCCTGATGCTCCCATTTTAAGGGAAAAGCATTTAACTAACTGACTGACCACAGCCCACATGGTCATTAGGAGAGCTCATCCGTTACCGGAGTGCTGCCAGGCCGCTCTCTCTTTTGCACACCCAATTAGTTACTTTAGCTTTCTATGTACTTTAATGAATAATATTAATAGTGCTGTTGAGACTCTTCAGGACAGCATTGTTTCTTCTGGCACATTTATGATGGGCCAGAAGGAGTTTGTGTTGCACGTCAGTCCCAAATGCCGGTGTCTGCTGCTGTGCAAGCTCATCCTTTGGAGATGGACATAAAAAAATGAAATTACCTATGAAACCAGATACACAAATTTGCTCATCACGGTCCCTGTGCTACCTCCAGTATTTCTGTGGACTGTGGTCACTGAGCAGTCACTGGGCACATCTTCTTTAGTCTCACCGTACAGTTACAGAAGGTATCACGTCAATGTATCTTGCTGTTCTTCTGGTCACGGGGGAAAACAAGGGGAAAGATGGTAGTGAAAGACAATTTCAATACTTTAACCCCTTCTAAAACAAATAAACAGGAGGTAGGTAGATGACATCCCAGAATATTCTAACTATTTAAAAAGTAACTTGTCCTACGTTTTCTTTAGATACCCTATTTCCCTCCAATAATGACATTTTCTGTCATATTTTGTACTCGCATATGCTTTATTTAACTCATATCCTTAGTGAAGCATATTGTTTCAATTAAGCCCCAGCAAGGTTTGGAAACAAGAACGGAAGAAGTCCCAAGGGACTTGGTATCTACAAAACATAGCGGTGATGCAGTCTGTTCTTCCTTCAAGAAATCCTTGGATGTTGCTAATAATTCACCCACTAACAGTAAGTAATTTTTTTTTGCACACCTGATGAATTTTGATTTCAGAATAATGTGTAATGTGAGAAGTGTTCACAAATATATTTTTAAGCGACTATGTGAAACGCTTCTCCTCTAGCTGTATATGTTAATTCTTAGAGATGCTCTCTTTTTTCCTGTGAGAAATACCTGTTCCTGCTCCTGCCAGAGTTAATGAGCAAAACTGCAATCGCATTTAGTAGGAGTAATTTTTGCACGGTGCTTGTAAATGTGAAATAGAAGCAAATGGACTTTGGATTGCCCTTGTAAATAGGTGGCCCTTACAAAACACATCTAAGAACACCAGAATACCCTTCTTTCAGGTGAAAAGCCAACAGTTTGCAGGGATGTGATTCCACACAGAAGGTTTGTGCACTGGCCCCTGTTGTTTGTATGGCAGGTGTACCTGGAAAAAAGGAGAGGAGGAAGAGGAAGAAAATGAAGAAAGAGACTTGAGGGAGCTGTGCAGCTACTGGAGTGACAACCCAATGGGGCAGGCATGCTGATGAGCTGCAAGAATTCTGCTTTCTGCAATGCCACACTGAGCCCAAAGTAAGGAGAGGCTCTAGGAGACCTCCCAGCGAGAGGAAGAGAAGAGGAGCAGCGAGCCAGAGAGCGTGAGTGTGTGAGCGAATGGAGAGAATGAGCACGCTGTGCACAGGAGGTGGCGTTGAAACAGAGTGGCTGTTCATTACAAACTGCTGCCCATGATTAAAAGCTGTTAAATGGGTTTTGACTGGTTGCATTAAGTCCTTTCAGGTTTTCACTGTCATGTTGTTTGTCAGCTTGTAATAATACATACCACTGTAGAAATGATCGGGACATACCTGACCATGATTGTACTTCGGTTCCATGGAGCGTCCACCAGCTAGTCTGGTCTCTGGAGTTTTTGCAGAGGTGCTCATCGACAGGCTACTAATGTACAGAAGGAAGCACTGTTCAGAGACGAAGGGAGAATAATGTGGATTGTTCTCAAACCTCCGAAGTCTTTTAAATCCTTGTTGGCTGCTACAGTCAGACTTTTGCCTCATCGCTTGACATATTTATACTTTTTGCCCCACATCAGGCTAGCTTGCTCCTCAAGGGAAAATTTCTAGAGGAGGTTTTAAACTTATTCAGAAAGATGGTCTAAACCCTTTTTTTTCTCCTCAGATTTCATGGTGGGCTAAGATTTAAAGTCTGTATGTCCAAAGCATGTTGCATTTGTATTTGTAGTAGACTGAAGTAACTTTTTGAAATCATTTTTCTTAATCTGATGTTTGAAAGTTTTTATCATTTTGTTACTTAAATATTCTAATATAGACTAAATTTGTGAATGAAATTTTTTAAAATGTCATTTTAGTATTTATTGAAGAGAGGGTATTTCTCATTGTCAGAGGGCTTACAGCGTGGAGGAGGGAAACGTGTTACAATTTAATACTGTGGTTTATAAATAGCGCTGAGCTGACACCACTAAAAGCTGAAGCCCTTTATCTCTAGAGGAGCTGCAGCTCTGGTGGTAGCTGTGAGGGTTTCTTAGGTGGTTCTGAGACTGTGCCTCCACCTGACCCACCTTAGAAGCGCTGCCTCCAAGGATGAGATAAGGATTGTCAAATCTCCATTTGCATTTGACTTTTTTGCCTTTGGAGATCATATGGGAAGATTACCTCACTAACGCATGTTAAATGTAGACACGTTCGTAGGCATTGGGCTGACGCTGTGAAACTCATTTCATGTAGACACTGAGTAACCAGGGATGTTAATGGCTTTACATCGCTACAGCAGCACTCCTGTTTGCATCAGTGAGCCAGAGGGGAGCTCTGTGCTGCTGTCTTTGCAGCCACCCGAGTCCCTGTTGCTGGCTTGTCCGAGCTTTACCTGCAGCTCAACACTTTTACCTGATAGCCTTCATCTGTTGCATAGCCATCAAAGCAGCTGTCTCCCTCAGAGAAGCATTTAATTGCAGCAATGTATTTTTGTTTGGAGTTTAGCTACTATATGTTAAAGGGCAGTTTTCTTGCGCTGTGATTTTTGGGGTAGGTAGCTGTACAGTATGCTCTGAAATTTAGCACAGCGGGATTGCTTCAGACAGGCAGGTGAGGGTTAATCTTAACTGATGCCACTTAGCAGCCCACTGACTAGATTCTGCACATCTTAGTGTTTGTGTCTCAGGGTAGGGGAAATATAGGCGGTTTATGAATGGACTGAATAGACCAAAGGGCTTTTATCTGGAAAGTAACTGGTTTAGAGCAGATGCATAATAAGAAAATACATGGCCTCACTGGAGAAGCAAGTACAGCAAGTTCAAGGATTTAGAAGATCTGTTAATGAGTGTGTGGGTAATGAGTAGAGTTCTGCCATCTCTGAAGCCAGTGGAAAACATTCATTGACCTCATTGGGGCCAGGATGTTGCCCAAGGTCTTTGTTTAGCATTGAAAAGAACCGCTGTCATCCAAAAAAAAAAAAAAAAGAAGAATGAAGGAGAGAGAGAAGCTCACAAGAAGATTAGTAGACTCCAGATTTCTTCTGCTTTTATTCTTTTTTTATCTGCTTGCAAACTGTTTGGTGTCTGTGTAATTATGTTTTATTTCAGCATGTTACAGTATTTCAAATGTCCATTGTTTTTATAATAAAAATCAAAACTTCTGCCCAAAGCCCAGCACTCATGAGCAGTTTTATTTGATTAGTTTCTATGTGTGTGAGTAAAAGCATGTGGTTTTGGCTAAAACCATTTCATTTTCAGGCTTTTTTGAGGTACCGTAAATGGTTTTTAAGAGATCTCCTTCATCAGAAAGGAAATCCATCCTTTTACTTATAGGAAATCCTTGTGACATTCTTCTGTTGTTGGGATAAAAGAACAATCAAGACCTGTAACACTGACAAGTTGACTGAGGTGCTGATGACAAGCAGCAGCAAATTATATTACCCAGTTTTTCTGTCAGATTCATCAGGACCACTCTTACTGACATCTGTGGTATCAGGAGAGCTGTATTTTTCTTCTGGCTCCACTGTTTCACAGATGGGAAGTCATCGCTGTAATACAGATGGGCTCAACAGTTTATAGCAGCATCTTATTTAATACCACATTCTGACATAGGCAAAGAAAATACACTCGTCCAACTAAATACTGTTGATTGCAGGCTTTCCTAAGTAATTGCAAAGCTCTCTTCAGGGCAAGTTCGGTGGCAGTGTACTGTTTGTGTGATTCATCTGCTGCAACAGTACCACTGCTGCGAGTAGTTTGGCTGATATGGCTGTGGTGGTGCCGGGAGGCTTTCGGCGCCACATCCCCCAGCGCTGCTGCTCCACGGGCTCCCAGGGATGGGAAAGTGTGCTGCGGGTCTGGTTCCGCAGTGAATGGACTGAGTTTAAAAAACCAACCAAACCACAACACAAAGCACCCAGCAGCTGCTCTAAACTTCCATTCTTTTACTTTCTAGTCCTCAGAGGCTGAAAAACCATCACTCAGCTTAACAAATGGCCTTTGCAGATGGCCAGCACCTTTGGAAAAACAGGCTTTTGAGCCTCTTATGAAATTCCCCTTCCTTTCATGACTGCATGTTCAGGCTAATCCCTGGTTTCTATGCTTTTAAGACATGTCTCCCTTTCTGTTCTGTGAGAATTAACCGTTCTGTGCAAATCATCACCCTGCTATGTTGCTTCTAGCACAGGCAGTGTGAAACGGATGTGCTTGATATGCTCGTTCTGCTGGTCTCTGATCTTTGCTAGCTGGAGAGTAGCGTAAGTCCTCAGACAGGAGATTCAACATCTCTCCAACAGGTTGTAGCATTGCTGGTGCTCTAGCTGAATGTTTTTATTCTCTGTATAACTTACCCCTTAGAAGGGTGAATATAGGGTAGCCGCTCTTCGGTCATTCATCAAACCAGTGCAGCCTAATTGCCAGTTCATGGGTCAGATCCACCTGGCTCCCCCTGCCTTTTCCCTAAGCAACTGATTAAGTTGTGCCACACTGCTTGAGTGGCACATGCCTCAGGAACAGCCAAAAGCTCTCCCTGCACCTGCAGATGGCCCAGTGGTTGGAAATCAAGCCTCTGGTGCAGCTGCGGCGTGGGAGATGGGAATGAACTGTGGCTGTGAAAACACCTATGATCTGGTTAGAAGCAAGCAATTAATTGTTACAGCAGCAGCTGCAGATGATGAAATACGCAGCTTTGAATTTCAACTTTCTCTTCAACTTAGTCTACTCTATTTTTGTAATGATGCTCTTTCTTGTGGGAAGCTTTCCGAAGGTGGAAAACTGGCTATATCCCTAAAAATAGGGCCATATCCATAAGCAATGGGCCTGTGAGTATCTCGGGCATTAAGATGTGGCTGATGCTGTAATTGATGAACTCCTGACCTACAAAGCTGTGTTTACTCACAGGCAGACTGTGGTATGCAGAGGCTGAAGCTTTACTTCACACTCAAACCATGGTGTAACACTGTTAGGGTTAAGTGGGGCAACTGCAGAGAGGAATTTGGCCTGCTGTTCTATAATGATCTGTAATTGATCATTGTAATTATCTATAATTACCAAGGTTCCACCCAACCTGCAGATAAGTGATACAGCTGACACATCTGCATGATGTGTTTCAGGTAGACATGCTAACTGCTTGACAGAAAATTATTTATTTAGTATGCTGACAACACAGGCCTGCTCCATGATGCTGGAAATGCTCTAAGGGTAGGGGGCTCCTCGTGAGGAGAGAGGGCTTTCAAGTCACGGGCTACAAAGATCAGATACAGGAAATCTTGTCCTCCTTCTGTGATCGTACTGAACCAGCTCCAGGGATCTTTCCAAGGGAAACTGAGCTTTCCAGTATGTGCCATCCCTGACATTCAGCTCTGCAGATGTTCTCATCCACAAGGGAAGCGTCCTCCCGTACTGAAAGGATGCTCTAGCGCCGTCGTCTCAGAAACAACCTCCCTGTGCCTTCTTGGGAAAACGCCACCGTAACAATAACGGACCCCTGTACCATCCCATCAAAAGACTCCTGCAAACTTGGTAAACCTTAGTTTATGCCAAACTTTGATTTCTGTACCCATGTACTATTTTCCTGTGGTGGTGGTTCTGAGTGCTAAGTTAGACACACATGATAGATCAGTTAATCATGCACTTTTGGCAGCATCAGCTGCCTGCCACTGTGTTCCTCCTGGAAATCTTTGCTGACGTCCCAGGCTGCAAACCTGCAACGAGCCAATGTGTAAAGAAATACGTTACCAGAAGGTAACGCTTCCTACTTCCATGAGCGGGTAGCGTTCGAGTCCTTGGGCTCCTCTTGTTCACCCTGCCAAGATTCCCAGAGGCAAGTCCAGGCTGAGGGCTGGAAGGGGGAGACTGCCAGTAAGTATAGGACATTTCCTGTTTCCAGCACTCACTTTTAGTCATGTGAAAGTAATGAAACATCTGAATTTGCAAGTACCATTTTAGATGGAGGAAAATGCTGTACGTTATTTTTAGACATTTTTATAGCTCCTCAGCTGTATGAAGGATGATATAAATGAACCACAGCTCCTTTAGTTTAGCAGATCTTGAGTCTGTAAATGAATACAAGAATTTTTATTCCATGTTTGATATTCAGAAAACCTGAGCATACCTCAAATGTGAAGAAACCTCATACCTCAGAAAACCTGAGCAAAACCTCAGCAGTAATCCAGAAACAGTCTTGTCCTAATAAAAGTTTTACATCATGCTGTCATACTTCAGCTGCTTTTCTAACCCAGACTGTCTGATCCATCTGTTACAAGTTAAAAGGTTTGGAACTGATTTAAATTGACTCTTGTTGGTAAAAGATAATTCATACTGTTAACAGCAATCAACTAGAACAAAAGGTACAGAAGCTTAGAACATTACATTAGGACCCTCAAAGTGATGTTGATTAATTCAATAAACAAAAGTAAAATCCAGTAACTGCAAAACTCATCGAGATACATTCTTACTGCTTTCTTATCTCTTTTACAAGAAACCACTGAATCTCTGGATTAGCTTGTTTTCTTCTAGCAGAATCCATCCTGGAGAAAAAGGCTGGCAAATTTGCGAATGCTGACTTCAGGATTTCACTGTGTGAGTCACCAACAGGAAAGTTTCCCTCCTGACTATTTTAGGGTTTTTTTCGCCCTCATTCATATGCTAATGATTTGCTTTTACTCTAGTACTTTCCTACCTTTTTTTTAAGGAAGCAAAAAGCCAATCCATGCTCTCAGCCCAGGTATTTTTCACATCTGCACCAGTTCTATTGATTTTTCTAAATTCTGTTGAAGGGATCCAGTGTTATATATCGCAGTATCTGTGTAAAGTCATTAGTTTCCGTGGGATGTTGAAAAATTTTGCTTTATTGTTAATTTTAGAATGGTTGCTCACTGTGGAAAACAATCAAATCTGAGAAGCAAAGTTACCTTTCCTCTTTTGTTTTATAGCGTAGGGTAGCAGACACAGGCATAGAGTAAAGTTATGGAGAAAAAATTACAGAAGGACCTTGTTACTGCCCTCAGAGTCAAGTGCGCTCCATTTGGAATAGAAGAGCTCCAACATGTCCTGAGCTGCACCTCTTACTCCCTGGCAAAGAAACCACTGGACAGGAGACTTGCTTCATGTTCCTATGGCTCTCGCGAGCATTTGTGGTGTTGGTCAAGTCAGTTCATCTCACCGTGCCTCAGTTTTCCCAACACCAAACAGGACAATATTCTTATTAGAAAGTGATAGAACTGTTCCCGTGGAGGCTACGTACGATTATCAGCTCATGGTCTGCCAGTTTCCCCTCACAGACGGACACAGAGCAAATGCTGAAGCAGAATAACACCTCATTGGTCATAGGCAACCTGACAATAGCGCAGTGCACGCAGAGAAGTAATAATCGCAGCGCAAGTCTAAACCAACATCTTTTAGCCAAGGCTAGACTGAAGAATGGCACAGAAGGGAGAGACTGTGGAATTACAAAGATCAGCATAACACAGTCTCAGTACTGTATTGTTGTGACATCTTGCAGGTGTTGAACTCACGTTTCTGAAGAAGCTGAAGGAGAATGCAACCTGGCCTCTCATTTACACGATCCTAGCTGTTCTTCTGTCACATCTGTTTTCATATTATTTTCAAATATGATTACTCAAAAATAATAATTTGTGTTTGGTAAAACATCACCATACCGTCTCAAGGCAGAATTTCAAACCTCCTGTCTAGACATAGATTTTGAAAGCCCTGACTAGTTTGGCTAATGAGGAACACCATGATACAAAACTCCTTCCCTCCCTACCTGCTGAGAGGGAAGGAGTTAAGCGTCATGCTGGTAAAGGAATCTGAATCATTCTTTTGCAGCTGCTTCTGACTTGCAGATATATGTGGAGCAATTTGTCCCTGCAATGTCAAGGTCTTTTTGCTATTTGGGAAGTAAAGTTTATCACCAGTACCCTCTGTCTCTCCTGAGATTTTGCTCTGGCTGCTAGGACTATAAGCTGAGCCCTTCAGAATTTTTCATATATTTAGCCTCACAAATCCTCTCTGAACAAGCAAGGAAAGAATTAAAGCTCTGAGAGAATGAAGTGTCTTGCCTGAGGTCATCTGGGCTGCTTGTGGCATGGAAGAACTGCAATCTTTCACAAGGGTAGGACTAAAAATCATTAACCTATTCTCTCTTCTCCCAAGTACAGGAAACAATGCAATCATTCTCAAAATACTCTTTTTTTTTTTTTTAAAGGAGGAGAAAGTAGAGACTTTTTTTATGCTCTGTCAACAGTTCCACATCAGTCTATCCTCCTGTGGAAAGCTGCTTTGTGATGTTAAATGACATTCACATTATTCCTCCCAGTATCTTTGTTGTCTGCAGGGTATAACAAGCAGTGAAGTTTAAGGGATTCGCATCAATTTTTAGTCTGAGCCTGGCTGACAAAGATATGAACACTTAATTAAGATTTCTTTCATTCTGTGAAAATAGCCCTGAAGATCTGAGCCTGAGACGCGAGCTGCCAGTGATACTAGTGAAGGCAAAGTGTCCAACCACAAGATTTTAGCTGGAACACTTGCCGTCACAAACCATTTGAATCAAATCCAGGTGTTTCCAAGTGGATGCCCTAACTCAAGTGAGAGGCTCCTGCTTTCTCTTCTCACTCACTCTAGTCCTGTGAATTCCTCTTTCACACAGGGACAGACAACAGGAGGGAGAGCCCCCTTCAACTCTGCAGGAATAATGTAATCAAGTCAGGCGTGCATGCTGCAGAAATAGTTGGTTTAGGCTTCCCAACGTACCATCTGTGAGAAAACTAATTTTTTAAAACGACTGATTACAACAAAATGCACATTCCTTTTCTATTTATTTACATGCACGCATCTATATTGATTAAAATTAGTCCATTTTTCCTACATTGAATCAGAGTGTTGATAATTAAGCATCTGTGCACAGGGCTGAGAACAGTAGGAGGACTAAAGAAACAAACAATAGTTTATAATAGGATCATTAGAGCAGTCTCAGCAGTACTTACAACATGTTTATTCAAAAATGAAATATGCCCCAAGGAAAAAAAACACTAATTATGGAACACAGGGGATTTAAAATAAAAAGCTCTGTTTTAAAGACTTTAAGTAAATAATTTTAAAAAACTCAGCAACAGCTCATGTTTAAAAATAGACTAAGTAGCTAAAACAATAAAATGCGTTAATTGCAGGATCTGGAATATATCAAATGGACGAGCAGTCACCTTCATTACCTTCTCATTGTTCACGGTTAAAAATTCAGTATTAATCCTGTCATATGACATACCAATTAACGTATATATGCACAGCAAATATTTATGGTTCTGTGTCTCAAATTGGTTGTACACAGCCGAGAAGGAAATATTTGCAGCTGCACCAGGGTTAAAAAAAACTGTGTGCATAGCTGTATCAACAGCTCAGGTCTGCAGAAACCACCGGCTGTCCTTGTGTCAGAAGAAGTTTATAGGTCCCACTCTGTACTTGAACAGATCTTGTGTCCAAGTGGTGGAACAACCTCTTATCGCATACATATAGGAAGGCACCACTTAGATTTATACAAGTTATTTCTCATTAAAGCACGTATCTAACAGCACCTGCAATTTTCAGTGGGACTAATGAAGTATTATTATTATCCACTGACAAACAGGGACTTTGCCTCACAGTAAAGCATTACCGTAGACTAAAACTCACCTCTTCTGTTTACTCTCTTACCACATATCCTCGTAGCACATAACACACAATATAAATAATTTAATCCAAGGAATTAATGCAAAAGAATAGTAAAAGGGTGTAAGCGAATTAAACCCTCTACAGAACTGGCTGAATTTCAGTGAAAGCCGCGGGGTGCTGGTAGTATCCCAAAGCAGGCCACTTCGGGCCCTGCCAAGGAGACACCTACTCCAGTGTTTCTTGGAAGAAAGGGCTGTCGCTGGACCACGCAGTCTTTCCCGCAAGGTTCTGGGTGCTACCTGGAGACCGAGCACCGCCCCTGCGCCCTGGCCCTCCCCATCGACACTGTGGAGGAAGGGGCCAGAGAGCCCCAGCGGCCAGCCGAGCGCGGCTCGAGGCCCGCCCCTCCGGGACCTGCCATGCGGAGGGCTACCAGCCCCGAGGGGCTTCGCCCCGACATGGCGGACCGAGAGGCACCAAACCTCCCCTCAGGTGAACCCAGCCCCACCCCGCCTCCCCACACGCCGCAGGTGAACGGTAGGGCGTTACACCCAAAGGCGCTGCCATTGGTCTGCGGCGCCGCCAATCGCCCGTTGCTGCGGCAACGCGTATGCCCTCCCGCAGGCGCCCCCCCGCACTCCCCCGGTGTAGGCACCTGATTGGCCAGAGCGGCGGTGACGCGCGCGTGGGGGATTTACGGCCCTCAGCCGGAGGCGAAGCGGGTGGAGAGGGCGAGCGGCGGGTCTGTGGGCGGGAGGTTGTTGTTGCTACCGCCGCCATGACGTTCAAGCGGAGCCGGGACCGTTTTTACAGTACCCGCTGTTGCGGCTGCTGCCATGTGCGGACCGGCACCATTATCCTGGGCACCTGGTACATGGTGAGAGCTTGGCGCGGGGGGCAGCGGAGGGGGCGGGGATTGGGTGTGGGCAGCGCGCATGCGCGGGGGCGCCGGAGGAGAGCCCTGAGGGGGCCGTGTCGGCGGCCCCACTGAGCTGCCCCGCTCATCGCCGGGGGAGTCTCCCTCCGTCGGGAGCTGCGCGGGTTTCCTGGAGCGGGTCGTGCCCCTCCGCCCTCGCGGGGTCCGAGTCGGGCTTGGCACACCCGGTTGTTCCCTATTGGCCTCCCCTTCTGTGGTTAGAAAAATAAAGTTCAGGGTGCTTTAACCTGGGTCTCCCGAGGGGTTCTGTTAGTATTCCCGTTCCTTTTCTTCGGGTGGAGGTGCGGGGTCTTTCGTACGCTTCAAACATACTGAAGGTGTCCTTGGTAAGAGAGGAAGACGCTAAGGTGTCGTTGAGGCTGCATTTGGGGTTCCCCGAGTAGTGTGTAACCCCCGGGAGGAAGGCGAGGGTCTTCAACATGAAGGTGGCTTCTGCTTGCTGAGGAGACTTGGGGAAGGTCCCGGTTATTCGGTACTTGGTGTAGTGGTTAAAGAGCGATAGAAGCAGTTTTGGTTCCCTAAACACCCCTTGCTTTGTGGCTGGTGAGTGCTTTTTCTCTGAGAGGGAGCTGTGGTGGTGAAGCTGAGACGTTAAAAGTAGTTTTGAACTAGAGTAAAGTAGAGATGCGAAAACAGTATCGGCAAGTTAAGGCCTGGAGCCTTAACTTCCCTTAGTTCCCTTAAAGGGGAACTGAGTTTTGCTTTACTGAAGTTATTTCCTTATCTTCCTTCCCCGTACCATCACTGGCAGTAAAAATGTGAGGACAGTTTAAAAACATTGCATCATAGCTTTTCTGTTGTCCTGAAGCTGTAACCAAAGCCTATATTCCCCTTCACCCTTCCCCAGACTGCAAAAATAGAGAATGCTGAATTTTTATGCCTTGATGTGAAGGAGCCATGTACAGAAACTTTTACAGTCATGGGGATTTGAGTTTGGAGAGTTTATGGTTTATCTTCAGCGAGTGTGGGGAGATCCTTTATTATTTTATCTTTGTTCTTCCATTGACAAAAACTGTACGGGCAAACAATAAAATGGTAGGAGAGAAGAATGGAAGAAAAAGGTGTGAGGGGGAAGTGTAACAAAGCTCTAGGAAAGGGGTAGCTTCTTGTAAAATAGAAAAGTAAGGTCCATTGCAGTATTGAACGTTGGACTTGTTCTGGAAACCTGCAAAACTTAGAAGTTTTACCCTATGTCTGTGATGCTTTTGGTACCTCAAGTAAGAGCATAAATTGTTAACAGTAAGGAGACGCTTACCCTTGTGATGAAACAAATGCGACACGCCTTACTGCCTTCCCACTTTTGTTTCCTCTTCACAGGAGTATCTGAAAACCCAGGAACTTGGTGATGGTAGTGGGCAGGAATGTGCATTCCCTGGCCACAGACTGTTAGTACTTCCAGCTTCTACCTCTCCTGCTGTGCTTCTGTTTCATCTTGTTGCCTGGATGCAGTGCCTCTTCCTCCTTTCTGAATCTGTTTAAATGTCCGTAGTGCTTATGGACGGTGAAAAGTATGCTGGCCGTTGATGAGGCTGATGTCTTCCGAGGTGGAGTGGTGTCTGAGGCAAAGCGTTCCTCCTGACCTCGTGTAACTGCAATGGATTCAGGCTGCTAGAGGGAAAAATACCGTTGTGTTCACAGTAGCAGGGTGCATGCGAAGTACTTCTTAGCTGCATTTTTCTATAAACTATATCCAACACTTTGTTAAGCTATGCACTGAAAAATTTTTATCAAGCTGTTCTCAGATGTCAGTTGCAAAAAGGTGATAACTCTCTTAAGTCTGACAGCTGTTGGCCGTTTGAGCTGAAATACGGACTTACCATGGAGTCTTAGGTGGTCTTGCCTAATGCTTTAAATCATCATTCAACTGTAATTCATACCTTCTGAAGGCAAAGTACAATTTGGACAGTGAAAATTATGTGTATCTTTCTGCTGACAAATTAAGTGGCCTAGGGCATATCAGGCTCTTTAGATATGTTAATGGACCATTTTAAGTACATTACTAATTCAGTCTTTCAGACACTAGCTTGCGATAAGTATTTCTAAATCAATTTAATGATCTGTTTGTAAGTTACAGTGGGACAAATAGTAATAATTTTCTGTGTGGGGTGAGTTTTTAAGGGAGGTAGCTTTTTGGTGGGGAAGAATGCTTAGTTCAACAATAGCTTTGTGTTACCGGATAGACTGTGTTCTCATGCTGTGCAGTCCTGAAGGAATTTGATGCCAAACATAAAATGGAGCCTTGTAGCAATCTACTCCAGATGTTTAGTAAGATAAGAGTTTGGCTATTTAAGAATAACACACGTGTATTATGTTACCATTTCTGTAGGCATTTCCTATTCCTTCCTTATTTGTATACTCTTAAATCTTGCATCTAATTAACTTATCTCCTCACTAAAACAGTTATATCGATGTCCTTGTGTACTTTTGTGAGTCTAGAGAGAACAAGGACAATATCTTCTAAAATGTCTGCTGTTGATGCTGTATACCATCAAACTGCATCTTTTAAGCATGCTTCAGTCCATATGCCGCTACTGTTTCTCATAAATAGATAAAACTCTATTTGCAAAAAGATGAGTTAAGAATATTTCTAGCAGATTCATACTTGAGTTCCAGGATTAATATAGCTTGGTTTACTCTGCAACACCCACTACTGTTCTGTGTAGGAAGGAAAAAGAAACCTCCTAGTCCTAGCTCCATAATTGCAAACATGTGGCTTTGAAGTTTGTTTCTTCCTGTAAACTTCCTTAATAGGCACAGTGCTTTCCAGAAACCGGAAGTGTGAACCCTGCACTGGCAAAAATCAGATCAGAGTTCAATAAACAGCCTAAATGCGATGGCATTGTTGTGGAGGGAGTGGCTGTTTCATTCTGGCAGCAAACTCCAGCAGTGGAGTCAAAACAATGCAATTGCTACTGGTTAGCAGCAGGGTGAGGATGCTCTCTGGAGTTGTTTGTCCACTGAACAAGATTTCCAGAAATGAAGGAATGTAGCTGGTGTCAATCTAATCTTGATAGTGCTGGAAGCTCTGAAGGACCCTATTTAACATTATTCTTTTTCAGTTTGTATTATTTCTAGATAATAAAGAAAACCAAACCAAAACAAAAACCCCATCTTGGTTTGTTTCTTCAGGAGCATGTTTAAGGAAAAATACTGGAAAAGCAAGGGGAAGATGAGGAAGTGTGGTAGTGCAAGGCAATTTTCCTCTCTCTCCCACTCATAAAAGGAAATAAGCAAATGATAAGTCGGAATTCTTGTTTATGTCCAAGACTTTGTCACTCAGGTGCTTGGGGAAACCTAGACTTCATGTTCAGGCCTCCAGAGGGATGAAGCACTTAGATGATTAGGCATTAAATATATACCATGGAGATATATACTGGCTAATTAAAAAGCTAATACTTGTTACAGTCCCCACAGTCTTTTGAGTTCTGATCACATGGGGGCTAATATTTGTTACCCATTTGTAATAAATGCTGACTTTCTACTTTAATACCAGCTACTGGATTTTTAAATTTTGATATAAGCTACACCAAACTTCTGTTAAGCTCGGTTATCCAATTGGGATAAGAGTAGAATATACTTCTTAAACTACTACAAAACTAAATTAGGTTTTTTCATCTTAATGAAACCATCTTTTGAATAAGAATTTGAACATGCATTTTTGTAATTCTTTTTTTTTTTTTTTTCCCCCCCACTTCCTAACAAAAAGACTAGGATGGGGACTGCGGGGGTTTCTGAGGTGTTACCTCAGAATGGTGCACTATCCACAGAGTGCTGGCTTGTCAGGGTTGGTGGGTTTTTTGGGGCGGTGGTGGTTTTAATCTTCTGAGTACACTAAGGTTGACCTCTGCTATGTTTTTTTTCTGACTTCTTTTCCATGTAGATAATTTGTGAACATACATTTTATTCGCAGTGAGTATATTCTTTTAAGCTCTCTTAAGCTCTGATGATCCTTGCTGTCCAAATCATACTCCTGCTGCCAGTTACATTGACTTACGAAGCTGAAACAAGCCTTGTGGCCTTGTTGTTATCAAGCTTCTGTGAAAGCAGAATGGTAGTAGTTAAAATACAGGCTATGGCTTTGTGCTAAAAAGGACTCTTAATTTGGAGTTGTTGGTAACTTTTAATTGAAATTCATATGTTGTATGTTGCTCAGTGCTGTGATATGGTTCACAAATAGCAGTAATGGACTACTGGAAACCCTGGGGTGTTAATTGGTAGAGGTTTGGATTTGTTTTTTGGTATTTAAGTTGGTATTTTTATTCTGTCTTGCTGATCCTAATAGACTAGATTTTGAATGACTCTTTAATTCCCTATTTTCCTTGCATGCCATTTCAGGTTGAGAAAATAAAGCTTTCAATACTTCGAACTGTGCTCAGTAACCAGTGAAATTACTAAGGACTTTTGTGTGCTAAATTAGGATGACAGATAGGATGAAAACAAAAAAAAGTGACGGATGTAGGATCACAGTCTCACAATTTCAAGGCAGCCAAGTTCTTCAGTATTTCTATGTTAGCTCAATTGCTGCTTGCTCTTTATCTTTAGGCAGATAGCTTATCATGGCAGATAAACTCAGTATTGAAGTAATATTGTCTTTCATCCTGAACTTTATCACTGTATAAGGTCAAATTATGACTGTGTATAAACAATAAATGAGTTAGGTATAATTGAACCTGCCTCTATGTATTTTATGAAGTAGAAATCAATGTTTCAACTGCCAGAGATCTGAACCTTGACGTAGGCGTTGTTTTAAAACAAGTGTAGAGCAGGAAGTTATTTTCCAAAGTATAGGTTGATAGCCCTGGTTCACTCAGAGGAGGAAATAGAAGGCTTGGAAATACATTGAAAGCAGAAAGCCAGAGCAGAGAAGCACAAAGCAGGAGTGGTGAGAGAATATAGTATTCTATACATTTGAACAATGGTGAAGCAAAATAAAAGATTTAGACAAGTGGCAGATGAGCAACCTGACAGTTTGCTCTGTAGAAGTCTCTTGCTGGGGGGGGAATATGCTCATTTCAAGGCTAAAGATACTGTTGGCTAAACTTAGTTCTTCACTGCCAGCAGTACTATTACTATATTTTACATTCCAAGGCATAAAATGGAGGATACAAGTGGCTGAAAGTAGCTTGTATAATACATGATGACGTGATAGCATTTCTACAAAACTGTCAGTTTTTATTTCACTGAAGGGCTTTTTAGCAGAAAATGTAAGCAAGCTGGTCACCGTGATATCTCTAAACCCTAGGGAAGGAAAAAAACACCCAAACAAAAAAAACCCAAACCCTTTGATTAAATCAAAAAGCTTGGAGGAATGGTGAGTCTTAAAAGCTAAAGCTCTTTCTAAACGTTCAAAAGCTTTTTTTCTTACTGAAAACTTCAGTAATTGTGCGTAGGCTTGCCACTATTACTATCACTGACTCCTGGAACCAGGCCAGTAAAAGAAGAAATATCTGGCAAATATTCTTAAGTTGTGAGAGAAACTGCAAACCAGCTTGTTTGGTTTTTTTTGCTTTGGGCTTTTTTTTTTTTCTTTTGAGGGGAATTGTAAAAGATCCTGCGGGTGGTGGTGGTGCCACTACTGAATACTGATTGGTAAACAACTGCAGCTTGAAAATACCATCCTGACCTTTTTTTGTTATGCCTCCTGTTTCTTTGGTATGTCTCTCCAAGTATTAGTAACATAAACTATGCCCCTGTAAATCTTGAATAGGTTATAAATGCTGTGAAAGCAGTTTTGCAGAGGCTTAAGCTACTTCTGACTCTTTGAGCTCTTACTGTCACAAAGCATTTCTGGTGTGTACCAAAATGGGGAAACAGCAGCAGTCTTCAGTGGCAGCGTAAGTGAGGAGGACCGGTAAGCACATAGCCAATGCTGAATGCTTACAAATTTTGGGGCTTAATCTTTGTGTGAGATTTCTTTAGCTTTACCAGTGTTTGTGTAACTTTTCTGATAGGTGCTGGTGAGGTTTTGATAAACTATGTAGGAAGGGGAGGGAGCCAGTCCTCCCCTGCTTGTATTAAAATTGTAGCATGGGAGAAACCAAGAAGCAAGCTACACTGGAGGATTAGGGCTGTAGTGGAAGCTTTTCTTCATACCCAGATTTACTGTGTGATGCTTGCGCGTCCCTTTGTACTGCTTGCCCCCAGCACTATTTGAAAGAGTATGGTGCAGTACCTTACTTGTGCATTAAATTAACTCTGCCTTTCTGTTTGTTGTAGAAAGCAGAAACTCTTTCCAAACGTTCCTCATTGTGTCCGTTTTACCTTTTCCTTCCTGGCTTCTTTTAACTGTTTCCAGTTTTCCAGTTCACAAATCTCTGCGTTCATCACGCAGCATCGGTTTAGTTATCTCATTTGAATCCTTACAAACCCTATCCATTCTCTTAATTTGCGAAGTTTAGTTGTGATTTGTTGAAACTAGCAAGTGTCCAGTGCTCTGCTGTTTGGTTTGTGGTTTTTTTTTTTTTTTTGTACTGGTTTAACTAAATCAGCTTGAAATTTAATCATAAGTTGGGTTCTTTTTTTTTTTTTTCTTCCACTTATAGGCAAAGCAAAGAGTTTATTTCTAACTGAAATAGAAGATTTAAGTGTCCTTAAAAAGATGATAGATGTTGCAATGTAAATAACCTTTAGGTAACTGTGATCTTTCCCAGGTGGTGAACTTGCTGATGGGCATCTTGTTGACAGTAGAAGTAACTCATCCAAATATAGTGCCAACTGTTGATATCCAGTATGAAGTCATTGGAAATTACTATGCTTCTGAGAGAATGGCTGGTAGGTGTATAACTCTGCTGTTTGATTGGAAAATAAAGCATGATTATCACGGTGTATTTGCCTTACACTGGTGTAATATATGCATACAGCTTTTAAATATGGTTGTCTTTTTTTTACAAGAGTAAAAGAAAAGCTTACATGGAATTTTTTTATATTACTCCTAAACATATTAAACTATAAGATTTCTACAGATTTCTTGGCCTCCTAATGCTTTGAGTGTTGAAGTATGTGTGGAACATCTCTAATTCACTTTCTCTACAGACATTTACTATTCTTGCTGTGTCAGTAAAACAAAAAGCAGAAAACTATTTTTAAAGTTTTTTTTTTTAAAAATGTTTGGTGACCCTCATGGATTTAAGGAAAGAGCTTACAGCTCTTGTGTGGGAGTTTACTGAGAGGAAAACGATGCTGTTTTTATAAGAACAGTGGAAGAGTTGGGATGCCAAGTACTTGAGCGAAACCAAAGTATTTATCTAAAGTTTGACATGCGGAAGAACCAGAAGAGAAAGCATCATGAGCAGAATTAAACCTTATTCCACTCTGTTGTTACAGGTGAAGTGTGTGACCTGTATAAGTATAATCAGTGTCAAACTCTGCCTGTAATGACCAAGTTTCTTAACTGTAGCATGACATGTAAACTTGTGCACATGCTTTGTTTTTCTTGTTTTTTATATGTGCAGAAATATGTTGAGTGTGGCACTTCTAATGTGTCTTGTCTAAGCCTGTTATATTACCCTGAAATTTAGGGAGGGTCGATGCAGTCTGGAGCAAAGACAGATAGTACAGCACAAATCTGGATTTTGAGAGTTCTGGTTTAGTCTTCATATTAAGTGTTCATAACCTGAGTTGAGGGCCTGTGACTGCAACTAATGATTGTTAGTAATGAAATGAGAGAGGAAGCAAGGACCAAATACTTCATAAAGCCAAAATATTAAGTAAAATTACAGTAGATAACTGTCAAATATTATCTCTTTTATAACAGGTGTTGGTATACTTGGTAGCCGTAAGCTTATATGACTGAGGGGTGCTTCTGAAGGCGCTTTCTCCACTTTTTAGTGTAAAATGGCTATCGCATACTATTGACTTATATTCTAACATGGAAAACAAGAATCTGAGCTAGAGGTTTTTGTGTGTGTGAAGGGGTATTACAATTTTGATTGTGCATGTGGATACTGCAAGTAGCAAATCCTCAGAAGAAAACCACACTTGCTGGTTGTTGCTAAGTACTTAGGGTGCTCTGATTAACGGAATGCATTTCTGACATGGGAGGACCTCATTCTTGATGCCATCTGTGTAGGTAGATGATATTATCTCGTACTGAATTGGGTCTGTAAGTGCTTCTAGAGTGTAACTTTTCAAATCAGCTGCAGACTAGAAGGTTATGATTCTCAGATCTGTTTCAAGCGTGGGAACCACCAGGGTTTGGCTTCAGTATTGCAAAAAACGTTAGCTTACCACATCTATAGACTCTCAAGCTGGTTTCTTCCTCTGTGTCTAAAAATGTAAACTGTGCTTGCTGTAGGAGAACGAGTATAATCTAACTTGTGGAAAGCAGCTGTGCTTCTGTCATCAGTAACTGTGATGCGCAAGGAGAATCTCTATCATTCAGTTTCCACGAGTGTCCTGGATTTTGCTACCATTTGGTTTCTGTTCAGCTGCCTTTTCATGTAAATAATGGGATACCTTTCACACAGCGATTTCCTGTTTTCCTTAGTGTCACTGAAGGAGCAGTGCTGTTCCCACTGCCAATGGCCGAATTACATAATCAAGCCATTTTAAACTGTAAAGGTTGATGCTGTGCTAGCTTCTCTTAAAATTATTTCCAGTTGTAAAGTTAATCGCCCACATACTTTTAGCACTGACATATATTGCAATCAGCATCATTATGTTGCATTACTGTCAAACGATGTCAGGCTTCTGATCGGTTTGTCTGAGCTTTATTCAGGCTTTCAATTAAGGTGGAAGGATTTTTCCAAATGCCTGCTGGTTTTCTTGAACCAGCTCTTTTTCCATTAGGAGAGGTCTGAGTTACTCAATTCTGCTGTGGCACAGATGAGTGAGAACAGATCACAGTAATGAACAGAGCTTGTGTACCTGTCAGCTGCAGTGTGACAACTTCAGGAAATGACTGATGCTTATTGTTTTTCTTTTAATGCAGAAAACGCCTGTGTCCTATTTGCTATCTCCCTCCTCATGTTCACAATCAGTGCAATGATGGTGTATGGTGCAATTTCTGTAAGTACATTTGTAGTACATGGTTTTAAACTTGCTACTTGAATTTTTAATGACATACCTTACAGACAGCTGCTTCTTTTTTTTTTATTTCCTTAGCATCGTGTAGGCTGGCTGATCCCATTTTTCTGTTACCAGCTCTTTGACTTTGTGCTCAGTTGTCTGGTTGCTATCAGTTCTTTAACTTACTTGCCCAGAATCAAGGATTACCTGGATCAGTTGGTAAGTGTTTGTTCACCTCAAGTTGGTATTTTACGTATGAAATTAAACTTTGGTTTAATTGGATAAGTGGCTGAGCTATAGTTACCTTTCTGTGTGTTTGAAAGAGGAACTCGGGCTGCAGCAGCCATAGGGGATGACTGCTAGGGTGGTTATGAGAATGAGAGTTTATCAGAGGTGGAAGGGCCAAAGGTGTCACTGCTCCCTAAAAGGAGCGGCAGAATTGTGATGGGAGTTGTTGGTTTAAACACTCTCTGCTACATTTGCCTTCAAAACAAAGATGTTCCCCACCGTTTAAGAGATATGGTTCTGTGGCAGGTTTGCTACTGCAGATGAAAAATGTGTTGATCCTTATTTAGTGGGGGAAGAAGAGTTTAGGTAAGTACTGATATGATGTAGGGTCCTACAGCATAATGGATTGGAATCCGAGATTCTGAGGGTTCCTTTTTATGTCCTATTTCTCATTTTGCAACAGTACCTTCTAATGAAACTGTAATGGAGTTGTCATTAATCTGCCTGGGTTTTTAGCTGCAGGAAGACTCAATGGATAGAATACACTGTCACTTAACAGGGATCACAGGCTCTTTCTGGATGGTGTTTAGATCTGTTCAAGTAGATGTTAAAAAAACCCTTTTAAAAGAGAGAGAAAAAATCGGATTGGTGTTGGAGAGAAGCTTTGTTAGTGTGGTCAGGGAAAGAGGAGTCTGAAATTTGCAGAAGCTCTTTGTTTTGGCTGTTCTGAAGTTTGGGGGTGACTTTTTTCCGTTCTCCACTCATGTGCATTACTGGTTGGACTGACAGGAGGTAGTTAATACTAAGTAATGAAAGAGTTATCAAGTAGAGGGCCATAAGTACAAAATCTCTTTGAGGAGGTGACTAGGGGCATATGCAGTACAAGGCTTCTGTATAGGTAGCCCTCTTCTGAGGTGACCTGGTAGAGTCTTGCAGAATGGAGGCAGGATAAATACTGTGCTTTCTGGGAGCAAAAACAAACTAGCAAGAAATTGAATTTTTTGTTGTTTCTGGGAGAGCAGTTTACACAAGAGTTTGTTTCACTAGGTGTGAAGTTCAGATGTCCTTCTGTCATATTTGTGACTGTGCAGTACGTGTGCTTATCTCCTCCCCTTCTCTCCCATTTTTTGTTTTGTTTGTTTTTTTCAACTAGCCGGATTTCCCTTATAAAGATGATCTCCTTGCCTTGGACTCCAGCTGTCTCTTGTTTATTGTTCTGGTGTTCTTTGCTTTATTTATCGTTTTAAAGGTAAGTTAAAAGTTAAGCGTATGTCTGTTTCATGAGTTATATGAAGATGCTATCAACTTGAGTTAATTCTCAATGCTGAATGAAGAACTCAGCTGACTTCTTAATGCTGAGTTAAGAACTTTGAGCAGAATTGTTAGGATGTTCAATTACAGTATGACTTAGACTTACATTTTGTGTACTGGTGTCTTCTACTAACTTGCCTGTATGCAGTGGGGTGTGTTTACGCAGCTCTGCCCTTCCAAAGTAGCAATGCACAAAGACTTCAAATACCATCTTTTTGCATATGTGGAGATAAACTTCATATTTGTAATTAAGCTTGTAGTGAAACGATATCGAGTTACTGCATGCAAGTTTTCTAAACAAAACTTTTGAAATGTCTCACTGTGCCTAACAAGCCAGGGTGCATGTTTTAGAAGGAAGATGATGGAAGGAGGAAATGCATAGGTTAACTGTGCTGTATTGTTCTTACTACTGAAGGGTGATATTACCAGATATTTTCTTTTTGATGATCTAAAAACAGAGGCATTCATTTGAATTACAAAACTTGTGCAGACAAAGCATATTAGAAGAATGAGTTGATAATATACAGTGACCATGAAAATGTTCTTTTATTGCATCCAGATTGAATTTAAGAGAAAATGAAGTAATGAAAAAGTATTTTACTTGTTTTCTGTACTTTCTTCAATGGAAACGTCTGACTGGGGGGAGTGGGAGCCTAATACAGGAGATGATATTTTTGTATTGATGGGGAAATTCAGTACCCGTGCATACCCATGTGCTAATGTGGCAATGAAAAATTCAGAGAGATTAATGTTATACAGATTAATAATAATAAAAAAATCTAATCCTTATCAGAGCGTCCCAGTATGTCTTTCTACAGCAGTTAATGTTGACTTAAGGTCCAGGCTGCTTTGCTCTACCATGTCTTCTCCTTGCCACCCCAGTTGTGTGTTCGTGCCCCCTCCTTCATGCTGGTAGTTGGACAAATAGTAATGCTAACTCAGGGATGAGTGGGATTGTGCTGTTGGCCTCTCCTCCTCCTCCTCCTGGCAAGTTTGGACTGAGATTCACAGAAGCAAAAGCCGGTTGGGGATTAATTTGATTAGTACTGCTGAGGCAGATAGAGGGATTAGTTGAATGGATCTGTGAATTCTTTTGCTAAAGCCTGTGTGGTTCATAGTCTCTGAGTCACTATGGTAGCAAAGCTAAATGGGAAACGACATAGGTATGTGTGGCTAAATCTGTGAAATAGCACCCATTCCTCAGGTATGTATTGACTAAGTTGATTTATACTCCTTGTCATATGAATGTAATCCAGCATCTGATTTCTGAATCAGCTAATGCATGTGAGCTCTTTAAAAAGAGAACTTTCTCTTCTTTCAGGCATATCTAATTAACTGTGTATGGAACTGCTATAAATACATCAGCAACAGAAATTTACCAGAGATAGCTGTGTACCCTGCTTTTGAAGCTCCTCCACAGGTAAAGCCTCTTTATGAGATAAAAGGAACCAGCATCGTTTAATTTTGAAGTAGAGAAGCACACCATATCCATATATGTTTACAAGCTTTCTAAACAAAGACTGGGAGATTAAAAAAGTTAAAGCAGCTAATGTTACGGTGGGTTATTTCTTAGTTACATTCTTACAGTGCATAAAATAGGAGGTTTTGCAGAGAAAAGTCTTCGAATGTTTTTCTTCCAGTAGAGCAAAGATTTCTGATTGTGCCAGGCGAAACCCTCCTTGCTGCTTTGCAAAACCGAGAGACAGTGGGGTGGAATGAATGACCTGGGGTTAGGTTCAGCAGAGCAGTAAGCTACTGTTGTACCTTCTTTCACTTCCTCACTGGCTTACTAGGAACAGCAATAAATTCTTCTTGAAAACATTTGCCTACAACAGAGGATGAAGTTGCTGATGGGGCATGTATGTTCTTGTTCTGGGGTGGGTCCTGTTGTCGTCGTCCCCCCCCCCCCCCCCCCCGCCGCATTAATCTCTTTTAAAATGTCTTCTTTTTAGTATGTTCTGCCAACCTATGAAATGGCAGTGAAGATGCCTGAGAAGGAACCTCCGCCTCCCTATGTACCTGCCTGAAGCAATTTTTATGTTAATTAACATCTGTACCAGCTTCCTGGGGGTTTTGTCTTTTAATCTTGCAAAACTGCTTAAGTAATAGAAGTATTCAGGGCTTTAGGAGCAAACTGTTCTGTTTAAAATATGTTTGATATAAACTTACTAAGCAAAACACATCTGGGAGTGTTTTTGTTTCCTTTAATTTTTGTTCTCCTTAATGCTCTTAAACATTTTATTGCCTTAGGGCCATATACTGCAAGAACTTATGCATGTGACTAACTTGTGGCTTTTAATAATACCAACTGAGCCAATCTGTGATTGAAGTTAGCTACAATTATAAGTGTCTGCAGGATTGTGCCCTTAATTTATATTAATTTTTTTGTAAAGTAGCTCATAAAGACAATCTGGTCGTGCAGCAAAGTGACAGTTTGCCTTTATCCATTTTTTGGAGGGGGAGGGGGTTTGAATGTGGTATATACATGATCTTTTTTTTTACTTTGCACTTTTCTCATGTTATCTTACCTGTATTGTGGTTTTTTTTTTTTATTATCCTCTGTCTTGAAACATCATATTTTTCAGGAAGAAGTGAGGGTGGCACAGGAGTTGTATTACAACGTGCTGCAAATGCAAAAAAATAAATAGAAATGCAGAAGATGGTTGCATGCTTCTAATATTATACGTATTTTCCTCTTTGTGATAAATGATACTTAAATAAATCTTTTACGGACCGTTTACCAGTAGCCTTGGTTGATCTGTTGGGGTTTTTTTTAAGCGCTTCAGTGTACTGCAGGTGGCCCCACAGACATGCAGCTTAGTGAGCACTGGCTTCCTACAGGTTTTTCAGTGGTTGATCTGCATTCTTCAGCAGAAGTCCTCCTGTGGGTGGAGAACATGGATTCCCTTATACGTATGAGCTTGTATTGCAACCTTTGCAGTTCAAGCACTCAAGTGTTTTTGTCTGGTTGCTACTTACACGTAATCTGGGAAAAGGGAATTGTACTGGAGGCTTCTAGCCCTCGCAGCAAATTTGGTGTTTGATGAGCTTGGGTGTTAAGAGCAGGACAAACACCCAGTAGGAATACAACATTATTTATGTTGGGAAACGTCCAAAATTGTTGGACCTATGCCATAACTTCAGAAATGTTCTTTAAAGAAAAGAAACCAAACCCCACAAAGAAAACTTTCTATTCTTCCTCCTCTGTGGTAAGAGGGAAAGATAATTTAATGATCTGCTGATACATCTGAAGAAAAAATGGCTTTCTACTTCAGAAGATAAAAGGAATCTGGGATTAAGCTCTGGGTGAAAAGGATTCAAATTGCTACACCATACAGGTGGTTGATTATTCCAGCCTGTTCCTGCCCTCGGACATGTTTAAAAAACCCCTCTGTCCTTACCACACTACCAGTAACAGGTTCCTTGGTTTTCTCTTTACCTAAGTTGCTGTCTGTGAGAGCACCATAAACTGTGCTGGTGTAAGAACCTCTTGTGCAGCTGCTGGGGCAGCGCCCTGCCCTTCCCGTTACCCTGTGCGCGCAGGTGTCTTGGCAACCGCGCTCAGCTTCCAGGTTCTAAGGAACTGGTTGGATGCGGACTTCCAAAGAGAATTCCCAGAACAGGGAATCTTTAGATCCTGGCGAAGACTGCTCAAGTGTGACTTCAGGGTGGGGAAGCCAAAACACTACATGAAGTAGTGTTGGGTTGACAGTTGGACTTGATGATCCTAGAGGTCTTTTCTAACCTTAATGATTCTATGAAACTGAAGTGGTCTAAGAAACATGCAGCTGAAACTTGGAGTTGTGTGATACTCAAATACCAATCCCAGAGCTTGTGCTCTGGGCTGGATCCATCTGCACCAAGGGAGATTCAGCATGTGTTACAGAATGAAGCCAAAAACCTGCTCCTCCATTAGCTGTCTGAGCGTGAGTGGGCACCTAAGGAACGTGCCAGCGTTGGTTATGGGCAGAGAGCTCCAGCCCAGGGGTGGGTGTTGAGAATTCCCAAAGGGAGGGTGGGTGAGCAGTACTTGGCGGCAGCAGGCACTGCCTGAAGTTCATGTGGGGTGTGTCTCGCTCAAACACTGCTGCAGCCCCCTTGAGAAGGTGAAAGCCAGTGTAGGCCACTGGACCCCGGCCCAGGGGGGTGAAGGGTGGTGTTCCCTCTTCCCTGACTTCATTTGCAGGCTTTGCAAACGTGTTGGTGGCCTCCTACTGTGCAGTCAAGAAAGTACTTGCTGAAGTGAGTCAATACTGGTGCAAGACTGTACTGCTGGTGGGTTGTGAGGGTGCGGTGTTTTGTTCCTGCTCTAAATCAGGGCTTCCTGTTCCGCATATGGAGGTACAGCCCAACATGTCGACTGTGGGTTCAGCAAAGTGTCTGCTGAAAGGCTGTGCTGGTGATCATAATGGATTTGTGCCTTAAACCGTGCTTTCCATTGAAGCTTGCTGCAGCATCCCGCAGGACTGGCAATCCTAGGGACCGGGTGTGACAGTCTAGATCTGACAGCAGGGAAGGTGTGTTCTCGTGCCTCGGTGATAGTGCCGTGAGCTTTTTCTCCCATTCTTCACAAATACTGCCCTGGAGATAAAGCATGGTGCTTGCTTGAGACCAGAAGTGCGAAGTTAGCAGACCCGGATCAAATCATTCCAGCGGAGGGAGAAAAGCTGCGTTTGTATTTCAACTCCTCCCGCTCCCAGGTTTGAACCCTGTACTCGCTGTGGCACAAATTCCCTAAGTTTAGCTCTAATCCTTGCAGCCCTCCCCTCTCCCAGGCTGAACGCCCCGTCGGGGCGGGGGAGCGCGGTTGGCAGCTCCCCCGGGGGGGGCCGACACCCCCATCCCGCCGGCAGCTTTAAAGGCGGCGCCGGGGGCTGCGGGGCGGCCGGCGGCACCATGCGGCGGGCGCTCGGCTCCCTCGGCTGCTGCCCGGCGCTCCCGTTCCTCCTCCTCCTCCTGCTGCTGCCTCCCGCGGCGCGGGGCTCCCCGCACCGCCTGCGCCGGCAGCCGCGGCCGGGAGGCGGCTCCGCCGGGAACCTCCCCGCGGCAGGTACCGTCCTCCCGCCCCGCAGCCCGGCGCGGGGCTGCGCGGGGCGGCGCTGGGTTGCGCGGGGCTGCGCGGGGTTTGCGCGGGGCTGCCCCTGCCGGCGCTGGTGCCCTCCGGCTCCCCCGCTCCCTGCGGGCTCCGCTCGCCGCTCGCCCGCCGCTCCGGGCGCCGCCCGCCGTCGCTTCCCTCGGGACGCTTCCTGACGTGCTTAATTTTGCAAACGCTTACGGGGAGGTTGTGCCCTGGGACCTCGTGCTGTAGCCGAAGCGGTCCGCGGACCGTGTGGCAGCAGTACCAGCTACTTTCTTTTATGCAAAGCTGGCCTTGCTCATCTCGAGAACCGAAGTAACCCTTCCCCACCTCTGGTCGTTTCTCGAAACATCTCTTTCAGACCCTCAGAAGGATCAGGCTGCTGAAACGGGTTTTTCCCCCTAATCTACAAAAGATAATTCGTCTGCCTATAAATATGGGATTCGGTCTTTTTTTTTTTTTTTTTTTTGTAGGACAAACATTGTGTCTCTTTTTCTTCCATGTACACGCACGCATGAACATTTCTTTGTGTTTTCTCAGCTTTCCAGAAGGCACAAAGCCATTCTTCTAAATCCTTAGGCAAAAACTGAGTTATGGGATGCATGCAGAGTTATATATAATATATGTGGTCGGGATCCTAAATTAATCCAGTCCATTCCTCTGTCCCAAGGCAAAATCAACTCTGCTACTGTGTTTCCTGATGGAAGTAAGATCTATCTGTTGATTTTTTCCCTCCTTTTAACTTCCACAAGAGAAAAACATTTTTAATGCATTGAAAAAAAAAAAGGTGCTGTCTTCACCTCTACTTTTAAAAGAAATGTGAAGTTTTTTTTTTTAACCTGGAATGGAATAATGAAAGTTGACTTGATGGTAGCTGGGCGCGTCAGGTTCCCAAAAGAGCCCTTCAGGGAGGATATTCAACCTGAACACCTCACAGTTTGCTATTTAATGGACTGTTGAGCAGGAATGTCTCTTTTGTAGAAATATTGTGCTTTTGGGCTGCCTGTTTTGATAGACCATCAGTACGGCTCCATACCTTTATGGCGTTGCTGATGCCAGGTCAGGATATCAGGACAGAGAACGTACAGTTTAGGTTACCGGCTATTGCTGGCTTGATTATTTTTCATCTTCCTAGAAGTGATGCCTATCTGAGCTGAGCCATGGCTTTTCTCTTTCAATCTAGATTAATATGTTAGTGAGGAATATTTCTGTGTCAGCTAGAAATATTTGTGTAAATGTTCATTTTTACATGTAAAATTACTTCATAAATAGTAAGTTCATTTATTTCTTTGCTCTAGAAGCCTTTAAACTGTAAAAACTTCTAAAGAAGCCTTTATCACAGCATCGTTTACATCTTTTTCCTGTTGGCCTTTATTTCTTCTTGTTGTGTACTTTGGATTGTGAATTACAAACAAGAAAGAATTCCTAATAAGCAATCTATGTTGTTACTATCCTAAAAAATACTGTTAGGATCTGTACACTATGTAATCTAGCCAGTTGTTTTACCATTTTATTTCTGTAGCTTATAAAAATGGAATTCGGGCTTTATAAAAATAAAAAGTCAGCATATTTATATATCATTGCTACATTTCTGCGTTGGCTGTTACATGCAAACTACAACCCTTTGTTTCAAGGACAGTTAAGACATTTTGCGGGCTCAAATGTGGACCCATCTTTTAATGCTCAGAAAAGTTTAATTACGTATTCCTTGTCAAAATGAACATTTAAGAATTTATATAATAATATAGAGGTATTATATATTTAATACATACACATATATATTCTATTTATATATAAATTAGATATTTAAAAAATCATGTGTTGCTCACTATAATTTTAAGCCTCTTCCTAGAGAATCAAGAGTGCCAACATTTATGTGGTAGGAGTAGTTTGCCGTGACAGCTCTCACTGCCTGAGGGTGAGAGCTCTGGTTCTATGTAGGTGATGACTTGAAGTGTTTTCCTTCCTTCTTGACAGACACTGCCTGCAAGAACCGGCCCCTGGACCTCGTCTTTATCATAGACAGTTCCCGTAGTGTCCGACCTGAAGAGTTTGAGAAAGTGAAAATCTTTTTGTCAAAAATGATTGAGACTCTGGATGTTGGTGAAAGAACAACCCGTGTGGCCGTCATGAATTACGCCAGCACCGTCAAGGTAGAGTTTCCCCTCCGGACCTACTTCGATAAAGCATCTATGAAGGAGGCTGTATCTCACATTGAGCCCTTGTCTGCTGGCACAATGACCGGCCTTGCCATCCAAACTGCCATGGATGAAGTCTTCACTGAGGAAATGGGCACCCGGCCAGCAACCTTCAACATCCCCAAGGTGGTCATTGTTGTGACAGATGGACGACCACAAGACCAGGTTCAAGATGTGGCAGCAAGCGCCCGGGCGGCTGGCGTTGAGATCTATGCAGTTGGGGTAGACCGAGCAGACATGCAGTCCCTGAGGGTAATGGCCAGCGAACCACTGGATGAACATGTCTTCTATGTGGAGACCTACGGTGTGATAGAAAAGCTGACATCAAAATTCAGAGAGACTTTCTGTGGTAAGGTGGTCAGTCCAAGAGGGTAGTGTAATTTGGCTCCTTTTAGCTCCTACCACGGTTCCACTGCCTAAGAAAGAAGTTTTTCTTTCTGAGAAGTGTTATGTATCACATTCAAATAATTCCTTTGCTATTCATTGGGCAAACAAGTCAAGCTTTTATTCACTGGAAGCCAAGTAATGACCTTTCATTTTGAATAGTGACCTTACGATGCAAGTAACAGACCTGATTTTAGATTTTAGTGGACGTCCTTGTGCAGTTGGTCCGATTTAGTGCAAGAGAAAACACAGCAATCTGGGCGGGATTTGGCTACGTATATTTACTGATTTACCAAGAGTGCACGCAGGAGCTGCACAGTTTTTTAGCCACCTGGCTGGGAAGCAAGTTGTGCGGAAGTGTGGTTCTGAAGGGCTCCTTATAGATTCAGAGCAGGAAAATCACTGTGGCAGGTAAACCGCCATGCCAGCTTGAGAAATTTGGTGCAGGATGAAGTGCCTCAACACAACAGCAGGTCATCTCGGAGTGGGCTTTCAATCTGCAGGCATTTCTGGGCTTTTTCAGTGTGCCAGCCTCGCACCTTTCTCTGTTTCTCTGCACCTTGATTTAGACAGAGATCTGTATCTGCGCCTTCTGTTGGATGTGTTGAATTACCTTTGCTCTTTGAGGGCTGGTCTTGGAAAAAATGCTGGATGTGTATTTGGTTTGGGCGAGAACTCCACTGACGATGATAGGCCAGTGTGGGTTGTTACTGCCATTTACAGAGCAAAAAAATGGTCATGTATCTGGAGTATTTACAACCACCTATGGAGAGCTATGCCACAGCCCTACCCACAAAAATCAAATGACAACTTTTTGATGCTTAAAAAACTTGTATGAAGTAGATTTTTCAATTTCTAAGGCAATTACTTGTAAAATAAGTCTCCAGCAAGTAATGGGTAAAATCAGGTGTAAAAAACATTGTAAGAGAATGAAAATAACAGCCATTGCATTGGGAAGTTGGTTGGCAATGTGTTACTTTGCTCTTTCAGAGTCTTACTGAAAATTACCGCCATACCTTTTGAATACGTTTAAAGTGAATAGGCCTCTTTTTCTAGGTATGAAATAAATGTGTAGGACCATCTGTAGACAGGACACTTTGCCCAATAATTAACATAGGAAATTCCTTGAGGTTTGGCTTGACATCATGTTGTACTGCTGATGTGACCACATCCTCTCTCTGGTAGCTGGGAGTGGGCACAAGCGCCCACCTAGCTGGACAGGTATGTGCACTGTGAACGTAGCATTGATTTTCCACCTATGTTCTCGCCAAAGCAAGTCCTTTTATAGCACCAAAGAAAATTCTCTCGTTCTTCAGAGTAAACGTACTGTTTATTGTGCTGAAGCGTAGGAATTATGCCCCTACTAAGCTGGAGAATAAACCAAAGAGAGCTCACACGTACACACTTCCAGTGTAATTTTGAGTTGCCTCCATGCAATTAACCAGAATCTGTGAGGTTCATGGACAAAAATGGGGTAAACGGAATAGTTTTTCAAAAGGTTCCTACAAACCAAATGTATCTAAGAGGGTCTTGTAAGACAGTGTGGGTAAACTGGGTCTTTTCCAGCTCCAGACTGCTTTTTGGTCAGAAATCTAGACTCACCAGTGACAATTAGGATTTTCTTTGCTTTGGCCAAGCCAAATAAATTTGTTTGTAGGGTGAACTGAAAACAGGAAAACTAATGTTCAGGGGCAAAATAGTTGGCTGAGATCAAGTTCTTGATGCACTGAGAGCATCATTCAACATGAAACCATCCTGGAGATGGAAAATCTTAGCCTTCAATTGGTGTCCAAGTCAGTGGAAGCTTGACTTTCCTACCACAAAAATCTGAGTCTGAGCTTCTCAGTTATGGTTGAAAATATCACCCACAGATTTTGTTAACAAGTCATGGAGATGAATTCTCTTACTCCCTAGGGTGTAGCAGAATGAAAAGGCTGTCCTGGTTTGAGATTTGTTTTTGCCAGTGGGAATACAAGACACACTTTCTACCAGCCTTCTTAGGGGACATCTAAGTCTTCCAGGTTTTAGAAAATGGGTGATGTTGCCTTGCATTCAGAAATACATGAGAACATTCAAGCACTCTTGCTTCTCATTTCTTATCTCACCACGATTGCTTTGGAGTTTGCTTTTACCAGTGGTCAATATCCACATCATATCTACTCATCTAAGTAAAATCTCATGTAATAACAGACCCATCTTCCCATTTTTCTCTTTTTCCCTTTTGTTTCCTCCTTCTTTCTTTCCTTCCTTCCTTCCCCCCTTTTTATCCCTTCCCACTCTTTTGTTCCACCTTTTTTTTTTCTCCCCCCTTCCCTCTCCCCTTTTTCATCTCATCTAAATCTAGTCATATAAAAATTACCTAAGTTTGAGCAAGTATCTAGGATTTCTTTCTGTGGAGAGAAACAGAGGCATCCTGAGGTGACCAAAGAAGCATCAGATCCAGAGCTAAATACACTTGAGAAAAATTGGTCAGTAGTAAATTAGTTACTTAGTTAGACCATCTGTGAAGAAAAAGACTGTCAGCACACATGGTGCATTGCAGAGGCAGCCCAGTGTTTCAGCAGTCATTTTGTCTGCCCTGTCACCACAACACGCTTCTGTCAGCTGCCATCCGTCACGCTGCTTTTCGTATCACCGTTTCCTGTGTTCTCAGGCTGAGGAGGTAGCCTCACTGCCTGCTGGGGGACTAGCTGGTCCCCCAAAATTGAATCTCGTTTTGTAGTTTGCAGTTTCTGCTTCTCAGTCTTCTGAGGTTTGGACATTATTTCTGCACTGTCCTTCCATTAGGTTCATGTGCCTGAAAGCTACCTTACACTAGAAACTTTCCTCCAAATCTTCTTTTGATCTTGACTTTTTAAACCTGATGGAACAAAGCAGCTGCAGCCCTCACAGACCCATCTTGCACTGGTGGGTTTCTTTGCTGGCTGGTACACCTGGACCATCATTGCGCAGACACTCTCTTCATCTTAGTGCCTCTGTGTCATTTTTCTTTTCATCCTCATCTTGATGCCCTTTCTATTACAGTATTTTATTTTATTTTATTTTATTTTATTTTATTTTATTTTATTTTATTTTATTTTATTTTATTTTATTTTATTTTATTTTATTTTATTTTATTTTTTGTGCTTTCTGTTGCATTTGAGTTTACATAGGAGTTCTTTACAGTGCAGCGGGAATTCATAAATCAGGTTGTATGCCAGTGAGCAGAAGTTAGTAAGCTGCCAGACAGTGATTGATACATTCTGGGGTTATTTAAACAGGTTGTCTGTAATAGAAAGGGACTGGATACAATAAGCCAAAAGGTCCTTTTCATTGCTGAGTTCTCATTTTCGGTGTAATGTTACTAAATGCTTAAAATCTCTCTCTCCCTGTTGTACCTTTTTCAGTTTAATCTTATCTTTCTGCCACCTCAGGTGGTGAGTTATTTCAATGCTGTTGCTCAGTGTTGTTTATGACCTCTTTCTTCTGGCTACAGAATTATGCAAAAGATGCCTGGAACTTTTGTGACAGTGACACAGCACTGACATTTACTACTACTAATCCAGCAAATGGTTCAAGACGTACTTTTGTAAGCATAAATGATTAATGGCTGTTTCTCTCCTTCGGGATGACCTGAAATGCCTTTTCTGTAAATGCCCTTTGTAGCTGCAAATGTGTGTGCGCTTGGGACCCACGACTGCGAGCAGGTCTGTGTGAGTAACGGCGGATCCTACCTTTGTGACTGCTATGAAGGCTACACTCTCAATCCAGATAAGAGAACCTGCTCAGGTATTACTCCTTTGGTAAATGTGTTCAACTAGCAGAAAAATCACTTTTTAACACCATAATTGGGTTTGAGAAGCTACTTGTGTACCTCTGGTGAAGCAGTGAACATCTGTATGTCTTCAATAATAATAAATCTAATAATCAATAATAAATAGTCTACTGCAAGTAATGGTGAGAAGTAGTTTGATTCCATCACCATCCTTTTTATTATGCCTACAGAACTATTCATTAGGGCCAGATGCCAAAACAAAGTCTTCAGGTGTAGTCACTGTATAGATATTCTCTCCTACCGCTTTCTTTAATTCCTTCAATTATTATTGCCATTTCTGAGCTGATTCCAAAGAGAAATATATTTGAAAATGTGAATATGCACTCCACCCCAAACTACTTTTTATTAACAATGAATTGTTTCTCCAACGTGTGCCTTGCAGCTGTGGATGTGTGTGCACCTGGAAGGCACGAGTGTGATCAGATCTGTGTGAGTAACAACGGATCCTATGGCTGTGAATGCTATGACGGCTACATCCTGAATCCAGATAAGAAGACTTGCTCAGGTAAGAATTAAAGGCTACTATAATGCATGAAACTCATGGAGACATGGAAGTGTCTTCATTGTTTCTAACTGAAAAATTGCTTACAAACATCATCTCTTAAAACGAGAAGTCACCTGTACACTTTCCCCTTGGTTCCAGTAACAGTAAAATGGCACTTCTCTTTAAACGTGTTGATTACAAATTGCAATTTGGCACTTAGCTACCATTTTATGGCCTTCACAGTACTTCATAAACATCACTTAGTCCTTGGGAGAGGACGAACCTATTCAGAGATGCCTGCCAGCACTGTGTCTCCATTGGAGACTGAGTGCCACTAGTCTGCAGAGAACTTAAAACCTGATGATTTTCCCCCGTCCTCTCCAACTCTCCTGTCAAAACTCGTATTTTTTTTACAGCTTGCTGCTTCTGCTTCAAAGCTGTGCAGGGATCTGCGATATAGCAACCCCAGTCTTACACTGGCAGCAGCTTCTTGAATTGTCACCCTGAAAATTTATCCTATTACAAAAAGGTTCTTTTTCCCAAATACTTCTCTGGAGTTGTTTCTTTAAATCCAGAAGTTTTGAGCAGCACCAGCCTTAGGGTAGCTATTTTATAACTGGGAAGTGCATCCCTCCATTTGGGAGCACATAAGCATTCTTCTCACTGAAGTTTTCACTCTTCTTTCTGAAGAGAGAACATAATCATCTAGTGCTCCTGCTTTTTTGTTTGCTTGTTTTGTTCTCCCTAGGCTTTATATCTCTTTGCCATTTAATAGCATTTCTACATATCATGCCTGGCTTTTTGTGCCTGCCTTCAGCTCATGGATGAAAGTATGAAGTTAAATTTGGATTCACCATAGTTGCTGCTAATATTGGAAGAAGCATCTTCTGCCTTGACATGTGGCAGGTTATTGCTCATCTCAGTGCGGTGTTTTAGCTTCATCCTTACTGGGGATATTCAGGGCTGTTAGAATTGCTGATGAAAATCAGATTGCGTGAGACGTGGTATAGTAATGTCTTGCAGTCCAGATATCTGCCTTCTCCATTAAATAATTAGCAACTGAATTCAGTTTTCTGCAGCATAATATAATAACATAGTAGGACACTGGTTGAATCCTAATTTGAATCCTAATTAAATTGTACTTATAAACATTGAGGCTTTTAAAACGCTTGAGTGTCGGGGGATGATTAATAGCTTTCATCTCTAAAACATGGTTCACCACAGCCATGGACATGTGTGCAGCTGGAAGGCATGATTGTGCACAAGTCTGTTTGAGTAATGATGGATCCTACAGCTGTGACTGCTTTGAAGGATATACTCTGAATCCAGATAAGAAGACTTGCTCAGGTAAGACCTGATCAAGGAAATATTGTGTTCAGCTAAAACCAAGTAACTTTAAAAATCAGGTTAATTTATGTTATTTTTCTGACAAGAGTATCCAATCGTTTCTGTACAATTCCTGAAAACACAATGCAATTTTTTTTCTACATGTTTCCAGTAATTTGAGACCCGTGCATCATGAGTGTGATCACTCTTTCTGGCGGATATGTTTGGACCTTAAAAAATACACCAGCCTTAGAGCTCTAGAGGATGGAGGGAAATGTCCTTTCCCAGTGCTGGGCTCTTGTGAAGAATAGGAGCGCAGATGTAGCTGGTACTTAAGGATGTACATATAGTACCTACAAATTAATGTGTATTCTATATTATTTTCACTTGATTAGGATTTGAACTTCACTCTTCATTTCTTTGGATTTCTCACTGATGATTTATTTATGCAAAATCCTTTTTCCACTTCCATCATAACCCCTTTCCTTATTACATTTTGTGTGACAGAGCGCTGAACCTAACCTTCCAGTTCCAGGAGGTTCCTAGGCAAATCTCTCCAATTAAGTCATATGTCTCACATCTCGGAGGAGAAGCAAGAGGGCCTCAATATTTCTTCCTGCCTGGTTTAGGAGATGATTTTGTAAATACAGTTCCTGAGATTAATTCTCACCTGGCATTATATAGACACAATAAACATCTGTGAGGGAATGTAAATTCAGTTAGGCATCCCCTTTGGGAGTCTAATCCTGAACTTCCTTTCATAGCACTGATTCTGCCACTGCATAGTCGAATTTCAGATTATTTCCCTAAAATGCTTGCTTTTTTTTGACCAGGAGGGAGGGGATCTTTCTTTCCCTTCCCTTCCCTTCCCTTCCCTTCCCTTCCCTTCCCTTCCCTTCCCTTCCCTTCCCTTCCCTTCCCTTCCCTTCCCTTCCCTTCCCTTCCCTTCCCTTCCCTTCCCTTCCCTTCCCTTCCCTTCCCTTCCCTTCCCTTCCCTTCCCTTCCCTTCCCTTCCCTTCCCTTCCCTTCCCTTCCCTTCCCTTCCCTTCCCTTCCCTTCCCTCCCCTCCCCTCCCCTCCCCTCCCCTCCCCTCCCCTCCCCTCCCCTCCCCTCCCCTCCCCTCCCCTTCCCTTCCCTTCCCTCCCCTCCCCTTCCCTTCCCTTCCCTCCCCTCCCCTTCCCTCCCCTTCCCTCCCCTTCCCCTTCCCCTTCCCCAGACTTCCCTGGACTTCCCTTCCCTGGACTTCCCTGGACTTCCTTTCTGCAAATGTATCCAAATACAGGAACTCCTTCTCAGCTTGCCCTTTCACAGTTGACATGTTACATTTGGCAGAAAACATCAGCCTCACACATAAAGTACCCAGTTTCTAACTGGCAGCGGGTGCCACGTCTCTCTGTTTTTTAGCAGCCACGTATTCTCTTCTGTTTATGGCCTTTTCACTCCATAAAACAGTGTCTTATCCAACTCAATTAGGGCTGAAATAATGCCAAACAGTCTCTTAAAATCCAGGTATTTGTCTTCTGAAATTCCTTTGGATAATTATTTTGTAACTGGGTCACTGCTAGTCCAGTTCCTTTTGCAATCTGTTACAACTGCGAAAAAGTGTTGCCAGTATTCCAGATATCGTCTTAATTTTGTGATGTTGATAGCCAGATAAAAACACACTCTGCATACTCTACTATGGCTAATAGTGTGCTGACATGCAATAAAACCATCCTGGCTTGGATGCAAATGAAGATATGTTTGCAAATGTGAATTACTAACACCAGCTAAAAAGGCTGAAGTTTGGGTATTGATTAATGATGTTCTCTCTCAAATGCCTTCCCTAGCTGGCGACATGTGTGCACCTGGAAGGCATGACTGTGAGCAGGTCTGTGTGAGCGATGATCTGTTCTATACCTGTGACTGCTACCAAGGCTACACCCTGAATCCAGACAAGAAGACTTGCTCAAGTAGGAGCAGATTGCTGTTCTCTATCCCCCCATACCCTCCCCAGCTAAGTACCTGTATTCAAACAGCTCTTGTTAGAAGGTTGATATATTTGAATCTGTCTGAGAAACTTTCACACGTGTTCAAGTGTTATAAGACCGCTCTGTGTCACTCTGCCTGTTCCACTTTGAGAAGCATTCAGAGATATAAAGCACTTTCTATGCAACAATGCTAGTAACTGCATTGGTCTTTCTTTATCACCTTATGACTAAGGCTTTCACAGTATTTAAAAATCTGCAATTATGCAATATTCACCAAACCCAGAACTGAGAAATAACTGAAGAGAGACAAGCTGAGGTTAGTCACACAGTCACACACCTTGCAATACTGTGGAAACTGCGTGCCACCATGCAGGAGACAGTTGGGGATGGTTTCCTCTCCTCCAGGCTGATTTTTGTGGTGTTGTTTCTTTAGCTTCTCAGCTAACTTCGTGTTATAGTAAAAATGTAATTTTTAAAAAAATGTGTCTTTCCTTCCCAGTCTCCTTACTATAAAGTTATTGTGTGCTGGAAACTTTTCATAGCATGCCTTTGGAGGTGACTGGGCACTTCACATCTGGTGGGGTTAGGCAGCTGCAGTCAGAGTGAGCACAGCCTGTACAAAGCAAGGACTGAGGGAGACCCTGATAAGGCAGTTAGTTCATCTCACTGCTCCAAGGCAAGATCATTTACACATGCCAGTAGTTCCCGGTAAGATTCACGTAGGATAGGCTCCCAGCATGGAAAAGCATTACCATTGGGAAGCATTAAAAAAACATTATCTTCTTTTTGGATAACTTTCTCCAAAATGCATTCTGTAGGAACTGATGCGTGTGCACCAGGAACCCATGACTGTGAGCAGGTCTGTGTGAGTAATGGTGGATCATATACCTGTGACTGCTATGAAGGCTTTACCTTAAATCCAGATGAGAAAACATGCTCAAGTAATAATTTAATATATTTTTTTTCTGAATATATTTATTGAAGCACCTCTCTTTAATGTGTTAAATCCTTTTAATCTGCTTGAGAAACATTCTATCAACTAACTCCCTGAAAGTATAACCCCTTTTCATTTTCTGCCTGTTTCCACTAATGTTTTGAGCTAGTTTGATCTTTCTTGTTTAGTTATAGCAGTTATTGTATTTAAAACTAGAGTTGACTCTTAGCTCTCACCACGCATTTAAGGACTTCACCGTATTATAAAAAAAAATCTGTTACGATCTGCATTTCCTTATGAAACGGGAATAAGTGGGGGGATTGGCAAGGCAGGGTTCTGGGGCATCTGCCTCTGGGGCATGGGACTCAACTGCGTACCATCAGCTGGAAGCTGGGGGCAGGCCAGAGGGGAGCAGAACTGCCGAACTGGTGTCAGAAGAACTACTGCAGTGCTAAACCATATGTTCTTGTCCACACCTCCAAGCTGAGTGGGGCACGAATGAACTCACCAATTGCTTTCCCTTCACATGGGCAATAATGGCATCAATGGTTGGCAGAACCTCTGCACCATTTGATGTAGAATCATAAGTAAAGTTGGGTTGGAAAGGGACCTCAGGAAGCACCTAGTCTGATCTCTGGTTTAGAACAGGAATAATTTGCCGTTACATCAAGTGGCTCAGGACCCGATGTAAGAGCAAAGTTATAAAATAGGTGGGTATAGCCAAACACCATCTGCAAAAATAGTAATTTTTTCTAGGTCTGGGCTTAATCATAAATTAAGTGTAAAAACACAAATCTAGCATGTTTTGTATGACTTGTTGGGCATCCCAGTGGCAATGGGAGTGCCCAAGATTTTGAATATCAAATACTGGAAGACAGTAAATTTCACAGAAGGACTGTAGAAAACTTCAGGGTACCCTCGGGCAGTTGCCAAAGTTGGTTGGAAAAGTAATATCTTTAAAACAGACATAATCCAAGGAGGATCTGTATCTGTCACTGGAGAATTTAAATGCTAACATGAAAACTTAACTGGCAGTTGGTTGGAAACCACCCATTTTGGTGTGATGTTTTGAACTGGCCTTCCTCCAGCTGAATCTTGAACAGCTCTTCTTTGTACATCAACCATAAAGCCAGTGGAGTGTTCCAAAGAAGAGAGCTGAACAAATACAGGTTCAGCGGAATCAAGAAGACACCAGTTTCAACATTGGTTCTAAGATAAATGAGCTTCTACATCGCTAGAAATGAATCTGTTCATAGATTTTTTCCAGTGAAACACAATGAAAAAACCTTTTGAAACTGATATATTTCAGTAATTTTTCTGTAATTCAAGCAACAATCAGTTGCCCTGCAAAATGGAAATATCAATGGCATGACTGATAAGCAAAAAGAGAAACCAAAACGATGTAGAAAAAAAAAAGAAATTGTATCCAGGTATAATATTTCTATTGTTTTACTGTTATAATGCTCACATAATTTGTTCGGCATTGATCAGCTATGCATTTATATATCTACAGAAAAAAATAATTGAAAAATCTGCTGTCATTGCCTTTGCAAGCAACAAAAAACCGCATGTATAAAGTGTCAGGTATTACATACAAGTAATCCTTCTTGATAACTTGTTGAAAGGGTATTTCATAATTGTAGACCCTCTTTTAAGGAGGCTCTGCCTTTGGCAGCTTATTATTCCAGTCTCAGACATAGGCAGTGCTCTCACTACAGCAGCGGTGCTTCAGCAGCTGTTCACATGTTTGTTCTTAGCCTGCAGCAAGTGGTGCCGCTTGCCTTAACTCCTATTTTCTTTATGGAGAAGGAGGGGTTAAATTGCCTTTCATGCAGCTAAGAACTCATGGCCATCAGCTGGTGCTTGACATGTTATTATACAACAACCAAATTATCATCTCTCTGAGCCCTTTGAGATCACCCCTGGTTTTGTGGTGGGTTATGGAGAAAAAGGAATTCTTGAGGACAGCTGAGGCTGCCCTGGTAAGTCTGGATGACACAGGGCAAGACCTAGGAACAGATTCAATGGAATCACTGCAGAGTACAGCAATGCTTGTTTTCTCTTTCCTGAGAGACTGGTTACTTCTCTGTCATACTAACTGGCTCCTCCATTAATATTGCTGTGCCTTTCTACCAGATTTTAAATTAATTTGGGCCCATTTGAACATGGTTGTTCCCTCCATCCGTATTCATGTGACACGGGAATGGACTTGTGTTCACACCTCTTGATAATCCAAAATTATACTCCCTATGCATGCCTACTGCCACAAACCAAGAGTACTTGTGAGGTGATACACATTGACAATTTGGCTGAAACTCTATTGCATAGTATTTTAAATTAATGCATGTGTTCCTGCTTTCATTTTTATATTATTTACCAAGTGATAAATTCAATTCTTCTAATTCCTTCCCAAGCTGAGGCTTGGGTATCTAAATCCCACGCACATCTCAGAAACTGATGCAAACCAACCAATTTCTGACACTGACCAACTCTTTATGTGCCTAAAATCACTAGATGCCCTCCTGCTTGGCTTGCAAAACTCCCTGGAGGCTTAACTTTTGGACTCTAATGCATTCTCAGAAGTGCTGTGTTTGGGAGTGATGGGTACACCAAAGGCCATTACAATCCAACTTTGACAGGGCAGCAACCTTGATTTTGTAGGTAGATAGATTTAGGTATAAGGAAGAGATCCGTTTCTCTGAGGGTGGTGAAAAAGTGGAACAGGTTGCCCAGAGAAGTTGTGGATACCCCATCCCTGGAAATGTCCAAGGTCAGGTTGGATGGGCCTTTGAGCAACCTGGTCTAGTGAAAGATGTCCCTGCCCATGGCAGGGGGCTTGGACTAAATGATGTTTAAAGGTTATTTCCAACTCAAACCAGTTTGTAATTCTAAGTTTCTTCTGAAGAGAAGTCGAAGTTAGTCATTGCCTTAAATACAGCTAATTTTATAAATCCTGTTTACAGTGATGCCAGTGGCCTTCCTGTGTGGACAGTCTGATGGTCAAAGTACTATGTACAAGACAGAGACCTGGACTGCAGGTTCTTCTCAGTCTGCATCACTAGAACACACTCATTCTACTTCCCAGGGTGACTTACGTTTTGAGGTGGGGGATATTCTGGATTAGAGGGAGAGGGAACAGGCAAAGGGAAGATTCACTCTAGTTTGGCCATTAGAGTTGATGGGGGAGGCTAGTTGGTCCCTGAACCCAGGCCTCTTTTTATTTTTTACTCAATCATGGTCCAGTTTAAAAAGTGCAGAGAATCCAGGTAAGCAGGCTAGGAACTCCCTGCTCTGCCTCCTCCTCAGTTAGAGTCAAACTATCTCTTGCCTGTCCTCTTTCTGGACTATGACACTCGTGTCTCTGGCTACACACTGGCCCCTGTTCCCTGCCGTCTCTCCCTCCCGACTGCCCTGGGTTGCAGTGCTTGCTGTAGTCTCACAGCATGAGTTCAACTCCTGTTGCAGAATCAAGTGTCTTCCTGGGATTTAAATGTTCGATAATTGTCATAAATATTCTAAATGCTGTTTTCTCTCTTAGGAGCCATAACAAGCAGTCTTATAACAACTGAAGAATCCTGTAAGTGTGAAGCCATAGCTGCCTTGCAGGACTCAGTTACCTCACGCCTTGAAGCTCTGTCCACAAAATATATCCTTTTTCTTACATGATCTTCTGCATTCAGCTCTTTACTGGTATTTTACAGGTAGCTGTTTTGATATACACCAGGGAAGCACCGTCCCTCAAAACATAAAGTATTTTCATGGTGATTTTAGAAATGTTATATAGCAAAATCTTGGTTGTTGCAAATGCCATTATGCTTTCACATCTCATTGAAGGGCTTTAGTATCAAGACACAGATAAAATACACATGCCCACATTCCTTAGATTATAAATCTTGAACATCAAGCATTGCTCTGTTCATAACTCTTCCAGATGACCTTTACCGTTATAGCAAATGCTCTGTTTTGAGTCCCCCTATTATGTCCCCAAATTTTCAAGACAACTTCACAAGCAGTATGACAACATTCCCATTAGCTGCGGTATTCCCCTGCATCCCACCTCTGCAGGCAGGTGCTGTCCCAAGCAATTTTCATGCACCTTCTTCTTTTCTGTGAAAATGTGCTAGCCTATTAATATCCAGCTGCTGGGATATAGGAGAATGGGAGAGCTGTGAGGCAGGGTGCCGATGCTGGAGGCACTGGGCAAGCCTCAGGTCCATGGGACATCTGAGGTGCAGGCTGGTGGGTGCCAGCTATGCAGGCGCTGGAATTCACCAGCTTCATTTGCTGCAGTCCAGCGCCTGCAGCAGTGAAGAGGAATGTGGTCAGCCCCCGGGTTAGACATTTCACAAACGTGTGGGAGAGAAAAAAACAAAAAAAGAGAAAGTGGTGAACTCTGTTGTACCATAGCAAACCTCAATGCTGCAATAAGTGCTCTCAGATGGCATGGCAGGAACTGGACTTTACAGTTGGGCAAGCTGTGATTCAACATAAGGCACAGTTTTTAGAAGCGAGAGTGGTTGATCACTGTGAAAATTTACCAAGATTTTCATCACTCAAAATTTTTGAGATGACAGGTGTTGTTCTGTAAAAGGTGATCTTGTTCAAATAGTAATCGATTTTGGGGGAGTACTTTATCACAAAGAAATGACACTTTCTTTCAAAGTTATTCTTTGGTGGGCAATTTGTACCCCTAGCATCCTTTCCAGACAACCTGGAAAACGCAGCAGAAACAATCACTTGCTGCTCCTCAGCCCTGAATGTCACTTGGTCCAACCCCTTCTAAGAAATTAGGGTTGTTGAGATCATTTGGGAAGTGGCCAGACCTTGACAGATCTCTAAAATCATAGAATCATAGAATCATTAAGGTTGGAAAAGACCCTTAAGATCATCGAGTCCAACCGCTAACCTTTCACTGCCAAGTTCACCACTAAACCATATCTAAATGTTCTGAAATCTCTGGTTCAAGAATGTATTGGCCTCATTCAGAAAACAGACTGTTTGTTGAAAATGGAGCAATGAGAAAGATCATAAATAAACCAGACCTTATAGCCATCTATTATATTGCCCTTAACAACTGACCACTAGATGAAGTATCTGAGAAGCTGCAGGCGTATCAAGGCAGACAGCAGGCTGTCTGAGCTATCGTCCTACTTAATTTTAGAATAATCTTTCAGAATCAACCCTTTTTATTGTGTTCAGCAAGCTTTATTTTGTTGCACAGCTTACAAAACAGCAGTTGGTTTGTTGTTATTGACAAATGTCAAGAAGACTTCAGGAAGAAAACAGTCTTGAAAATACAGTGACCCTGAGGATCTTCATGTACAGTCACTTCATAACGATAAAGCTACCTACACCTGCTGTGCTTCAGTCTGTACTACTAGTACAGTAGGCACTGCTTTTCTGCAGTAATGGCATTTTTATTCTCTTATTTAAAATAAATACAGAAAAAATTAATGGATACAGCCTATCATATTATATAAAACTGTGAAACATCAAGGCAGAGTAAAAAATGTGCCTATGTCATCTGTCCATTAAATGGGAAAATAATCTGGGGTCTCGTAACTTATTTTAATAAAATAAAGTATGATCAGTACACTGAAGTTGGAAGGTTTTTTTGTATACAACTTAAAGGATGTGTGTTATGAAGTAAAGTGTTTAACAAAAACAAGGAAACATAACCTCAAAGATAAAGGAGGCATAAATGGAAGGAATCCACATAATTAAACAGGATACGATCCTCAAGTCACATAGTTGGAAAAAGAACCTTGTGATTTTAAAACCTACAAGTCCTTGTTAATACAGATAAAAGGTTTAGTAGTACCTTCAAGTATTAATAGAGTTGTTTAACACTCAGAAGGATGAAAGACATACTCCAGTTAAGGTTTTTAGCCTACAAGATTTACTTATTTTATTAGTCAGTCTTTCCTGTTATACCATGTACTGGGACTACTTGTGTCAGCTGGGCTTGTAGGATAAAACACACAAGCTAACAATTTAAAAATTTAGTTGTTAAAGGAATCCACTCGTTTTGTACACTTGACGTTCATAATCATCCAAATGCTTTAGAAACTATATTTAAATAAATGTGAAGATGGAGTAAAAACTATTATTCTTTTTTTTTTTTAGAATTGAAATATCTGACATATTTTGTAGAGTTTTGCAATACAATTACACAAAATATATCAGTAGTTGGTATGCCAAGGACATATTATAATGACATCTGTGCTTGCTTCATACCCTGTCCATAATAGATATGAACAACTGCAAGGAAAATCAGTGGCAGTTCAGTTATCATGTTCACTGCACGTGTGAGACATCAGATATGTCTATACAGTAATGTTAAGTTAGAATATAAAGCTAAATAGCGCAGGTGAACATGGAACACAGCTTTGTCAAGGGTTAAAAATAAGACTACGCACTCTCCAAGACTGCTGGATTGGTCTGTGGTTGATATTTTGTGATGTGTCCCCACTGATCTCAATTTGCTGTAGTTCAATTAAAGTTAGGGTGGGATGACCTAGCTATGCTATGCTTGCTTCCTCAAAGTGCTGTGTATGCATATTTTTTCTGTAAGTCATGGAGTTTTATATCCAGCGCTTCACTTTGCTTACTTTCATGTCCTCTGCTTAGGCATGGGTATTACATAAGGATTTATAGGGCCAGAAGCATGCCTTGGCCTCCGTGATTGGTAAGAATAAACAAGCTGTAAATCTAATGCAAGACTTTTCAGCTTCTTGGCAACTGGGCAGGGATGACATCAGTCCCATTTACACTATGGCCAGTTGTCAGAGGAGATGTATCATTTTATACAATAGTGGAAAAATTGTCCTGGAGGCCAGATGTGTCTTGCAAGCTGTCAGCTGGGCAGGCTTTGTTTCTTGCATTAGTATTCATAACTTCATTTTACATTACAAATGATAGTATTTACATTCAATTCCTCTGAGCAATTGCCTTGTCTCACTTTGTGTTTGTGAGCACCAGATGAAATTCAAAAGCGATATAAGTGATTTCTTTAAAGTAGGACATACCAGCATGTCCTATTGACTGCACACTTCTATTTTAAATATAGATGTACTTGATGATATGGAATGAGTAGTTATAGTTTTAATTATTGGGGCAGTAGAACTTTAAGACTAATGCGGAGAACTGCTATTAAAAAGACCAAACTTAATATTTTGGAAGGTATTTTAAAATTATTTTTATTGTGCTTAGAACAGAACAGAACAGAAAAGAGAAGAACAGAATATTTCAGTTGGAAGGGACCTACAACAATCATCTGGTCCAACTGCTTGACCACAGGCATTTCCTAAATTACCTTTAACTATCTTATTCAGCTCAAGGTTACGGGGCTTCAGCCAGCCTTGCTTCATATTTCTGTCTTACGTACGTGCTTCTAAGTTGGCATCAGTCAAAAAGCTGGATGCCCCCTGCTCCTCACTATCGTGTGTTCATGTAACTTCAACAAAATGGTGTGACAATAACCCATGGCTGGTTCTATTTCTCCACATTTGCAGATAGCCTCTATGAGAAGAAGGTAACACTCTAAACTTGACGAGACACAGGTTTGAGACCCTGGCTTCATCATGATCCTCCTTTGACATTGAACAAATTACTTATATTTCTCTGTTTGTGTTGTGGATGCCCTGGGAGACATGGCATTTCTATTCCTCCCATGTCAAGCAGGCAAATTTTTAGAGCAGGATGCAGAAGACACAGGACAGACCATATTCTATACATCTCCTATGTTCCCCTTTTCTGTCAATCAGCTACAGAACAGCTTTGGTATGGAAAATATTTATTTTGCAGCTGGGGCCAACCTAGCTCGAAGCAGTGCTGCAGAGCCAGGCTGCTCCCAAAGCCCCCTGCACCCCTCGTGCAGGCACAAATCTAGTCTTGAGCCTCCCCACTGCCCTAACAGTAGCCATGGGGCTTGCTTTCCCCCTCTAACCCGCTGAATCAAGGCAGCATTCATCCGTGCGTGTGCGTAACCGACTGGCCAGGCCTGGCTTTGGGTGCCAGCAGCACCCTCTCGGGGAGCAGGAACGGCGCCCAACGCCTGCGGCCTCAGCCGCAGCCACGTTACCTCAGTGAAGAGTAACGCCTGGGGCAGCTCTGAGGTTGGGGTAACCCTGGGGATGTATTGGTGTAAGTTATGCTAAAACCACCACGTGCAAACGCTTTGGGATTCGCAAGCTTTCAGATTTTCCTTCATATATAAGCAGAGTGACGCTTACTAATGAATTACCAGTGCTTTCTACCCAAGTTACGTTAATTTGCTGCCCACTGCTGCCGCTGTGCCGGGGAGGGCAGACTCCCAGCCCACCTTCCTGCCCAGGGACCCATCGTCCGGCGAAGATGCGGGCAAGCAGGCAGGTAGGCGTACTAACAGGCAGGCTGACAGACACACAGACAGCCTGACCAACGCCTGCGACTCCAGCCCCTCACAGCGGCCACGACCCCAAACGGCGCATTTGGGGGCGTGGCCACAGCATGGCCCCGCCCCTCTGGGGTGGAGCACCTATGCCTGCCGGCAGAGGGCGGGCGGCAGTGAATGAATCGTCTCCACCCTCTCCCCCTCCCGGAAGTAGGGGGGCGGGCTTCCGGCGGCGGTTACCAGGGAGAGGCGGTTGCCGGGGGGGCCGCGCCGCCCGGAGGAGCGGTGAGGGCCGGCACCCCCGCCCGGCCGCCCTCCCCACCGGGATGTTTATCTACCTGTGCAAGAAGGTGCTGCTGGGGCGCGGCGGGAGGTCGGGTCGGCGAGGGGTGGGCGGGGTCCCCGTTCCGTCTCCACCCGGAGCCCCCAGGCTGGGAGCGCCGAGGCCTCGGTGTGCTGAGGGGACCCTCCCGCTGCCTGCGGCCGCTGCGGCTCTGCTGGCGCCGGGGGCTCGTCGCTGCCCAGAGTGCTGCCTGCTCTGTCCTGCCAGCCCCGTCTCGACCTGACTTCGGGGCGTGGGGTGTCCCTGGTCCTCAGCCGTCCCCAGGCAACAGCTGCCCCGGGAGAGCTCGGACGTGGCCCTTCAGCTGGAGACCAGCTCGTGGCAAAGCCCTGTGCACTCTGTGGTCCCTCTCGCCTCTTTTGTCGCTCGTGGCGCCTTCCCTGCACGCCTTTGAAGATGTCCTGTCATTATTTACTGTATATGTTAGGTTTCCCTTTCCTGCGGTGTTCTGTTGCCTAGTTTTCACTAGTGCATGTAATTCTAATTGTCATCTGTCTCTTTTGGCATGTACTGACCTGTTGATAGAAATAAATTTCCCTTGTGTGGTATCATAGGTGTCTTTGAGGTGTTCAAATAGAGCATTTTAAAACAAAACATGATTCTTAGAACTATATAGAGATAGAAAGCATTTCTTTTTCAGATTGCAATTCCTGGTAATATTCGATTAAGATGTATTTCCTGGAATAAGGATCAAGGTTTCATAGCCTGTGGTGGAGAGGATGGGTTACTGAAAGTTTTAAAATTAGAAACACAGACAGGTAAATGTGACTTTTTTTATCCCCCCTCTTTAAGGACAAAACGCACCACACTGACAAATTCTGAAATCATAACTCCTTCCACAGGTTACTTGGCAGTGTTGCATGTGTTTTGAATCTGTAGGTCGATATTTATGTATTTGCATAAACATCAGATGTGCTGTCACTTACTCTTGAACACTGTTTTCCTCCAGCTTCTTGTACATGGCTCACATGTAATTTATCTGCCTGCTGTATCTGCTGAAGTTGTCTTCAGTGCTTCTTTTTTTTCAGGACATGCATCTCGTCTTTTTGTATAGGCTTCCAGTTTATTTTGGAACTTATTTCATTATTTCTTGATTTTGTTTGAATGTTCTCTACCATCTTCATCATCTTTTTAATAAATATGTTCGAAGAGAAGTAAAACCTAATATATTTTCAAATTCTTCCAAACTTTTTTTCTGCATATAACAAGATATGACAGCCATGGCTTTTGCTGCTGTTTTGGGTTTTTTTGTTTGGTATATGAATTTGGATGACAGATGTGAATAGCAAGCACATTGAACTGAGGGATGGAAAATTCATCCTGCAGTTGCAATTTACATACTTCTAGGTGAATTGATTTTATCTACATGAATAGTGACTAGAGCTGCGGTATTGATAGAGGTACAGTAATATGTATGCTTTATTAGGTTTATTTTATAGCTATTTTTGTTATTTTTAGATGAAGCAAAAATAAAGGGACTAGCAGCTCCTAGCAATCTTTCTGTGAACCAAACTCTTGAAGGTCATAGTGGTAAGTGTGTTTGGGCATTTAACGTACCTTTGATTAGAATAAAAGAAATACAAGATTTTGTGATGTTGATAGAGTAATTTTGCTATAACTTTTTATTATAAACCTGAAATAAGGATTATCAGCATTCAGCTCAGGTATGTAACAGTTTGGCTATCTGTTGTTACCAAGTTATCTGATGAAAGGCCTACAGTCAATCTTTCATGATATGTGAGTGAATTACTGACTTGAGAATCAAACTGATCAGCCGTAGTTCAGTCCTCCTGGCTGATACGGTATGTATGATGTGGGATGCGTGCTGCACAAACCAAGCTCTGCTCTGCCTGTTACAATTTAAAGTTTGCTTACGGATTTTGGAAGGTTAAGTCTGCAAACTTCGACATTACAGCCGAACTTGTCTTGTGTTACCTCAGGTTCTGCTTTTTCCAAATTATTTGGTCCCCATTCATTATCCTGAGAAGGAAGTATTGATTCCTATTTAAGTGAATTATGCTATTTTACATGTTATATTACAGAGGGACTTTTTTTTTTAAATTGTGCAGTGCTACTGGTATCATAATTGTCAATTCTGACTTCTGCATGGTTAATCTGGAAGTGCTCATCATTTGCATGGGGCTGGAATATATTTGTAGGTATTTACATAAAAGATCATGATACACTTGCTTCCATACATTTGTTCACATACTGCCTTGGTAGATGACGGACAAAGAACACTTTACAGTAGAAGAGAAAAGCTAAATTGATGGGCGTCGATGCTGGAATTGCTGAGTTAAAGAAACAATTATCTTCTACTGTGGCTTTTTTTTTTAAAAAAGAGCAATTTTCTCTTACACTATATAGAAAGTTTTAATCTCTGTATGATGAACTAAAATGAGAATTGAGACTAAAAGCCTTCTTAAGCATTTCTTCTAGTGACACATACGCGGATAAGCCTATAGTTTTTTGATAGTGTCTGAGATTTGCTTACATGTTACGGTAGCTTTACATTTTCTTCTGAAGAAATCAAAGTTAGTTCAGTAAACCTGATCTCTGTCTTAAATATATCTGCATTTTCCCTTTATTGACAAACTACAGAATGTGTAAGGTAGACTGCAATATAGTACACAGACAAAGTTTAGAGAAGCTAGAAAACAGGCTAGAGAGCGATAGTGTGTGAAAGTAAAAAATGAATGCAGGGAAATCATAGAAATTAGACAGGGAGGAATTAAACAGGGAATTAGGGAGGAGTAAAACTCTTGCATGCGATGGTCGTCATCGGTGGACAATGGGATATGAAGAGAATGCTAAAGTCTTTACATTGTTTAAATAAATGGTCCTTCTTTGACGATTTGCAGTTGAAACCTGCCAACAGCAAGGTTATTTCAGGGGCCTCGTTAAATATGATTTAAAAAATGAATTGTGAGCAATTGATTTAGTGGATATTTTGAATGATGTCTTCAATTCTGAAATAGATTACTGTTACCTTCAAAAATCCCCAACATTCAGGGTATCTTTGCGTTTGCTGACAAAGTTCATGACTGAAATGCTGAACAATGGAAAGGTTACAGAGGAAATGGATGACTAGTGGTGAGAATGTGAAGGAGTGTGATGCTTGAAGCGGCCAGGTTCATATCCAATGTTGAAGTGATGAAATAAAATCCTGCTTAGAAACAGTCGGAAGATGTTTTAGGTCAAGTCAAGTATTTATTTGGCTGTTTATTATAGGATTCCATATGAGACTTGAGGGTCTGAATGAATTGTGTAGAGTGCTCTTTTTGGTAATTGTGAGGGAGATTTTTCTTTTAAAAGTGCAGCACTACTGAGGATCAAAGTATTAAGAGGAAGAAAAACCAAAAACTTCTTATGAGAGTAAAGTTTTGTCAGCTTCCCAGACTAACATGTCAGAGGTGGTCAGAAACCACAGAACTATGATTCAATTTTTGTGTATTGAAGCAATATTCTGAGCAGAATTTGGAGAGGATGTTACTCAAGTGGGTGAATACAGAAGCACAAGGAGCTGTTTAGCAGAATTTTGAAAGAGGAAATGAGTGATACAGAAAGCATGCCTAAAACTAAATCAAAGTCAGCAGTGCAAATTTCTGAAAAGCTCGTGTTTGATTAAGTTCAATGTGGTGGTGTTTATTAATTTATTTATATGGTGCACATAAAAAATTTGTATCATTTTCTAGGTTCTGTGCAAGTGGTGACATGGAATGAACAGTATCAGAAACTGACTACCAGTGATCAAAATGGACTCATCATTGTGTGGATGCTGTATAAAGGTATTCTACAGCACAAATCTGAGATGGGATAATATTCCGTGTTGTGAGAAATCTTTTTTCTTCTGGTTTCCCCCCCCCCCCCCCCCCAGCAATTTTTACAGTTCTTTCCCAGACTTTTTATTTTGCAGACTGTAAATCTCAAAATAGATTTAAAACAACTTCCAAGTTTTTATTGCATTACTTGTCTACATTTTTTGTGGTGTAGTTGCATATAAAAAGGCATTTCTCCTGCAGAGCTACCTTAGGAGAAGGTATCAGTTCTTAGCCATATGCTTGGTAAACTGCTCTAGAATTCTTGTTTTCTTATCTCTATTACTTTATTTCCGTGGAGGAAAAATAGTATATTGAACAACAACAACAAAAAAGCAGTGCTGCTTCATGTAGGTTCTGTTCTGGATATCATTGTAATATTTAAACAGTTCTGCAAAATGCATCAAGCGCAGACATACTGGTAGAACTGCAAGAACTTAGCAGCCTTCCTTAGAAATTCAATTAAATACTTTTATAAAAACAATCTTTAGAAATGTTTAATTAAGGCAGAGAACTAATATGACTAACCAGGGTATTGCTGTAATTGGCTTTATTGTTCTTGTCCTTTTCACACATAAATGCGCTTCTTTGCTACACTTAAATTCATTTGAAAGCCAGCAAACCTCTCAGTCAAGGTAACCATTTTCCAGCACCTGTGGGAAAGGAAAAGAAAATAATGTTTTGGTTTTTTATTTCTCTTGGGGATTTTTGTTTAATGAAAAATGGAAACAAAATCTCAGCTCAGCTTCTTATTTCAGGAGTGAAGAATATCACTTGATTAGTCTTTCTGCCTGATATGCAGTGGCTACTGTCAAATATATAATCTCTTAGTTTTGGAAAAGAACCAGTAAATTCCTTAATACATATTCCTATCAAAGATGGTTGTTTCCTCTGTTTATATTTCCTAGTGTATTCTTGTCTGTTCTGAAATTACGTAAGCAGAGATCTCTTCCTGCAGGGCCCCTCTTAACTTTGGCTCCCATCTCCGATTCCTCATTTGGAAATAAGTAGCTCGCATCTGAACACTGCGTTTCACAATAATTGTATCTGTGGAGTCTGAGGGACACTATAGTGTAGTCTTGAGAGACTTTTACAGAAAGGGTGGAACAAGTTTGTTTTTAATTCCTTTCCAAAATTCATTGCTTCTGTATCTTTTTGTTGTATAGTACATTGCAGAGTCACGTGTAACCTACTATCTCATGTTTACTTATAAACAGGCCATCCTCAGGTTTCTACATTTCATTGAACACCTAATCTTACTGCTTGGTAACTTTTAGAAACTTTTTGTGCGTCTGTATTATGCTTTTTGTTGTGTGTGTGGGGTTTTTTGTGGTTTTTTTTTTTTTAAAACAACTTCAGGAATTCATACTGCTAAGAAATGTCATTATCATCCTATTTGCATATCTTTTTATTTGAGAGTAATTCTACTCTTTGAATTCAGTGATTAGCATGTACCTTGAATCCAGTAGAGGATTATAAAATCGGAATTATAACTCAGTTTTCCATTTGCTACTAATAGGTGCTTGGTATGAAGAGATGATTAACAATAGAAATAAATCCGTTGTTCGAAGTATGAGCTGGAATGCTGATGGACAAAAGATTTGTATTGTATATGAAGATGGAGCTGTGATTGTTGGATCAGTGGATGGTAAAATTTAAGCTCTACTAATTGATGTGGTGTTACATAGCTTTTGTTTCAGTATCGTGTACATAGTGGCTCTGTTTTTGTAGACAAATACAATTAATAGTTTCTAATAGTTGCTTTGACTTTCTTTAGCAGTTTCAGTTTTTACACTGGTAACTTGCATCCTATTTTTAATTTTGTGGTATGTTTATTAAGTACAACCAATGTTCCGTTACAGGCAATCGCATCTGGGGAAAAGATTTGAAAGGTACCCACTTGTGCCACGTGGCCTGGTCCTCCGATAGCAAAGTTTTACTCTTTGGAATGGCAAATGGAGAGATTCACATTTATGACAATCAGGGAAATTTTATTGTAAGTTCATGGTGGTATAATAAAGGTATTCACTTCAATGGGTATGAAAACTTGCTTCCTCCTAATTTATTTCATGTTGTTTAGTTGGTGGACTTCAGTACTGAGAATTGGACAAGGTCTTGTGCCCAAAGTTTTTATTCAAGATTTATGCAGCTGTAGCTTTCTAATATAAATATTTCTTTCTTGGTAGCTAAATGAATATCGCATCAGCTAATGCCTTTTTGTCTTGCAATAGTTATTGAAAATGTAAAAATAGCTATGGTGATACTAATTAAATTAGATGAACCTCATGTTAAAAGTACTAGCGTGCTTTTAGAATAAAACAGGAGTTCCTTTTCCTATTGCTCTTGTCATTCTTTATTACTTAAGGAATGTTAGTTACATGCTTCAGAGAAAACCAGGTAATAAGTAGAAAAGTGAAAGGAAGTAACTATAATATTGCTGCATTCCTACAACTTCAGTTTACTTATTTTTATCTACTTATTTGGAATATTTGACTATGACTATGACAAAATGCTAAACAGAAGTAAAACACTGACTTAGAAAAGAGCAATGTATTTGGAACCATGCTCTTGACTTTTTGATGCCTATTATGGGTGAATTTTCTCCTCCTTTCCTTTCCATTTTCTTTAACCCTCCACTGTATCTATCCTTCCCACTGTGTGAGTCATGGCGTAAACGTAGTAATTTAGCATGTAGTGTAAATTACTGAAATTATTTAAGTAAGTTGCTCCCGCTGTCTCCCCTCACCCCCTGACCTCTTATCAACAATATGTATGGTTGTGTGTACTCTCCTTCCTCCCTCCCTCCCTCCCGTAAGTTACCTGGTAGCCCTCCCTGAAGTGATCCGGGTGCACTCTTATCTTTCAGAAAAAGCCCTTACCTGGGTTACCAGATGTACAGGGCTAATTATTACAAAAGTAATCTTATCTTAATTGGTGTTCTAATTTGGACACTTATTTCTTCCAGTTACGTTTATATATTATTCAAGAGACTTTTATCAAGAAAAAGCTGACAAAAGGTTTCTTTTTTTTAAAAAAAATAAATCTTGTGGCCAGGAGTGCTTTATTTTTATTTTTTGCAAAGTTGCAGTGGGGTTCTATGTGTGGGCATGTGTGTGTGTGGGTTTTTGTTTCAGTTTTTTTGGTTTTCTTTGTTTTTAAATTACTTTTCAAAGGATGGAAATGCCAACATTAAAGTACTTCTTTGCAGTTAAAATATATGTCTTCATATGTCTGGTCTGGCTTTGAATAAGGAAGTTTCTCAAACTCTTAAAATTTTGAGAATGTGAAAATTTTTCTTGGAAGAGGAAAAAAAATTTTGCGTAGACATCTGGCCTTCTGCAGGGTGTCAGTAGGGGTACAAATTGTTATCCTAAATAGCATGTTTATGTGACTTTAAATAATGAACCATTCTTGTCTAGGTGAAAATGAAACTGAGTTGTTTGGTGAACTTAACTGGGGCATTCAGTATTGCTGGAATACATTGGTATCACGGTACAGAAGGCTACATTGAACCAGATTGTCCCTGTCTTGCTGTCTGTTATGACAACGGAAGATGCCAGATAATGAGAGATGAGAATGACCACAGTAGGTACAAAATGTCAGGTGCTAATTACTGAGCTACTCGTGACCCAAAATGTCTACTTCTGTTCATATTCTTAATGTTTATTCCCTAAAATCTAGATCCTGTTTTGATTGACACTGGTATGAATGTAGTATGTATTCAGTGGAACCACTGTGGAAGCGTACTGGCGGTGGCAGGCTCCCTAAAAGCAACTTCTCAAGATAAAGATGTAAACATTGTGCAGTTCTATACTCCGTTTGGTGAGGTAAAAATATTTAATATACTTACATAACTTAAATGGTTTTTTATCTTTGTACGTTTTGTCTATGTGATCATTACTGGTGGAAATTGGATGCCAAAGTGAGGTGTTTAGTATGTTCAGTGTGCTCTAAGCTATCTAGGATATACACCTGGATCTGGAAAGATGATGCAGGACCAGGTACGCTTTTAGAACAGCAAGTTAGTGGCCAGCGTGGAAATCCAATTGCATGTCATAAAACGCTAAATGATGGGATCTGTGTGGTGTCAAACTTTGAGCACCTAACTCGGATACTTAGGTTCAGACTATAGTCAGTAAGTGGTTTGGAACACTTAGGCAGCAGTTAAGATGCTCCCTTAACATCTGTGTATCAAATCTTGGAAGTACTTGTCTTTCTACTGGCTGCATAAGAGACCTGGGCATCTATAGATTAGGAGTTCAAAATACGGCAGTGAATGTTCCCCTCTATTTTTATGGAACCAGTAAAACTGAGAAAATGATATCTGGTATCAGTAAAAACAATGGCTCAGAAACCTCAGAAAAGGTACTGTTTCTAATCTTTATTTGTCTGTTGGGGATATGGTTTTGTAAATGTTTTTTGTACTTCCTGCCTTTTTTACAAGATGGTAAATGCTCAGCAGTTGAGAGACAACTTTCCTATATATTTTTGTTCATGGTGCTGTTCTTGCCTTGCAAGGGAATTTCAGGTAATTTCACCTTCCCTCCTAGTAATATATCTGGAAATCAGTAAGTTAGTGTTACGTATCAGAGTGTGAGGGAGTTTGTCCCTTGTACAGAGGAAGCCCTTGTCAGCCCTGAGGGTAACTGTGGTAAGGATGGAGCTGTGAGCTCTGCTGTGAAAAGTTTTAAGGTCCAACATCATCTGTAGGGGTTCCCTTTGTTGAAATTATTAAATGGAACCAAAGGCATTGGCAATAATGTTATGTCTCTGGTTGCTAATGTCCTTCAGATTAACTGAAAGAGGTGTTCCAGATTCTTTATCTAGTGTTTAGAAGTAAATTCTTTAGATTTTAAAATTGTTTTGTACTAGTTCTGATATTCAGATACAGACTTAACTTGTTGGAAGATGGTATCTCCTGTGAATAACGTGTGACCAGTATTTGGACTTGGTATTTGCATCTGATCAAAGGCATGAAATACGTACTAAACTGTGAAAGTTCATTGATAACAGTTTATTTAGGCACAAAGTTATGCCCTCGAAAGGAAAGTGAGATCCAAGCGTAAGTATCAGTGTTCTGCTTGGTAAAATATTGTATTTTTTCAAAGCCTAAGATTATTTAAAATCTTGCCATATGTAGTTGATTAATGTGTCCTTTATTGCATACATCTATATTACAGAATCACAAAACGGTAGGGGTTGGAAGGGACCTCTGGAGATCATCTTGTCCAACCCCCCTGCTTGAGCAGGGACCCCAGAGCAGGGGCACAGGAACGCATCCAGGCAGGGTTTGAATGTCTCCAGGGAAGGGACTCCACAGCCTCCCTGGGCAGCCTGTGCCCCTGCTCTGGCACCTGCACAGGAAAGAAGTTTTGTCTCACATTGAGGTGGACCTTCCTGTGTTCCAGCTTGTGCCCATTGCCCCTTGTCCTGTCATTGGGCACCACTGAAAAGAGCCTAGTCCCATCGTCCTGACACCCACCCTTTAGATATTTATAGGTATTGATGAGATCCCCCCTCAGCCTTCTCTTCTCCAGGCTGAACAAACGCAAGTCTCTCAGCCCTTCCTCATAAGGGAGATGCTCCAGTCCCCTGATCATCTTTGTAGCTCTCCACTGGACTTGCTGAAGGAGTTCCACATCCTTATTAAACTGGAGAGCCCAAAACTGGACACAGAACTCCAAATGTGGTCTCACTAGGGCTGAGTTGAGGGGGACGATAACCATTCTCAACCTGCTGGCCACATTCCTTTTAATGCATCCCAGGATACCGTTGGCTGCCTTGGCCACAAGGGCACATATTATTTTCAATTTCAATTTTCAATATTATTTTAAAACAAAAAGCTTCCCACAAAAAGATACTCTGTGGGACTAAGGTTATAGTCTTTGGAAACATGTTTTTCAATTGTTTCATTCTTTCAACTTCAAATTCTACAGTAAAATAAGGATATAAAAAAAAGATGGAAAGTGTGTTTCTTTGCTATCTCTTAAATGGTAAAGGGACATCTAACTGCTTCTCTTAGACTTTTTTTTTGGAAAGGGAATAGAGAAGAGACTGTCCATTGCCTCGCTGCAAATGGTGTACCTCTGCAGCTGATTCATTGTAGGCTCTTGACATAGATTAGCTGTATGTTTTCATTTGTTTAAACTATCAGCTGTAGTTAAGGGTGTTGTACATCAACTGACTAATCCTTCCAGCATAAATGAAACTTCTGAGGCATATCAGGTATCAGTACTATTGCTGTGTTTATTTTAGTAGTGACTAAAACTATAAAGGTGATTCAAATTACCAACCAAAGGAAAAAATGTTTATACTGTCATTCTCCGTCTATTTTTCTAAGTTTGAACGATCATGTAGCCCTGTTTTTTCTTTCTCTCTGACAAAGAAAGAATTGAGGCAAAAGAACACTTTATGGTAATGCATGTTAAATGTCTCCCCCTTTGTTTGCATGAGTACTGTAATTTGGGAGTCGTCATGGCGTTCTGTAAAGATGATCTATGGTTTTCATCAACTATCAAAACTGTTGCTTATGTGTATTAGAGTGGTTTTCCTATGGTGAATTAAGAAACTTGTTCTTTCCTTGTTTTAAACAAGCATTTGCGCACACTGAAAGTTCCTGGCAAACAGATATCTGCCTTGTCTTGGGAGGGAAGCGGACTGAAAATCGCACTAGCTGTTGATTCTTACATATATTTTGCAAATATTCGTCCAGATTACAAGGTACGGAGGAATGTGGCACTTAACTGTATTAATAAGTTTCTGTTATTTATTGTTTCTGCATGGGTTGAAAAAGTAGCTTTCTCAAAGCTTGATGTGATTACTGTTTGATCAACACCACCCACTTGAAGTTTTAGTGGAATGTGAGTGTCTGTCTTGATGATGGAATGACTTAGCCATTGCTTTTCTAATGAATTTGTGATTTTATTTTCATAATAAGGAACTCTATGCTTTTGTTAATATTAACAGAATTGAACGTGATTCTAAATCTGGTAGTAATTGAGGCTGTCATATAGATAAGGCTCCGGTGTTTTCCTTGCTCTGTGGTTAAACGGAGCGGGCTAAGTGATACAATGGGACTTGTTTGAGCCTGACTTTTACTGTCACCTTTTCGGTGGTGAATTATTAATTTGAACCATAAGAGTTGTGTAGAAACCTGAGCAGTAGAAATGAATGTAACCTGATAGGTGTACTTCCTACTCATATTTCAATCCCCAGTATGCTTTTTACAAGTGTGTATTGAGCTGATTCTAAATAATGTTTTTATGTGGTCTACCATATGGGGGTTTTGTTTGTTTTAAGGAGTTAGGACTGTTTCACTTAAATTTCAGTTTAACCAAAAACAGCGATTGGTGTTCAGTATACCGTATTGTGTACTTTTTTCCAGCACAGGATGTATTTTTTAATCATCAGTGTGTAACCACTGTGATTAAATGGAGTGAGAGTGTAACGTGAGGAACTTGCTGCAGATATATTGAAATTTATTCACTCAGTTGTGAAAAATCATTGGTCAGGGGGTTATAAACACAAATCTGCTAGGAAGCAATCTCAAATAGTTTGTTGTAAATCTGCTGGGAAAGACGTTGGAAATTTGAGCTGGAAATTAGTCTTGCAGGAAATGCTACCTAATGTTTATTCTAGGAAATGTGTAACAGCTGGAACACAGGCCTATTACTTTTTCTTAAACTCATCAGTATCTATGAAACCATGTGTATTTCAAGAACTGGCACAGTTTGCAAATAAATAATATTCTGAAACCTTAGTTTTAGAAATTGCATGTGTAAGCTCTTTTTTTTGCCCTTTTTGCATATTTAAAGTGGAAAAAGATGTGCTCAGTTGATTTCTGCAGCAAATAATCTCTTAACCTGTTGGTAGTATACTCAGTTTCAGTGTTAAATATTTTTATGGTGAATGGTATGTGTTGTCCTTCAATAAATAGTACACATTACCACTGCTGTGTTATTTCTGATTATAACAGTAACGTTTTTAGGAACTAGATATTCTGAAAGGTGACAGCCATTAAATGGTAGTGATTCAAAGCTGTCATTAGCTTAGGCTGGATTGGAATTAATGACCTGGAAAAGAAGTGTTAGTATCACATTACCAATCTACTAAATAATCCAGTTTCCTGTATTTTTCAGGTATTAACATAATAAGAGAGAGGGTTCTAAATTAATATTACAGTGAAAACTATGAATTGATCTGATAATTTTTAAACTATTCATGGTTTACATGGTATCTCTTCGGAGCTGTAATACAAATTTAGAGTCTGTAGCTCTAGTTACATTTCTTCTGGTGTCTTACCTCATTCAAACCCACATTGGATTTCACTTTATATCCTCATCATCCAGCTTTCTGGGGACCTTTTGCACTTCTTGAAGTCAGTTTTAGATTTGACAAACATGATTTACTGTTTACCAACTTGTTACCTCATAACTTATACTATTCCGAATATTCAAAATTTATATGAAAATAATAAGCTCTAGTTTGCATCTCTGGGAACGATCCTGTGCGTAGTGCTCTCAGTTGTCAAAAACTACCTTTATTCCAATCCTTTCATTTTTCTTCCTGTATCCAAAATGAGCTTGACTTTCTTGAAAATCCAAGTAGGTCATATCAGTTGGCTCATCTTCATTGGCAAGCCCCTTGCCTTTCTGAAAGATAATGATAATAAATGAATGAGGTACAACTTCTAGGGCTAAAAACATGACTGTCCAGTGTGTTGTACTTATCCAGGTCCATCTGATTTTTTGTTTTTACATCTCTGCCTTGTGTGAAAACCGGATTTACTCAGTTGTGGTTCCCGGAATCATAATGCTTTTTCCATCTGCCCACTCCTGTTCCTCTGGCTGTACTCCACAGCATTGTGATTGAATTCCTGTAGAACTCTACTTGAGTGAAAACCATTGTGTTCTGACAATTTATTACCGTTCAGTTTATAGATATATTCTAAAAGTTCTTTTGCTGATACTTTAGTTTATTGTCTCGGTTTCGTTCCCCGTAGAGTGAGGGAACCCTGCTGGCCGGCTCTCTAACAAACTTTATCCTCTCTCTCTAGCAAATGCTGATGTGGAGAATTCTATTACTTTTTCTACAATTGCATCACCATCCTTAAGTGGTTTGCTTTAGATCTCATTTGTGTGTCAGCATTATCTCCTTACTGAGATACTTTCTGATTCTGCTGTGTTAGAAAGGGGTTTCAGTATTAATTTCTATAATTTAAATCAGTTGAATGCAATAAAATACATCTTCATGGGTTTGACAGTGTTTGGATATTGCGTTTCTTCTTTTGCCTTTTTGCCCTTTCTCCTACTTGTTACATGAATAATTATGATGTTCTGGGAGGAAGGGAGGGTTTTTCTCATGTTACTAATACAGAAGAGGGGATGTGAGTTATTATAGTGCTCTAATACAGTTGCTTGTTTTCGGCTGCGTCAGGAATTGCACTGAGGTGTTTCTTATATTCCTCTTGAGAAATAAACTTTGGGTTTCCAAATCCATAGTCACAGAGCAAGCATTTTCATGGCAAAAAACATCATCACAGTGGGTGTTTCTGTGTACCTGCTGAATAAGGAAGAAACAAGGGGAAGTGAGATCTTGTTACATTTTGAGGTTGATCCTCCAGTTCTGATTGCGATAGGTTATTCTGCGTGATGAGAGGGCTGCTTTTGCTAGTTTACTATTATGCAAGTAACTTATTACTGGAGCTGTGTTCACATGAATCAGTTTGTCACTTGACAGGTAAAACATATTGAATACTGATTGTGTATATCAAATAAACACTTCCCTTCACAGCTGTGAACAATTTATTATTGAATTCTTACAAATTTTGATATGTTTTATAAAAATTGTCTCTCTTGGCAGTGGGGTTACTGCTCCAATACAGTTGTTTATGCATATACCCGACCTGATCGTCCAGAATACTGTGTAGTCTTTTGGGACACAAAAAACAATGAGAAGTATGTGAAATATGTCAAGAGCTTGATTTCTATAACAACTTATGGAGACTTCTGTGTTTTAGCAACTAAAGCGGATGAAAATCAGCCTCAGGTAAAGTCTTTCTTTTAATTTTCACTTGAAAGCTCTGTTCCACGTGTCAGTGCTTTACAGCCAGAATAAGATGGAATGTAAAATTCTGAGTCTGTTTCAGGGTGCGTCATTCAGTTGTCATTTGACAGAATGGCACTTGAATGGGCTCAGTGTTTAAAAACAAAGAACCCCAACAAACAACAAAGTAATAGCAAAAATGTGCAGAACCAACTAACTGCCTCTATATTTTAACTCCTTGTAGCATTAGTAACTTACTGAAAACTGCAGCCTTTAAGATCAACGTTTCTTTAGAGATACTTAGTTCTCCAAAGAAAAGCTAAAAGCAGGAGAACATCAGAATGGTAACTAATATTTAATCAGAAGTGGGGAAAAAAAAGAGGAATTTTGTAGGTGATATAAATCACATGTTACTACGAACTGCTCAGTTTTTTTGTTTATTTTAAATGTGGTGACAAATGATATGATAAATGTATCCTTTGGTTAATGTATGTTGGGTTAGTGTGATGCTAACTGTTACATGGCTTTTCTTACTGTGTTCACTTTTGACTTATTTTCTATATCACTTGTATATTGCTTACAAAGGAGGAGCATGAGATGGAGTCGGTTGGTGCAACGGTAAAAAGGATGCTTTAGTGCTGCTTTGCTTGATTGTGCAATAAATGGTCTACTCTCATATGGATTGAAAATATAGTATACATGGCCAAAACCATCTGGTGAAATTGAGTGCGATAAAATGAGATTTTTCTGGTTGTATTTTTAGAATAGGAAACAGTGGAGGGATTTAGTATAACTTTATTGAGCATAAATAAGAGATTTAATTTTAAAATCTGAAAATTACTGATAATAAGCATCTTTCAATTCTTTTGAAATGGCTCCAATGTAATTATTAACACTGGGGGGTGGGGGGTGGGGGGGTCAGCTTTTAGGAAATGAAGTGAACAAGCTAGTCCTTTGGTAGTAGTTCATTAGAGTTGTTTTCTGAAAAACAGATTTGTTTTCCAATAACTCTTAGTCATTAGAATTGTGATTTCAAGATGGCAAAATGTACAGCAATAGCTGATGGGGGGGAAAGACTAATTTCAGCAGGAACTGTTTAAAGGTATTGCAAGTGGATGTGAATGTCAGTAAGTTATGAAGAACTTAACATTGAATCTTGTAGCAGGGCTTGAGTTTTCTGCTCTGATCAAATTGGACCATGCAAACTCCCTTGTCCTGGCCCTGCCCTGTGTAGCTCATGCAGCCTCTCTGTTACTGTTAACTCCATCACCCCTTGGCAGTCTCTGATCTACTGACTTAGAGTCTCAGAAATAAGTAAAAAGGGCACAAAAGAGAAACTGATTCAAGAGTGAATGTTGGGATAATTTACCAGAGAAGAATTAATATAAACATAATGGAAACAATAAATAGTTTAAAAAGCCAGGTGTGGTTTCCTACAGAGGTGGAGGCTCAACATATTTTTTGGAAAAGAGAAATTTGAGAATGCTGGTAGAAAGTTCATGGTGGAACTCATGAACAAGGAAATAAAAATACTATTTTTGAGAGGTGTTTATTGGTGGCAGAACCAGAAAAATAAATTATTTAATGAAAAGAAGTCTTTGTTCAGACGTTTGAAAGAATGAAATTCATACAGTAGCTGAAAACCTAAATTCTGCCATTCTCATGTGATTAATAAGATATCGATCTGTCAGTTAAAAGGGGTAAGCTGTAGAGTTGCTGAAGTCTGCTACCATCGTTACATGAATTGTTAAGGAGGTGAAAGAGCTACAAACTAATTATCTTCCATTTCCTGGAGAGTCAGGGTAACAGCCCTTAGGAGATTCAAGTTTTGGCAGTCCTGTGGCTGTGTGTTGTGGTGTGGTTTTTTTTTTTTTTTAATCTAAAGACTTTATAGTAAAAGTTGTTACTTAATTTCCACACTTCTCTTCAAGACATTGTTATTTCCCTGTGCAATCATCATAAAGCTATTTAATCCTTGATTTAGGTCTGGAAAAATAAATGCATCAGCAACAACAATGAAGCATTGGTGTCTAGGTCAATTTTGGTTTATTTGCATCTTCCTGAGTTTAACAGTCTGTTAAATCTGAGGTATCTGTGCTATCAAAGCCCTCCTGAGCAGGATTACATGAAGGGCAAAACTAACAAAACTCACCAGTTTTGTTATATCTGCGATACTGCAGGGCAGAGGGATGGCCTTATTCACAATTCTCTCCACGTTGTTGCCCTCTTGGAGGTTCAAGGAGATCGAAGTCTGCAAAGGATAGAACAAGGGTTCTAACTTACAGGAGCTAGCGAGGGGGTCCAGGGCAGTTTATTAGATTACCCTTTGAATGAACAGCTGGACGAGGGTTGAGTCACTGAGAAATTGCTGGTGGATCATGCTAGTAAATAATCACAGTACAGTGTGCCCTATGGGGCAGGGGGTGAGACACTGGACTGTTGCCCGCATGTTATCTGTGGACCTTGCTGGTGGTACATCCTGCGTGTTGTATTTTGTCTGGTAGATTTGCTCCTTCGCTTAAAACAGTTGGTCATTTTCCTGTTTCGTGCTTGGCTTCAGTTATAGTGCTAATGGGCACACATCTCATTACTCTCATGCTTCTGTTTATATTTACTGCAGCCATGGTCCCTCTGTTTTCTGTTGTTGATCAAAATTAAATGGTGTGAAATGTGGGTTATGAGATACACCTTCCCAGAAAACCCTGTAGAGCTTACCAATTTACAAAAAATGGGATAGTAATGACACTTACTTTTATTTCCATACAGTACGTGCTGGTTCTCTGCAATTCTATTGGTACTCCCTTGGACCCAAAATATATTGATATTGGTAAGCAACTTGCAGTAGTCTTATTCTGTTGGTGTTTTTCGAGTCTTTATAACAAATTTCTTATGCAAGCCTGTTGTTCAATGAAACAATCGCTGTGTGGCAACACCCCTTGCATCCAAATGTTGTGACCTTCTCTTCTACCCGTGGTTGTTACTGTGAATTTTTTTATCGGCTCCTCACTTGGATCCTCCCTAGGCGTAATAAGCATGTAATTGAGGTTCCCATGTTGTGAACTGTAATTTTTGTTGGAATTGACCTATTAGTTAGTCTGTTAATAAAAATAGTGACTTATAAAACCAGTCCTATTCCTTGTAAAACTTGGCTAAATTTAAACTGATTCTTCCAGGGAATACAAGCTATTTACGATAGAATTTTGGAAAATTGTTACTTTTCCTTTTTTTTTATTTTAATGGATGTTCTTGGTGATTCAGATTTTCCTTCACAGCAGTGGTAATTCAACTCGTTTTTAAGAAAATGTACTTTTTTGAAGAGGGTCCTGTTTCTCAGAGCATTTGAAATAATTTGATCTGGACTTTGATTTAAAAATAACATGTTGCTGCTTCCCAAATATCTTAAAGATCAACTTCCCATATTTCAATGTAGATAATATCCCTTCCTTATTTTTCTCACAATTGTTTTATCTAAATAGTTTCAGATTATAAATTAAAAATAACATTTAGAAAAAAAATCAGTGGATTATAACAGAATTATGAAAACACCCCCACATCCTAAATAGATCTGAGTTCCAGGCTTTACCTACACCTTTTTCGCTGCAAGTCTGGTACAGAAAGTTGCCAAGTAATTGCAAACCACTGTTTTCTGGGAGTTTTGCTAGAGAATAAAGGTCATTGATTTTTCCCTTCAAACAGATGAGGGAAGTGCAGACAAACCAAGAAATTAATCAGCTTTTTGATTAATTAATCCACTTCTGTTTGTTGCAGTTTTTGCTTTATTTTTGGTTTGTTATCCAAATAGCTCTGAATTTGGATTCAGAATAGACACTGTGAACCCTATTTGCAGTTTTCTTTTGTGAAGCTTGGTTCTTTGATTAACTCTTCTGTTTTGTTGAAAGGCTAAATCATTTGTAATGAAGTTTTAGCAAAAACATTTTGATTTTGAATGAGAGAAGAAAGTATAGTTATTTAAATGAAGAGTACACACTTATTTTTAGAACCTCTTAGCTAAAATGATGGTAAGCAGAAGGTCTGTTTGGCAGTAGACATCTATTCCATATAGTAGACATGGATTCTACTGTGTTAGAAAGGTGGGATACGGTATGCCACGGCTGTGCTCAGTGGTACAGCATGTTCTGAGCACACTAAAATACTCAGGAAAAAAAAAATGCTGTGCATGGTTGGTACAGCAGAGGAGCATAGCCATATTGGAACAGGTTATGGTTTTGACCAGATTGCTTATTGAAAACCTGGAAGAATTCTTCCCCGCTTATTTTATTAACATAAAGGTGTCACTTAATGTGTGTATATAGCTTTGGAACTCACGTGCTCTGATTCTGCAGAAATTGGGTTTAATTTTTAAAGAAACCAAACCAAAATCTTTTCCGTACAGTATCACAGAATGGCAGGGGCTGGAAGGGACCTCTGGAGATCATCTTGTCCAACCCCCTGCTTGAGCAGGGACACCCAGAGCAGGGGGCACAGGACTGCGTCCAGGCAGGGTTTGAATGTCTCCAGGGAAGGGACTCCACAGCCTCCCTGGGCAGCCTGTGCCCCTGCTCTGGCACCCGCACAGGGAAGGAGTTTTTTCTCATGTTCAGATGGAACTTCCAGTGTTCCAACTTGTGCCCATTGCCCCTTGTCCTGTCATTGGGCACCACTGGAAAGAGCCTAGTCCCATCGTCCTGACACCCACCCTTTAGATATTTATAGGTATTGATGAGATCCCCCCTCAGTCTTCTCTTCTCCAGGCTGAACAAACGCAAGTCTCTCAGCCCTTCCTCATAAGGGAGATGCTCCAGTCCCCTGATCATCTTCGTAGCTCTCCGCTGGACTGTGCCAAAAAGCAATGTAGCTATTATGACAAGAACCCTCATGAACTTTTTTCAACATAAATTGCCCCCTAGAGCCATTGTTTCATCCACTCTGCAAAAAGTAACTCTTCTGTCTAAATTAATCTCACTAGAGAAGTTCGTTCCAAGCCATAGTGCTGCTAATTGGTGTTAGTATTGAACAATAAACAAACAGCCATTCGGTCTGATAAAATAGATGGGAAAAGTGTTTAGCAAAGTTTTGGTAACGAAGAAATGATGAGGAAAGTAAGGTGAAGAACTGTAAGACAAGGAAGTAACAATTTACAGAAGAATGTAGGTAGGAAGAAAAATTCAATTCAAGAACAGAAATAGTTGAGATCATGAAGATGATTACTTTCCTCAACCAGTGTTCCTAAACAGTTTTATTATATATTAACTAAGTTTGTAAGTGTCATTTCCTAATGTTCAGTTTTTCAGTGATAGGAGGAAATCAGCTGAGTCAAATACATATTGTGAAATTCATGCCCTGTATTGTAGATGATCATCATTAAAATGAAGATTATCCTGCTCTGATGAATGAGTTTGACTCCTTTGTCCTATGGAGTTTGTATGAAATATTGTACTTTTTAGTCTCATAATTTCTGTTTATGTCAATTTGATGCCCTCTTGCCACCTTTTACAATAGGGGTGGTACACCAGAGCCTTAAAGAATAAAACGCCCAGGAAATTCAATGCCAAGGATTTTACAAAGGATGGAGGGAAAAAAAACCAACAAAACCTGAGCACTGAAGTAAGATGTGGAGGGTGGTAGTGGGGTGTCTGTTGTGTCCCTTGTCCCATTTCCCCTCCTGATTGGATGTCTATGCTGTACGAGCCTACTAGTCTCCCAGATTTACTTGACAGGTGGGGTTGGGGTGGTGGGAGGAAGATTTGGGGACTTATAGGGAGTAGTTAATCTCATTTCTACAGTTGACATCTAAAAATAAGTTCGGTGAATCATTCCCAAAAGGGTTTTTTTGCTCTTCATTGGGTACAAAGAAGCCCAGGGCAGCCAGCTCATCTCTGTCAGAAACGTCTAAAATTAGGTGAGACAAATCCCACTCAAATGGTCAAAATTAGCTTTCCATGTACACCTCTAACTCTGCATTTACACTTTTTGCATTTTTCTGGTGTTCTGTTTATGTGAGCTTTCTACATCCATCTGTGTTAGTTTTATTTACATTATAAACAAAGGTATCGGCTCCTTTATCATTTCCCCATCAAGATCCATCTCCTACAGCTGTCTACACAAGGAAAGAATCTTCTTCAGTGACTGAAAACAGTTAGAGACATGCTATTTAATTGAAACATGCTGCTGTTGTTCCAACTGTATTTGAATTGTGCTGAAGAGATTAAACATCTGGAAGAAGCTTGGCTTCCTTTAGCTTAACTAAGCTTTCTGCAGTCTGCTGCTGTTCCCTCCAGTGTCAGAGGATCAGTTTAGCGCATAGATTTACAATGCTCTCTCCTAGTGTGAGTCATTTGCAAAAATGCTGGGCATTTTAGCCTTCAACCTCGTAGATGGGCAAATACTTGAGGTTAGGAATATTTGCATTTTTGAGTCCTGAAAAATCTGTGTAGTCTCGGTAGTTCACATGTAACAAGCAAGTCTTTCATTGCTCTATAGTAAACACAGCCAAGGATTCAAACTTTTTTTTTTGATATATGCATCCTGTAAGACTCCTTTAAAGTCAGCCTACCAAACTTACAGAAGGGATCAAAGGTGAACGTGAAAAGCAAATGCCTATAAATACAACACTTTTGGAACACTCTGTGCTGGTTTTATCATAGTTGCTTTCCTTTTTTTTGTAACCTTTGAAGAGACAACTTTATATAACAGCTTGAAATATTTATAACGTAAGGTCCATTTGTTTGAGGTGTGGACACTTTTACACAATCAAGGCCGTAATATACAGTATATCATGCTGTTTATCACAGTTGGAGCTTCTTGGCAGTAGAAAGTATAATTGTTCCGGTTTGACAGGGTGCTGAACTTAAGCAGCTGGCTGGCCTTGCTGAGGTCAACAGAGAGAGAAAAAAACCTTGTAAAATCTTGAAGGCAGAAGACGTTTCTGTAAGTTCCTTTAAGATTCCAGTTAATCATTTTGTTAGAAATTATGCATCATCCTTTTGTCCTCTTTATAAATTATAAAATCAGCTTCAAATCAATTATCAGGTGAGAGTAATCATTTATGGTTTAAGATATAAGTAGTACAAAAGTAAAACTAACATATCTCTTAATATAATTGGAGGGGTGTTATTGACTTACAAAAAATACATTATCTGTCTGTGAAATTCTTTCTCTTCTTTCTACCAAAACAGGTTTTCAGGCTACAGTCTTTTAGTAGAGGGATAAACTGTTGCATTGAGTTCTGTCCAGAAAATAAGTTGCTTAGGTAGTTTTTGTTTTGAACTCTTGTTTCAGACTTCTAAGTGCCATCTTTCAGAGCGGTTTAAAAACACTTAGGTTGTTACTTTGATTTTCAGAAATGCTTATGAAAAATATCTTTTGATATAGCAGGATGTTCCTCAACAGACCACTCGCTATCTGTGTGCTCCTGCCTATTCTTAAGTGGGTGCTCTTGACTGCCATGAGTCTAAACTAAATTTTTTTAACTGGCTGCAATTACTGCAAATTGAACACAAAATATCTTTTTTTAATCAGTCTGTGCTTTATTGGAATAGCAGTTACCTGGCGCTCCACTGAGCATAAAGGTTTTACTCCTCCTTGAGACTTTGGTGCCTGGCAGGTCTTTTGTGCTTTGACCTGTTAGGAAATTGATAGTGGAGAAAAAAGATTGCTAATCTAGGGATACTAAGTAGCTGATAGAGCACTTGAATAATGCATCTGAGAATGTGTGTTAAGGCACACTTTGTACAAATTTGTTTCAACAAAGTGCTATTAATCTCCTAATGACAAATTGTGATGCTGTGCAATGCTTGATTGCTGGGAGATGCAAATCTTGTTGGGTTCTAAGCCAATAGTTAAGATGGGCTCAAAAAAAAAAAAAGGTGCTTATTCCCTTTATTCTGTTGAAATTTTAATTACGTCATTAGCCTTCTAATGCTTTCCTCTGCTAATGATGGATCCATCAGTCACTACCTGGTGAAAGGCCATAATTTCAACTTTCTTTAGACATTGATGGATGGTTACACATTAAAGCTCTTCCTCATTTTGTTCTTTATTTTGTCCAAGGGCATTTTTCTTCCTGTGCTTCCTGTGCCTTGTTTTTAGGGCCCTTCACAATAGCTAGTGTTTGCTAGCCCATAAATTAGTCTTTTCTCCATCGTCTAGCATTATTACGTTCCATCCTACTAGGGTACAAAAATTAACCAACAGAGTTTCTTCTGTGCTTGTTTCACAGGCTTTCTGTCAAAGTTCTTTCATGAATAACTAAGTATAAACTACAGAAGTTAAATATCTTGTTATGTAATATCTTTTTAATGGAAACACAACAGATGGTATCTGCTGAAGAAATGTCGCTCAGGCTGGATTATATCATCTTCTTACATGTGCTTGGGAGCACTGATACTGTGAAGTGTTGTGTTATCTTCCACATGTGTGCGAGTGCCCAGCGAAAGGAATACAACAGGCTCATCAGCATACAGGTGGATTAAAGGCAGAGTGCTGGAGTCATGCCCAGCTGTCTTGCCTCCCTCCTGGATGCCTTAACAAGAATGACTGAACTATATGTGAAACAGCACTCGAATTGCTGTTACTTAGAGTTAATAATTTTGAAGTAAATGATAACTGATTTTTCGTATTTCTTTGTATTCTGTAAACTGTTGTCATTCATGAGTTGTCCCATATGCAGTTCAGCTGTCCCTGCTGCTGTCTGACATTTTCTTGTTTTTATGAGCTAACACTTCTGGAGATGTTTGAATCAAGCTCTAAAATTAGGTAGATGTTATTTATCAGACTAAATTCATCCCAGTTTCTCAGGAACAGCCTGTAACAGGCTTGTATGAAAACAACAGTTTAGTCTTACGTCTGTCTGTCAGATTGCTCCCTTTCCATCAGATAAGGTGGGATTACTTGTCTCTTGTGTTTGCATATTCTATTCCATATACTAGAAAGTGTCTCAGCTTTTTAATGCAGCAAAGTAATATATTGATGGATTAAGTTTGGTTTCCATCTACTATTTTTTTAAAGAAGATCAGATGTAAAAGCAGGTGTTTTCTAACTGTTTTGAAGTGAGATGGGAGTGAGCGTGGATGAAATACAGACATCACAGGAGGTTATTTGAGATTTCTGGATATCTAAGAAACATGGTTACCTTCAGGGAGGAGGTTTTATGAAGGAACGGTGAAGAGAAATGAAGTGAGAAGAGAAGGAAGGGCCAGGGAAAACTTAAAAGGCAGTTATTTCACATGTTGGTGTTGTTTTGATGGGATGGTGTGTTTTATCCTTTTCAGTATTTGATCCCTGAAAAGTAAGGTACCTGTTTAAATATTTTTCATACGTATTTTCAAGGTCTGGAAATTCAGAACAAAGACATTAATACTGAAGTTAGCTATCTGCAAAATCAGTGGGAAGAGCTAGACAATCTAAGAAGTCTGTGTTTAGCATGGAAAGCCGCTATGTGGTAGAAATGCTGAGCAGAGGATTGTCTGAATCTCTTGTCTCCTTATGACTTAGGTGCTTGCTTTTCTGTCTGCTTAATAGTCAGCATGAGTTCTTTGAAGGGCACTGATGCCCCAGTGAGCAGCACTTGCTGCTGAAATCAAGGCTGCTGTGTGAGAGGATACTACTTCCCTACACTAAGGCTCCGAGGAGCGAGAAGGGAATAGAACAGAACAGAATATTTCAGCTGGAAGGGACCTACAAAGATCACCTGGTCCAACTGCCTGACCACTCCAAGGCTGGCCAAAAGTTAAAGGATGTTAAGGGCATTGTCCAAATATCTCTTAAACACTGACAGACTTGGGGCATCAGCAGCCTCTCTAGGAAGCCTGTTCCAGTGTTTGATCACCCTCTCTGGAAAGAAATGTCTCTTGATGTGCAGTCTAGACTTGGATTTTAGTTTATTTTCTCACAGATTTTTCTGTGTGTAATTTTTTTTTTTTGTTTGCTTCTTTAATGGCTGTCCAGTATAAAATGCTAAAGCAATTCTAGGGAAAAAAACCCATATGTCCTACTTCCATGCAATTGTTTAAGCTATACGGGCAATTTTTTAAAAGCATCGCTTCCCACATAGAAATACTGCTCTTCTAGGTGTGTTTTTGAATGGATCTGAACCTGATTATTGTGTCTGTGTATCCTTCTCCCTGTGATTTGACATCTGGCTTACATCCAAACATTGTTTAGCCTGCTGTTGCAAAGAAGGGAAGGCCCTGCCCTCCATGTTGGCTGCTCACTCCTGCCCTCTCCAACATTTGTGATTTTTCTCTTTAATCCAATTTAAACTAATCTTTTATTTAATTTTGAGCTCAGTTAGATGAATGAACTGATCCAACTTACTCTGTGGTCAAGGTACTGCTAGAGCTGTTATAAAAGAAGTGGCAGGGAAATGTGTCAGGGGTTGGTGAGTGGGTTTTTTTTTTTCACAGCAACATCCTTTTTTCCCCAGTTTGGGGTACACTGCGGTGTGCACAAATGAGTATGTTTAGGCTCCATGGAAGCTGTAGGTCCAATGGGGAGTCACTTGGTGAGTCTGAGAAATGCCCATGGCTTTCAGATATGGGCTTGGTTTAGCACGGTCGTGGAGTAAAGTGTTTAAACGTTGACTAAATGGAGTCCAAAAATGAGGCTTAGTACTAAAATTTTGTGATTTGAGCAAAAAGAAACCTTATTTCCTCACAGGTCAGGAGATTCTCATGTTTCATTTTTAAAGGATAAAAGCATTGATTGTTATGGCATGTACAGCCACAAGGTAATAAAACAACAGAGCAAATACATAGAATTTATTAATGCTATTAATGAAACAGAGGAGACTGTATCCTTCAGTTGTTTGTGACTAATTTTGAAATGAATGTGCTACATGAAGTACACTGAGTTGCATATAATGTAAACAACCATACTGCTCACATGTTAAGCATCATCAGTAAGCCTTCTTAGCCAGTATTTACATTTATAGTAAAAAGTATTCTGCAGCCATCAGGTAGTTTGTATAATCCCCTTGGTTGCAAAGAAATAAAATCTGTTCAACCAACCTTCCCCCATCTGTCTCTCATAGCACTGGTCGTCTTTATGGCAGGCTTATAGCTCCCTCCAGAGTTCTGTTCTGTGCTGAAATAGAAGAAAAAATGAGATTCACTGTAATATAATCAGATTTTGTGTTCACGGCATTTTATCTGTGTGATTAAGTGTTTCATTAATGGGCTGGGCTACACAATTCATTTGAATTTGCCTGTTTTTTCTGGTAGCATACTATTGTAGAATTTAAAGACATTGGGGGATTTACTTAATAGGTTTCTACATTTATCTATGCCTTTTTATGTGCATTTACTGGTTTTCAGAAAGATGAGACAAAGGATTGTCAAAGGAAAAGAAAAAAGAGCCACAATGCAGTCAAGACAGTGTATTATAAACAATAATGTAACAGTTTAAGTACATATATATTTTTTCTTTGTTCACTGAACGCTGACAGCAGGAATGAGATACTAATTTGCTGCCATGCAGATAAAGAAGTGTTATTTGGTCTAGCTCTTAACAAAGATACAAACAGCATTTTTGTTAACTGTTAGGTGGTGCTGATCAAAGAATCTCTTACAGGTTGTCAAGTTTTGAGTAGTTTCATTTATATTTGAATAATTACAAATATGTCAGATATGGAGGTATTTTATAAACCTTATCAAAGATTTGAGATATTCCCGAGCTAGCCATTAGCCTGAAAATTTGTCTAAATGTATTTGATGTCTTCTGCATTAGCACATGGAAAGTCACTGAAATAATATGGAGGAAAGTGTTAATTTTAAAATCAGAACTTGTAAAGAATTTCTCTGTTCTTCTGAACACGGCCACAATGCCCCAGTGAAACATCTTATCAATTAATGAAAACTGCTGCTATGTTGTGTGTGGTGTGGTTTTTGGTTTGGTCTTTTTGGTTTTTGCTTTTAATGTATGCAAGGTACGGTTTTATCCATCTGGGAAAAAGTTCACAAATTAGTACCTAGTCCAATATTTGCCACTCTAATTTTATAACCATTTGGGTTTTGTAACAGGGCCGTTGTTTGTCACGATGACGAAAACGCATGTGATAGCAGCTTCAAAAGAAGCGTTTTACATCTGGCAGTATCGTGTGGCCAAGAAGCTCACAGCATTGGAAATTAATCAGGTAGCACGGACCAGAAAAGAAGGCAGGGAAAGGTTTGTCTTCAGGCTTTATAATTTTTCTTTCTTTGCATTGGTGTCATTGATTAAGGCAGATTCTCCCATGCCTAAACTGTGAACTCCTGTCTCTCATTTTTCTGCTCAGATTTGTTGACCTGCAGGCATGTAAGATTAAATACTCAATAATAGTCTTTCATTAAAAATGTGTGTTAGTTATCTGAATCTCTTGGAATTATTTGGATGAGTTCCTGTTCAGTGTCTCCATTTGCTCACTGCATGCTTCCCTTACAGAGCTGGGTGTCTTGATGCTTCCCCCCCCCAACACCCTCCCCTTTTTCTTCTGCATGCTCTTGGCTTCCAGGCAGCTATATTCCTTCTGATAACTTTAACTGCTTCTTGGGTGTCAGTGGCTGTTAGGACATAGTCTATCCAGCTAGTTCTTCTCTAAATACACTTGTGTCTGATTTTATCTTTGACATCTAATCCTGTATGGACTCTTATCCTCTCAAACTAAACAAGACAAAGTCAACATCATCTTGCCTCCGAAATATATCCTTCTCACATGCTCATTAGGGGCATTAACCTTTCTGTCATCTCTACAAGCTTGCAGCTTCTTTTTATGTCATTTTATTTTCTTCCATAGAGATGCTCTAGCATCTTTGTGTAAGTCTACCATCTTCTGTCACCATATATCCATAATAATGAGTAATTATTTGTACATGGTATAATAACTTACATTGGTCTAGTACCTGAATGTCCTAGCCTTGGACACAATTGTAAATTTGACAGAAATACTGAAAAAGTAAATAGTTGTAATTCAGCATAAACTATTACTTTAGCATTCTAAAATCTTTCCTAATACTACTTTTTAAGACAAAAGAGAAGTTATCATGAAGTTTTGAATACAGAAATACATAATTTTTATGGATATGAAGGCGAAGCTCTTCAGAAGTATGGAGAAGAGTCTGAGGGAATATGGAAGTGCACGTTTGAAGAGAGACAAGTGGGGCTGTTGATAGCTTGCAGGAACTTCTTGCAGAATGAATGTTTATAGATCATGTGAGAATAGACAATCAGGGGCTGTGAAAGGGAAAGCAAATACCACACCTTTATATCAATACACTGCAGGGTTATCAAAGGGGATACTACTGCAACATAAGAACAGGCATAGCTTTTATTCTCTTTTCCAATTGCAGTGGTCTCATCTCCAAGGATTGAAGATACCTATATGCTATGAAAAACGATCCTTTCCTTGGACTCACTTTTTCTTCTAACTTTCCTTTGCTACAGGATTTATCACATTGATGACACCCCTTCAGGATCTGCAGACGGACACCTTGATTACAGCAGAGCTATCGAAGTGAGTGATGTGTTTAACTAGCTTATTGTGGTGTCACTGGTAGCTTGAAAGAGAATTAGTTAGCATTGCTTTATTTACTTTCATAATTTTCATCAGTACAAGTGGTCACACTTAAACTTTCTTTTACTTCTACCTTTTGTACGTAAGTGTTATATTTCTTCCCTTTGGTTAGTGCGTTGTTACTGTGTCATCACTGGAAATATACACCAAACTGTAGGGAACAAAGGAAGAGTATACTCTGGGGTCCAGTATGGAGACACCTGCTGTCTTCTTGGTGAGAAGCAGCACCCCTTACTTCAACGAAGTATAAGCTTGTTGAAACTCAGTAACCGCTGTAATCTTTTCTAGTATTTTTTGCCTTTTTCACTTCATGTTTGTGTGTGTGTGCACATGTGCGTGCTCACTTTTGTATTTGCCAATATACCTGAAATTAATTTCAGGCCTCACAAGTCAGAGATAGTTGTCTTCTTGTGTTTGCTGTTAAATACCTGTTATGTTTTGGATTTCTTGTTTTTCTGGAGGAGATGCAGGAGAAGAAAGGAAGCTGTTAATATTTTGTCATGATTCCCATAACAAAGGGTACTAATATCATAAACTACCCATTTACTGTATACTGACAAGGTTTGATAGCCCCTTTTCACGTGGATACTTAGCAATATTCTTGTATATTTAAATAACTTGTTTCTTCAGCAGTGCATTTGTACTGTTGCATTAAAACTGATATTGATATTGCTTGTATACTTTCAGGGAACAAGAGATCCAATTTGTGCAATAACAGCATCTGATAAGATACTACTTGTGGTAAGTTACATGATTAAAATAACTCCTAATTGCCTCTCATGCCTGTAGGCAGGAGATTCTTCCTCAGCATGTTCATAAGCAGTCATAATTTCAAAGTATTTCTGAATTTAGAACTGGACTTTTCTTTAGGAGGACTAATTCACTAAGTGCTTACAATTTAAATATGGGCTAGTTGCCTGAGTTAGTACTTATACGGAGTTAGTACTTATACATAGGGTTTGATAAAGTCCAGGTCAGGACTGTAATCAGAGTTCTGGGAAGTCTCTTCTAGGCTGTAGGTAAATGCATAAAGATTTACAGTTTGTCTATTTACATATTAATAGTATAATGTATGATGATAGATATGACATGTATGCAGTGTGCAATATACATATTAATACTTTTATGGATTATACATTTGTGTTATGTATGAGGTTTTGTATCATGCTAAACAGCTGGTGGATTGTTTTCCTGATTTGAAAAGAGTGATCTCATTAGATGAACAGACATACAGGTGGGTTTTTAAAACTAACGAAGCAGAACAGATATAGAAAAAGAACACTGTTTCTTTATTTTATCCACCTCCCCAAGAATGAACTGGATGTTTTCCCATGTTCCTACTCCAGTGATTTTTTTTTTTTGTTCATTTGTTACATCCTTTGAATGGATTATACCAAATCGGTGCATCACGGGGCAAAAACATGAATGAAAAAAGTGTGATGGTTAGTTGGTGACACTGGGATTCTGTTTGTGCTTGAAGAATAAGAGTGAGAAAATGAAACTAAGAGGGTAATTAATCAGTGACTTTGGGTAAAAGGAAGGAAGGGAATGAGAGGACATGCCTTTGAGACTAGATCTGGATAAATGTGCTGAAGCTGAATGCATATTACAGTCGTTAGAATTTCTAACACTTCTGACCAAGTCTGCTTTTCAGTGTATAGGGTATACAGGTGTGAGAAAGTCAAAGATGAAAGGTGATTTATGCTGAGTATCTTAGGGTGGCTTTGCGGCGGGGTGGGGGGGAAGGAATAAAATTTGGACTACCTTCAAGTTGAATACCAACCAACTTGCAGCATAAAGGTTAAAGAGTACGAAAAATAAGCTGGATACGTTGTTCAGTCTACAGAAACACCATGAAAAAATAGTGGCAGTGATCATTTCAGTCCAGGGATGTCAAACTCATTTTGGACTGCTGGCCTGATAGTGTCGTGACACAGGGCATGGGTGCGTCATTCGCCATAGTAAAGATAAACCGCATTGGTACTTAGATTTATTTACTGTTACTCAGGCCTTTGAATAACCGGTATATTTTACAGCATTTACTTTTAAAGCTAGTTCTGGCCTTGAAGTAATTGGTAAGCCTTGTTAGCCTGCAGACAGCACTACGTGAACACAGCTGTACTCCTTTCAGACCTGAGCTGGTACTGTCATACGCAACTGCTTGAGTGGATTTTCCAGCATGGGACAGGGATCTTTTCACTGTTCTCCTTTTTTATGTAGACCACGCCTGAAGGTTCATGGGGAACTGTTGGGCTCCTGAAACTGTTCTGTGGGCTGTATGTGGACTCTGACTTTTCATTTTAACATCCCTGATTTAAGCAGATCTGTAAACTGTAGTATCTTAGGAAAGTATTTTGTTTAAATAGCAGAATTCTGAGCTTTTAGGGTGGTGATGTCCTTCTCTCCGCTTCTGCTGCTCTGTCAGTTACCCAAAAACACTTTTATCTAGGACAGCACATAAATAAAACCTTTTTAAAGTGATGGAAAAAACCTTTCCATTAAAACCATTTCATTAAAACCTTTAGTGATGGAAAAATTATCTCGATAAGCAGGCATTGCTTTTCTCTAGGGAAGAGAATCTGGCACTATTCAGAGATACAGTCTTCCTAGCATTGGTATGGTACAGAAGTATACCCTGAACTGTCGCGCGTATCAGCTGTCTTTGAATTGTAACTCCAGGTAAGTTACACATCTACTTCTAGTGCAGGTATCTGAAATTAAAATAAACCACTACCATTTGTGAAAATATGAATTCTATGATTCTATAATAATTATGTAATGATTTTACTTTAATATTTACTATTAATTTTATCGTTATTAATGATTGCTTAACCATTTATTTATTACTAACTAATTACATCTGGCCAGTCATCAGATTGCTCTGAGAGACTGTGTTAGTAAAGCTCTCTTAATGTTTTAAACTCTTCAGGGTGTGTGTGGGAAGTTTAAAAAAACATATACATGAAAATATCTTTGTTTTATTAGATGAACCAAACATAAGCTTCCTGTGGTCATGATGTGAAGTGACAAAATTATGGTGCAAACTGAAATTTTATATCTCCAAGGCTTCTTTCTATTTTTTTGTCCTTCTAATGCCTGGAAACTTTGTTTATCCCATGGTAATTCCCCTTGGTACAAGCTGTAGCTGGTGGCAATGCTTCTATCAAGACTGGTTTTCCTAAGCTTCAGCTGTGCCAATACTGAAGTTGCTTTCTACTTAACAGCTATTTCCTTTTCAAGAGAGAGCATGAGAGTCTTGGCAGAAAAGGCAAAAATATACTGACTAAAGAGAACTTGTAAGACAATTTAATCACTTTAAAATAACTTTATAATTTCAGTCAAAGTTCATAATGCATGTGTAGATCACTCACCTTTTTAAGCAGAGACCAAAAATAGATTGCTTCGCTGAAAAGACAATGCGATCTAGCCAGAGCTGCATTAGTTTTGTTTTGAACCCAAGCTGTTTCCTTCCTAAATGTGGAAGGACTTTGTGCTAGTGAAAAAGGCTCAGATCCATAAGCATTTTGAAATTAATTTTCTAAATAGCTTTTGAAATTTTAATAGGGATTAAGAGTGTCTAAATACCTTTTAATAATTAGAAATGATCTTAAAATGGCATTGTAGTAAATGCAGGCTACTATGATTCACTGAAGACCTATGTAACTGGAAATTTTCAAATGTAACTCTTCATAAATATTTTTTCCATATTTTAAATTACTTCAAAGATTAACTGAATTATACTTCATGTTGTGTGGAAAAACCCTAAAGGATACCCTTTGTAGAAATATAAGAAATCCTGTTTTTAAGACTAACAGTGCATCATCACAGTGTCTTTTTAATTTAAGAATCTGCTTCCTTGCATCCTAGTAAATACAGAAAAACAATTCTGTTCAGTTGTTAATTTTATGCTCCGTCAAGAAAAGTTTGGCGTGGGGCAGAACCTGCAATTTACTCAACTTCAGATATGAATTACTAAGGATCTTCAAAATGCTGAATGCAAAATGGGTGTATTTCAGAACCTTTGCAGGGCCAGATCCTGTATGAGCAGATGAAAAACTTTTCTCTGTGTCTATGGTCTCATCGCTGTGCAGATAAATGAAAATCACATGCATTTCCCTGTATCTGTGGAATTATACTGGTATTAGAGGGGAAATTTGGCCCGAGTGTGCCAGTTTAGGGAACTATTTCAGATTTACAACCTTGAATAGTATTATTTAGCTGTCTTTTTTCTTCCTTTGTTTTTCTGTAGTCGTGTTGCTATCATAGACCTTTCAGGTGTTTTGACTTTCTTTGACTTGGATACACGGGCAGTGGACAGTACAGGACAGCAAGTGATAGGTGAGCAGCTGAAACTGGAACGCAAAGACGTCTGGGATATGAAATGGGCCAAAGATAACCCAGATTTGTTTGCGATGATGGAGAAAACAAGAATGTATGTTTTCAGAAACTTGGATCCGGAGGTAAATATTAACATATGTAAACGACTCATTTTACAGATTTGCTTGTAAATTAATGGCTCTATGTTAAATAGTATTATTCCTGTGCTTACTGTTCAATTAGGCAAGTGTTTATTTATATAAACTTGCTTCTGGAAATCTCAAAACCTTGTCTGCTCTATTGTGGGAGTATTATTTAGGAACAAACAAGTAAAATGCATTATCAGTCCTGGAAAGATAAAAATGCTGTCATATTTCTCTTAAATGTATGAGAGATTTTAAGGAGCATAGTTTTTGTATACTTTGGAAAACATAAACACAGTTTTAGTAAAGATATTTGTAAAACACAGTTCAGTTTAAGCTAAATATTACCAGGTGTTCCTTCTATCTCGTTCTCGTAATTTTGTTACAGAAAACATGAGAATTTTTGATTAAGTCTGTGTACGTGGAGTTGCCAGTGACTTTAGTATTTGTTTCCTGTTGGAAATGCAATTAAATCCTAGTTTGGAGAAGAATACAGTCTCTTTATGTATACCTAACAGATTTGGTTAGGATTTAATCAGACAGAATCCAAGTTCATTCCTTTGTAACTTATTTAACTTTAAGGAACCTATACAAACTTCTGGATATATTTGCAACTTTGAAGATTTAGAAATCAAATCTGTTCTTCTGGATGAAATATTAAAGGTAAGTATAATTTTATTTTATAGGAAGAGTTGGTGTTTGTCTTAATGATTTGAACAGCAGATATCTATGTTGGGAGAAAATAAAGGTGACATGGAATAAAATTATGTTTCTTTATCCATTATGTTAGAATCCTGAACATCCTAACAAAGATTACATCATCAATTTCGAGATTCGGTCATTACGCGACAGTCGAGCATTGATTGAAAAAGTTGGCATCGAAGAATCTTCCCAATTCATAGAAGACAATCCACATCCCAGACTATGGTAAAATCTCTTATAAACCAACTTTGTTTAAATTTCTGTTCTTCTGTATTCTTTTTCTGTTCAGACAGATCTAGTAATAAAGTACAAAACCTCAAATCAAAGGTGACAGTGCGCAGCTGCAATCTTAAGGGCTGCTATTCTGAGAATGTCTCTTCATTGGGCTGAACACCCTCCAAAGGAGTATTACAGCACTGAGGCAAGGCCTAGAGAGCAAGCCCTACAGTCCCCTGCTAGCCTGGCTCCCCACCTCTTTTGCAGTTAGCATGTTTGGGCAGTTTCAAGCTGTGTGGCATTATGATTTCCCAGAATGCAAGAAAGTCAGCTTTTTGTTCCTGTGTTTCAGGAGATGCTGAGCAAGTGTTCAAGACTCCTAATCTTAAAACCAGAATTTGGGGCAGGTGCTTCTCCAGGCTCCTAGTCCTTGAACCCAAAAATTGGGCTGTTGTTAAATTGGAACTCTATGATTCTATGAATGTTGTGGTATCTAGAATGGAAGGCATGCTGTGTGTGTCACGGCAGTGGGTATAGGGTACAGGATGAGGCCCCACTTTTAGTTTACACTGTATGAGCCCCAGAACACAATGCTCCCTACTTTTAGGGCCAAATCTAAAGGAAATGAAAAAGCTGGCAGAAAGCTAACTTTAAGTTGGTTAAGTTAAAATTCAAAGTGGTCATAAGTCGAGAGGGTATTTATTTATTTATATATTTTATATTGAACCTTGATGACAAAGAGCTTAAAACCCAGTAAGGGGAACACATTAGAATAACAAGATAAGAGCAGTTGACTAACCTTGTAGTGTTTTGGACAGGCCACAAAGGATGGGAATGAGAAAGGTGGGTACGTTAATCATGTTATGATGCAGCCTCTCAGAAGTAATCTGAGAAAAGGAGATGTTGGCATGTTGAAACTAAACATGGACTCATCTGTTAAACTACACTTGAAAAGCCTGCATAGCAAACATGCAAGATTAAACATGTGAAAACAGGAATTCTGGAAATCTGTTTAATATCCCGTCTCATAAGGGCTGGAAGAGTAAATGCCTCAGCAGGTAAAAAAAAGTCAGTAGCAGAAACTAAAAGTTCATTGACAAGTTACTTTTTGAATGATGCCAATTCTCTTTAACTCTCTGGAGGCTGTTTCTCTGTTTGTACCTTTCTTCAATAATTCTGGCTGTGGTTTGAAGCTAACTGATCTGTTGCAGTGTTGATGTTTGACTTGCATCAAGGGTGGGTCGAGAGTTCCCTGTTAATTCTGACAGTTCAGAAGGGAGTTTAGAATTGCTGAAGACTGGCCAAGACAATTTGCTTTAAAAGTTTTCCCAAAAAGCATTCCTTGCTATCCAGTTGTGCTTTCATGTCGAGAATGTAGGCTGAAAAACAGGATTTGATAGCTACGTGTTGAAAGCTTCTGTAATAGTGCTGTAATTTTGTTAGTTTGAGTGTGTTAGGGTAAAATGTTAGCTTTGCAAGTCTTCATTTTTACTGATGTTATGAAGTAGGTGAAGATTTTTGGAGTTTTGAAGTTGTTCATGCGTTTTGCTAGTACCATCTATTTGTTTAATATATAATGACTATTAGTTTTGAAACTCTGTGTCTCAGTAAAAGTTTTATATTATAAAATCACAAAATATATATCAAATGCTGTTCACCTTGCTCCAAAATTGCCATGAACTTAATTTTCCTTATGCAAGGAAGCATACGATATGTCACATATTTATATAGAAGAGATGGATTAGAAGTGTTGGATATAAAGCAAATATATTCTAGATCACAACGGGACAGTGCCCTTAGTGCTAGAATGCAAGAAACAGGATTATGTGTGTTGCAGCTCAGCTACATTTGCCAGACTGTTTTTCTCTTGGTTTCCTTGATGTCAGTGATGACCATTTGAGTTGAAGTGATACTAACCTTCTCAAATTGGTTCTGAAATACTGAGTTAATACTGCCTAAGCATGGCTTAGGTCACTGAATACAGCATAAATATTACTGGTTTTGTCAGTGCCTACTGCACTGACTTTGTTTCACAATGTCAATCAGCCAGTCTATATTTAGCTAGTCTTATTTTTGCAGAAAATTCTAGAGCTCATTCAAGCACCTGATGCATGTAGGTTGGCCTGAAGGTAGAAATTCTCTGTTTACAGACCTAACCAATGGGGCAGTACCAGTACAAGGTTTCCCAGACTGCTCTCCGAACTGGACAAGGAACATCCAGATGGATTAGAAGTATAAGTTATTCTTCCTGGCCAATTTAGTGGGAGGCCTTCAGACTGAGGCTGCCATCAAGGCTTGAAGTGATGATATATGCATAGGTCGAAATATCTAAATGGAACTGCATTGAGACCAGCAACACATTTCACGTAGGACAATTCTAACACTAAAACCCTGTCCATTCCTCCCAAGCCAGTGTCCATTTGAACAGCTGAACAAAAGAATACTAGCAATTATTGAACAGCTTTCCCTGAACGAGTACTGGATAGATCACTGAAGATACTGGGGACAAACATACAACTTAATTAAGATTAGTTAGTAAACAATTCAAGTTGCTGCAATTGTATGTCTTATTTAAATAAGGACTAGTATGGATCCTCATTTAATTTACTTTATAGCTGCTTTTCCATCAATAATATTTTGTTTTTCACACAGGCGTCTCCTGGCTGAAGCAGCTCTTCAGAAGCTGGATCTGCAGACTGCTGAACAAGCTTTTGTACGTTGCAAGGATTATCAAGGTATTAAATTTGTGAAGCGTCTAGGCAACCTGCAGAGTGAGTCAATGAAGCAAGCAGAAGTGGCAGCCTACTTTAGCAGATTTGAAGAAGCTGAAAGAATGTACCTGGATATGGACAGAAGGTAATTGCATGTAGGCAACCCAGCAGCAAATAGAGATTCTGAAGAAAAAAAAAATGCTTGCCTTAATAAGGAATGGCTGTTTTAGCACTGAAGACTCTACCAGTTTCTGGAAAGACAAAAAAGGATCAGATGGAGAGAATTTCATTGTATCCTTAGATAACCAATTCTAAATGTAAATCTGCGCATTCCAAACTTTGCAAAACCTCAGCTGCTCATAAAAGTTTTTTCGCAAGTATTTTGTCGGTGTTTCAACTGGTATTAAAAAAATAGTCTTAACTAAAGTTTAATTTATGTACTATTGCTCTTAGCTAGTAGCCAAGTACACACTTTTTCCAATTACATATACAAACAACAGAGGTTTTCATGAACTGTAATCTCTGGAGAGACAGAAAGGACTCTGGATGAAATTGTGGACCAGTCAATGGAACTCTTGCTCAGGAATGAAAACAAACAAAGCAAACTTAAAATATTACTGGGAAGTAAAAATTAACGCTAAGTAATTAGCTAGAGCACGGTCTTTACTGAAAAAGGATAATGAGAAATAATAAGCAGCAGTTGTATGATGTAGCCTGTAGGTGGTGGTCAAACGTGGAGAAGCATGAGTCATTTATGCACACGTGAAATTTTTAAGCTTTGATTAATGAAGCTATGAAAAAAAGTATGGAATGATGGAGAAAAAAATTATCTCTTCTTTCATGCTGTAAGAATGAGAAACCTTCCTCTCCCCCAGTAAAGAGCCAGGGGAGAGAAGGCACGTGCTGGTGAGATGCATGTTAGAGCCTGGTAATGGGAAAACTTCCTTCCATGTAATTAATTAGCTGATGGGAGCATGCTGGTTTGGAGAGACGGACTGCTTCATAAGCACTTCAGTCACACTGCAACACCAGTTTTTAGATATGGCATATTCCTTTCCACATGGCTGAAGAGAAATTTGGCTGTTATAGAATTGCAGAAGTTAAAGACTTACTTTTTTCTACTGGTTTCTTCAACAGTACAGCATCTGTACATTCCAGCTACGGGAATTCCGTATTGATCTTACGTGTCTCCTCACAGCTAGAGAAATCTTGATAAGGACCTACTATAAATCAGGCTGAAATAAATCTATTTTTCAAACACAATTTTAAATTTTTTAGATAGATGTTTTTATTTAGCTGACTGCACGGACTTGCTCTTGCCTTCCTTAACTCACTTGTAAGTTTAGGACATTTTTGAAAAGGAGTGTATAGATCTCTCCCATTTATTTTCTATGCACCTGCAGAATTCCTTCTACATGAACTAATACAGAATTATTCTATATGGTAGAAAAAACATGCCAGACACACAGAGTGGGTCATATGTATGCGTGAATAATAAAAAGGAAAGACTACTTCTAAGTCCTTTCTCCTTCATCCAAAGTCATTTTGACTCTGCAAGAGAAGTCTCTGAAGTGCATTTTATTACATCTCAGCTTTAGCCTCCATTATTCATACTCCTTGCTCTTTGGCCTTTCCCCTCATCTCCCTTCTGCTTCTAGTCTTTTGCAGCGGTCAGCAGTGAAAAGCTAAAGAATGGTATACAGAATAAGAGGAAACTTGAGGTAGCACCAGCCCAACCGTCTCACCAGCTGCTCATTTAACTCCTCACAAGAGTATGTCTAATAGGGAAGTGCATATGTATGATATAACCTGTGAGCTCTCTGAGTATTTGCTTTTATGGAATACTGTTTAAATTGTAAACGAACTATCTGGGATCATGGTGATACCTGTGATGTAGGTTATGAACATGAAAATACTTTTGGATGCTTTTCTCAAGATTTTTCTTAGCTATCTTCTTGCCTTTGAATTTTTCTTGCTACTTTCTGTTTATGTTAGAGATCTTGCCATTGGACTACGGATAAAACTGGGAGATTGGTTTCGAGTATTGCAGCTATTGAAAACTGGCTCAGGTGATTCAGATGATGCCCTTCTTGAACAAGCACACAATGCTATTGGAGATTATTTTGCAGACCGTCAGAAATGGTATGTTCTGTAGAGGACCTAGTAAGAAAGAAATTACAAAGGAAATGAGAAAACTGATGACAAGACTTAATTTATGAGGAGGGACAGATGTCAGGGAAGTCAGGATGTAATACATGGGATGATTTGGGAATGATGAGGTTTAGCTCAGACCTTTATGGTTCCATTGCTGCACGTACCTTTAAACAGAGAGCTGTTGAACAGCCATCTAAAGAATGAAGGTGATAAAAATCTCAGTTTTGCCAAAAGTCTGCTTGCTTCAAAGGTGTTGGGGTGGGGTGGAGAGAAATATCTATACAGTTGTATTAGGCTGGATATAGAAAGTATTAAAAACAAAACAGTTAAAAAAATTTAGGAGACAATAATTTCAAAAGCGAATTTCAAAACTAGCCACAAACTTTCTAGTTTGTGCTTAAACCTACAAATATTTTAAAAGCTCCAGGGTTCTCTCTGACCTGGATCTGCCTCCAGCTATTGCCCGAACTGGGCACCCAAGGAAGATTTTAAGAACAGTGCACACATGTAATGGTATTTCTCCAGAACACATTTTGCTGTCAGGTACTTACTGAGCCAGAAGTGATATATTCATAGTTAATAACTTGCAGAGAAATTTTCTTTCATGAACTTCCCATGTTGCCTTCTAAGCCCATGTAAACTTCTAGCATCCAGAACACTGTCTCATAGAGTTCTGCAGCTCCCACTACATATTGCAATTACCCAAACTATAATATCACAAAGAACTTGGGTCCCAAAGCAGCTGAAAACTTTTGATTAGGTTTTGAAAGTTGATTTTTAGATGCTTTAGGTAGCTTTGGAGAATGGTCTTGGAGACCTTAGTGCTTCTGTTTTAAAATATGGAGGCACAACAGTAAAGCCCTTTCTTGAAAGTTTAGTTGTAAGTTGTCCATTATCAGCCATGATCTAAGATTCCTTGACTTCGTAACCTCATGCTAGTCAGAGAATCAGTCTTGCTACTACTTCAATATGATCTCTGAAAATTAAAATTTCTAGTGCATTTTAGATAAGCAGTGAAATTTAGCTACAAAAGCTCTCTTAAGCACAATTACCTATTTAAAATAATGTCATTTTAAATTTACAAATGCAAAAGGCTTACACAATGAGAAGCTTCACTTGTGTTTATATATCAGAAGCCACCACTTTTTCTTTCCCTTATTAGGTTAAATGCTGTACAGTATTATGTACAAGGACGAAACCAGGAACGCTTAGCTGAATGTTACTACATGCTAGAGGACTACCAAGGACTGGAGAATCTAGCTAACTCACTTCCAGAGAATAATAAATTGCTCCCTGTAAGCAAAAAGCACCTTTATTTTTCTTTGTCTTATGCTCAGCTATTTATTTAAAATTTCCCATCTTGGGAGCATTAAGAAAGAAAGAATGTAGTATATGACAGATTCACTTAAACGTAATGGTGTTACTTTGGTATTGATCTCCAATATTACTGTTGTTTTCATACTCCATCATTATTCCTTTCCCTTATTGTCCAGGTTCTCCAGAAAGACCTGATTATTCATCACACTTTATGGCCACATGGCTAAGTCACAATTCACTGCTTCCCTCCCCAAACTGGCATTTCTGTCTAAAATAGATATGCTTCACTGAGAAGTCACTCCTCAGGCCTGGACACTACTTTAGCTTTCATTTTGTCATCTAGTCTACACTGGGTTTACCCCCACCCCAAATTCTTCCTGGTTGCTGTCCCTGGTTTAACTTCTTACATGGTAGCTCTGGTGGGAATGCTAATGTACAATGAAAATTGAAGATTCTTTGCTGAAAGGAGGTGGATGTAAGTGCTACAGCCTGAAATGACCTATTAAGTAATAGCTAATTTAAAACAATATGATTAATCCAAAATGCCTGAAGAACGCAAAACATGCTCATTTAATGACATTTTCAGTTGTTTGAATAAAGCAAGATGTAGCACTTTCTTTTTAACCTCTTTCTAATAGCAAAGGTTTGTGAAATACTCTAAATAATTACAACACAGTCCTTGTGGTATGATTTGATCTGAAAGAAAAACTTCTAAATACATTTTTTTTAATTTAGCAGCAGTGTGTGAAAGTAGCACACTGTTCTGAAGACTTACAACCGTGTGTGCTGTCTTCACAGAATCTGCGAAGTAAACAACCCCTTTCCCCAGCTTTCTGGAATTAAATTTAGAAAGAATGTAATAGTCTTGCAGTTGCTATGCAATGTACTAAAAACCTGGAAGTGAATTTAACACAGTGCTGATGCTTTGTGCAGGATATAGCTTATATGTTCGTAAGAGTGGGGATGTGTGAACAAGCTGTGTCGGCCTTTCTGAAATGTAATCGACCAAAGGATGCGGTAGATACCTGTGTACATCTCAACCAGGTAAAACAGCAGCAGATAATCTGCTTTACCGATACCAATTTAACAGTGAGATTTCTGTCCTCATGCCTGGTTAAATACAAGTCCTTGTTAAGTGTCTGATTATTTGTCATGATTTCTGGAAAACTCATACTTCAGTGCTTAAGACAGTTACCTGAAATTAGGATTAGACCATTGGGAACAGCTATGTGCAGCAGTGGTACTTCTGCGTGTGTGTGGTAAGCATGCCCAGCATACAGGCGTTCGTGGCCTTTGTAGCGCTAGGCTGAGCTGCCTCCTGATGGAATGGGAGGAGGACTGGGGAGCTTCTGGATGCTCATTTTCCACATTCCCCTCCTTCCTTGTACAGATGCAAATGTATTTGTGGCTGCGTTGGGATGTAGCTGGAAAAGAGCTGTTCTGTAAAATAATCTGTTTACAGCTAGAGCTGTTCCCCAGTACGACTTCCCTGCACAAAGTTTTGTGTCGACACAAATAAGAGAGAAACCAAGGATGGCCATGAGGAACTTGATGTGTGGGAATGGCAGGACTGGCTAGTGCTGTCTTTATGTGAACAACTTCCTAGTTCATGGATGTGAAGGGCTGTTACGTACGAGATTCAGCTAAGTTTCTCAGTCCTGCCAAACTTTTGATCTGGAGCAAACAGTAGCCAAACTGTTGAAGATCAGAAAATTCACAGACAAAGTGAGGTGTATAGAAGGATAAGTAAAGTGTTATTGTTTGTGCGTTAAGCTTATTGGCTGAAGTCCTCTTTTAGACATGCTTTTAAGAGTCTGGGTTTTAGTAACGTCAGAAGTGTTGAAATCCATGTGTCCAGCTATGAGCAGCAATGAAGTGATTTTGCAAAGCTTTTACCGAAGTAGAAGCAACTGCTTTGTATGTGGTTTTGGACAGAGGTCCAGCATTTGTTTCACAGGCCTGCTGTATCACATGATTGGCAATGATGTTAGCATTTGTATTCTCTTGCTTTTTACTTTAATTTTATAGTAGCTTGGTTCTAAATGGTGATGAAGTATTGCAACTGCTCATGGATAACCAGTTTGTTCTGAGAATGTGTTTGAAAAAATGAGGTGGTTATTTGTCTGCTTTCACTTCTAGTGGAATAAAGCTGTGGAGCTGGCTAAAAATCACAATATGAAGGAGATTGGATCCTTGTTAGCCAGATACGCAAGTCATTTACTGGAAAAAAATAAAATCCTTGATGCTATAGAACTCTATCGTAAAGCCAATTATTTCTTTGAAGCTGCTAAACTCATGTTCAAGGTATGGCAGGTTTTATTTTTATGTCAAATAAGTGGGTTTTTGGACTGGCTCCTATTATTCTCATGCTACTTTTATTTTCTTGGGGTTATTGTAGTGTTAACAATGTCCAGGCAATAAACAGATGTTGTTATACAGGATCCTGCAAAGATCAATCCAACTCCTAAATTCAGGTATCTCTATCTGAAATAGTTACCCTGGATGTCTGGATGTCCTCTGTAGCCAGTGGAGAGGAGACTTAGGACACAAGCCATCAGATTTGAGACTTTCACTTCAGCATGTACTGCAGAATGAACTGCACCTCAGAAAAGGTCCTCTTGCCCTGCATTGCAGCCAGGCCTGGCTGCTCTACTCCTTTACTGGGCAATGTCCACATTATCTTATATGTAGTGCAGATTAGTTTTATCTCCTTTATTTTTAAAAATAGCAATATCGTTAACTAGATGTTAGGTTTTGGTATTTCTTCAATTGATACCTTCAGTTAGAAACTGCTGTGGTGTAATTTTAAGATAAAGATGTTGCTTAGATTTGGTTTGACTGCAGAGATTTTTGTATGTAGCTTATAAAGTCTGTAAGAGTGATATATAATTTTTACAGTAAATATTTGTAGTAATATATATATATATATATATGTTACTTTCAACAGCTATTCTTCTTTTCTGGGAAAGTCACCAGACCTTATTGAAAGCTATGTATTTCTTAAACTTCAGTGTCTAAAAATTGCTATTTTTTAGTTTATTTTTATATTAAGTCAATAGACTAATACATGGCTACACTGACTTACCCTTCCTTAGAATCTGGCTTTATATACTTGTTAGGTAAATAAATACAAAATAATGTGCGTTCTTTACTTAGATATTTTCATTTCTAGTTCTGTTTGCAGTCTAAATTATTACATTCAAATGCAGAATTGTTTTTTGGCATGATTTCCTAGGTTTGTACCAACATGCAATTGTCCAGGAGAACAAATCAGCTCTTCTAATATTCTTTTTTTAATCTACATTAAATTCCCTTGTTTTGTTTTTTAAGATTGCAGATGAAGAGGCAAAGAAAAGGACAAAGCCTTTGCGAGTTAAAAAGCTTTACGTATTATCAGCCTTACTTATGGAACAGTGCCATGAACAAATGCAGAATGCTCAAAGGGGAAGAGTTAAAGGAAAAAGTTCAGAGGTAGAGTATTGGGGTGTGTGGGTTTTTTGGTGTGTGGGTTTTTTGGTGTGTGGGTTTTTTGGTGTGTGGGTTTTTTGGTGTGTGGGTTTTTTGGTGTGTGGGTTTTTTGGTGTGTGGGTTTTTTGGTGTGTGGGTTTTTTGGTGTGTGGGTTTTTTGGTGTGTGGGTTTTTTGGTGTGTGGGTTTTTTGGTGTGTGGGTTTTTTGGTGTGTGGGTTTTTTGGTGTGTGGGTTTTTTGGTGTGTGGGTTTTTTTTCTTTTCCTTTTGGAATTCTGGTATGTGCTACCTCATTAGGATAAATAAAGCTGTCTTCATGTGAGGCTATTATGGTTTTTTTTTAATAACACTTCTTCCTACTAAGAACAAAGCTTTCCTTAAAGCAACTCTTCCATGAGAAAATGTCTGAATTATTATTTTAAAACATTTCATAGAATCATAGAATTGTTAAGGTTGGAAAAGAACCTTAAGATCATCGAGTCCAACCACTAACCTATGATTTAAATCATGTATTAACAGATATTTTCCTTCCTAAGTTTAATGTGTTTTTCTTAATGTTTTCACTTTAACAATGAAAATCATACTAAGAAACACCAGGTTTTTTTTTTTCCTGTGAGACTCTCACTTTCCTGTCATTTAGCAGTAAGTATCAATCCTAAAGTGAGATCTGTGATTAGATTAAGCTATGTTGGTTATAATTTAGCAGGGAGATGGCTCCAGATACAGAGGAAGCAAATGGAAGAACTTTTTTTCTTGCTCACACTTTCATCTTCATATGCGCCAATGTTTTTTCACTTGCTCCCCCAGGGCTCGAAAGTCTTCCTTGATTTTGCCCAGGTTACGGCTCTCAGTGTTGTTCATGCCTACATGAAATAGTAGTAGTGGATAGGAGTCTGTTTTCCTGATGAGTTGTGGCACCCTCTCGGCAACGTCTCGGACCTTGGCTCCTGGGAGGCAGCATACCTCTCATGACTCCCTGTCAGGTCGGCAGATGGGTGCCTCAGTACCCTTCAACACAGAGTCACCCACCACGAGCGCTCATCGTTTCTTTTTACGATTTCCACTGTATGTTGCTGGTACAGTTTCCCCTTGTGGGGGACTTTGCAGACCTTGCTCATGGGTGTCCTCAGTCATTAAGGCTTCATATCTGTCTCTGATTGTGATGGTGGAGGGTGCGGGCTGATGTCGAATCCTGCTCCTGTGAGTAACCAGAGTCCACGGTGCGTCATTCTCGGCAGTGTCTGCCACAGGAACATGATTCTGAAGCCACCTGTCTATCTCTGCCTCAGAGGTTCCTCTAATACTGCGCAGCCTCTTAACCGTTTCCTGCAGTTCAGCCACCTGACGTAACAGGTCATCAACCTGTGCGCACCTCGTGCAGGTACTTACCTTTTCATCAGAATTGGGGTTTGGGCATTTGCTGCAACCCACTGCCTGTACTGGTGTGTCCTTTCTTACCAGATTCGTCTGGGTGGATGCATCTGACATTTCAGGGGCTTTTGATACACGAACAGTGGTTTTAGCTCTGAGGCGAGTGCCCACCATTTCGCCAGAGACCAAAGCACTTGCCTGAGCTGTAGACCTACAAGTGGGCTGTGGCGTCCCTCCTGCTCACCCTGCCTGCGCGAACTGCCACGCCACACCCTTCTGCCACGCCAGGCCCTTCAAATCCAAAAGGGAAGCACACCAGAGATGGAGAAGAGGAGGATTATCCGTCGAGAGCTACAAGGGCATTGCCAGAGCGTGCAGAGATGCAGTTAGAAAAGCAAAAGCCAAGCTCAAATTGAAACTGGCCGTAGATGTCAAAAATAACAAGACAGGTTTCTTCAGGTATGTCAACCATAAGCAGAAAAAGAAGTAAAACATAGGCCCACTGTTAAACAGGAGAGTCAATCACCAATGATGCTGAAAAGGCAGAGGTCCTCACACCTTCACCTCTGTCTTCACCAACACTGTTGGGTCCCAGGCTTTGGGAACGAAATTTCCAGTTGATCCAAACACCGACCCACCATCAGTGAAGGAAGAGTTAGTACATGAATTACTACAGGAGCTTGACCCCTATAAATCAGTGGGCCCTGACACATCCACCTGAGGGTGTTGAGAGAGCTGGCTGACATCATTGCAAGGCCACTCTCCACAATCTTCGAGAAGTCATGGAGAACGGGGGATGTCCCAGAGGGCTGGAGGAAGGCAAATGTTACCCCTACCTACAGGAAAGGCTCGAGGGAGGCTCCGGGTAACTATAGGCCCATCAGCCTTACTTCAGTCCCTGGAACGAATCCTCCTGGGGGCCATCACAAGTCAAATGAAGCACGTGATTGGGAAAAGCCAACATGGCTTCACTAAAGGCAGATCGTGCTTGACAAACCTGGTGGCCTTCTATGACAAAGTGACTTGCCTGGTTGACATGGGGCGGGCAGTGGACATTGTCTACCTGGACTTCTCCAAGGCCTTTGATACAGTCCCCCACAGTCTCCTCCGGGAGAAATTAATGCGTTATGGTCTAGACAAGTGGGTGCAGTGGGTGGGGAACTGGCTGACAGGCCAGACCCAAAGGGTGGTGGTAAATAGCTCCTTTTCCAAGTGGCAACCTGTCACTAATGGAGTTCCCCAGGGATCAATATTGGGCCCAATCTTATTCAATAACTTTATAAGTGGTCTGAGTAATGGCATCAAGTGTAGCCTGATGAAGTTTGTGGATGACACCAAATTGAGTGGGGAAGTAGACACTCCAGAAAGGGGAGCTGCTTTGCAGGGAGATCTGGATAGGCTGGAAGAGTGGGCCAGCAAGAACCTTATGAATCTCAGCAAGGACAAGTGTGAGGTCTTGCACTTGAGAAAACATAATCCAGGAGTGCAGCACAGACTGGATCCACCTGGCTGGAAAGCAGCTCTGTGGAAAGGGACCTGGGGGTCCTGGTGGACAGAAAGGTCAACATGAGTGAACAGTGGCTGCTGCAGCCAAGAAGGCCAACAGGATGCTGGGTTGCATCAAAAACGGCAACACCAGCAGAGATAAAGAAATCGTTATCCTGCTCTGCTCAGCACTTGTCAGGCCACACCTGGAGTCCCGTGTACAGTTCTGGTCCCCGCTGTACAAAAAGGATGTACAGGCTGGGAGGGGTCCAGAGAAGGGCCACCAGGATGATCAGAGGACTGGGAAGCTGCCATGTGAGGACAGGCTGGGAGAGCTGGGTTTGTTCAGCCTTGAGAAAAGGAGGCTCAGAGGGGATCTCATCACCGTGTACCAGTACTTAAGGGGCAGCTACAAAGAAGATGGAGACTCCCTTTTTACACGGAGTCACATGGAGAGGACAAGGGGGAAAGGACACAAGTTGCTCTTGGGGAGATTCCGATTGGACACCAGAGGGAAATTTTTCACACTGAGGACAGTCACCATTGGAATAATCTCCCCAGGGAAGTGGTTGACTCGGCCACATTGGACACCTTCAAGAGTCGTCTGGACAGGGTGCTGGGCCATCTTGTCTAGACTGTGCTCTTCTGAGAAAGGCTGGACTAGATGATCCCTGAGGTCCCTTCCAACCTGGGATTCTGGGATTCTGTGATATGCACAAATGAAATAGTTTAAACAAAGTTTTAAGTGTTCTGGTGTTGAAATGCAATATTACTCCAAACTATGAACCAGTCTGCAGATGTGCACAGGATATATTTGTAGGCATGTATATGATATTAATCTTTGAAAATCTTTACCGTATGTTCTGCCTGTGCACTCTATAAAACACCTAACAATGTTCACTTTAGGTCCACGTCTTCATGTTTTCCCTAGTTAGCACAGACAGTGTTGTGATCACCAAGCACAGAAAAGTTCTTTTCATATACCCCCATTTCCTGCTGTTTTGTATAAAAATTACTTGTGATACTGCTTTGTTTTCAGACTGCTTCAGCTTTGGCTGGTTTTCTAGAAGATGATGTTCTTTCTTCAACTAATCGCTTTGCAGACAATGCTTGGCGAGGAGCGGAGGCTTACCATTTTTTCATACTTGCACAAAGACAGCTCTATAAAGGCTCTGTAGATGCAGCACTTAAAACAGGTAGGACTTCGTTTTTAACCCTGTAAAGAAACTTATCTAATTTTACAGACCTGCACAGCACATAATTTAATTTATAGTTGGCACACTTTTCTTTTCTTGCTAGATCCATGGAGTTTAAACCAAAACCATATAATGAATTGAATATGGCTGCAGCCAAGATACCTGGAAAGCATTGTCTTGGAGGCAATGCAAATCTAACTTACCAGATATTACTTGGTTAAACTGGACAATCTCTGTAGATGTTCTGTTGACTGTTTTGTTTCTTTCTTAAAATTATAAGGCATGCTTGAATTCACATCTGACCTCCCTGTAGAGCTTCAAAAAAAGTGGGAGTTAGAGAAGCAAATAGTGCCCTATACTTTGTCCAAGTAATAAAGGTCTGTTTCAAATACTTCTAACGTGTTTTAAAAAAAAATAAGCAAAGTGTCTCAAAGACACTTAAGGGAATTTGACTGGGAAGTTTTTTTTTTTAAAAATGCTGAACCGTGCAAGCTTCACAGTCATGTCAACGAAGAGACTTTGGTTCACTGTGTCCAATTTGTAAGATTAATACTCTCTACTGGTAGCAGATACTTCATACAGATGCTTGCAGTTCTCAGAAGACAAGTAATAATTTCCTTGGATTTTTTTTTCCATTTCTTAGCTCTTCATTTGCGAGATTATGAAGACATCATCCCTGCAGTTGAAATCTATTCTCTTTTGGCACTCTGTGCATGTGCAAATAGAGCATTTGATACTTGTTCAAAAGCCTTTGTTAAACTAGAATCCTTGGAAACTCTTAAGCCAGAGCAGAGGCAACAGTATGAAGACCTTGCTCTAGAGATATTCACGAGACATTGTCCGAAGTCTAACAAAAAATCTGATCTGGACGACGTTCTTGAGAGGTGCGTTTAGATTATATGATACTGTAGAAATACTGCCGTTTTCCTCCTGTTGTCTGATTTTTGGTTGTAGTGGGTTTTGTGTGACCACGTTAATTAGGTGCTTTGCTGCTTAAACCATGTATTGGGCAAGCATGATGCAGGTTTTAGCCAGTCTGCAGAAAGGGTAATACAACACTATTCTATTTGGGAGAATAGACACTGGCTGTATTTCAGGAACTGGGCATAAAGTTATAACTTCATCTGAATTTGAAATGCACGTGAATCGAGGCCAGGAGTTTTAGGGCCTTTGATAAGGTGTCACATGCCTGAAAGTAATACTGTTTGCCTCACCATTGTGGTGTGATGCAAATGTCAACAAGTGAGTGTTTAACCATTATTAACCAGTAAGTCTCCAGTGTTTCGTGAATTACCTCAATCATCATGGTGAGTACATGGTCAGGTAAAAGAATTAGAATACAAAGGGCATGCTGAAGGGCGAGTCCTTGGGGTGGCTGTACCCACAATGGTGTCTTCAACGTAAGTTTCCTGCTAACAGCATAGAGTTTGAGAGTATAGAAACTGTGAATCAATTTTCTTTTTAATGAATGGGATTTTAACCTGTCTTGTTTGATTTTTACTGTGTAGATGTACTGAATCTCACTAGTGGCTTTTGTGTTGACTCTTCAGAGGAATAAATGTAATAGTGCAGGTGTCTAATTGGACCTTTCCTTTATATGGGCTTCACTGCTTCTTTTCACTTAATCTTTTGGATCTGCTGGTCCTGATTTGCTGTCTGTGTGGTTCTGGGGGTGTGCATTCTGTTGTGTGAAGATTACCTACTTGGCTATGTTAACAGTGAAGTGTTACATGATTTAATAACTTCTAATCAAAAAGCAGCACACATATGAATAGAGAAGCGGTATTTTACAGATGAACATCACACAATGGTTACTAGCCGAAGGCACACAAGTAGGTTTTTATGCTGTTTTGCAAATTCCTACAAAACAAGTCTTCATTGCTATTTTAAAATCATGGTTTTATTCTTTCAGTTTATTTACTTTTTTTTTCTTTCACATAGTGGAGACGGGAAACTTCCTGTATGTGTTGCAACTGGAGACCCTATCCTAGAGTATCGATTCTGGATGTGCAGTGTATGTAAGCATTGCATGAAAGCCAAAGAAGCAAGCAATTACAACTTCTGTCCCCTGTGCCACAGCGCAGCATAGCAGACGATAAAGGACTGTTTATCCTCATCTCTGTTATGTCTCCTAAAAATACTGTTTGTTACTGATGTACTATATTTTAAAATACAGCTCAGGTACTGTATTGTAACAGGTAGTGCCACTATTAGGGGAACACTTAGAACAAAAAACCCCCAAGACAAACCTTTGCTGGTTCCATGTATGTGAAGAAACAACTGTTAACAGACTCAAACTTTTTGGTTACATTTTGTTACAAAGTTTTAAGGTAAGAGGATTCTTTTCTAAATGTAAATTGGGCCTAGTTTCAAAACCATGCAAATTGAATGTAGGTTCATCTCAGTGTTTTACTTTGAGCAAGCTCCGGCTTTTTTGTTTTTGTAATTCCACAGGAAATTATTGTGTTTTCTCAAAATTCATAATTTCTTGAAGGAAGTAATTTCTCAGTGGAAATAATGCCACAGTAGTTGTGATAGTATTATTGCATGTATTTTTCCACTACTGTTTTACTAGAGCGATGGCACCAGTTTAGGCATACATCTGTGCTGTTTTCTTTTGTCAAGTGTATTTAGACCCACCACAGCAATAAAGGGCTTGCAAACACGTAGCCATTGGTGCCCTGCATCTGCGTCTGGGTTCCTGAGCTTTGGTGATGTTTCCAACCAGATGAGGAAAAACCTCTGTGAACCTTCGGACTGGAACCTGGTGAGCAGCTACTCAAAATTTTAAGTAGCTTGAAGTGAGCAGCTGATGCCTGTTGAACAGATTTCAAGAGCTGAGCTGTCATCCTTGTAGGTCCGTAAGCCTTCGTGTATGCTGTTCTACTTCGATGTTCTGTTCATTGCTCGATTTGAGCCTCTGCTCTGGAAGTGCTGCAGGCCCTTGCTCCGCGCTGTCAGCTTTCCACAAGACGTGCCAAGGCTCGGCAGCAGCCGCAGGCCCTTGACCCTCACGTTGTGCGTGTTCGTTTGAGAGGAGAGCGCGAGGCCTCTTACGCGCAGTCGGTCGCGGCCAGCAATGTCTTTCACTTAAACCCGGGGGGCGGTAAGAATAAACCCCATTTTGTATATAAAACATTACATATTATTAATTTTTTCCCTTTTGTCCTGGTATTTGAGCTTCTTTTGTAGAAATGTGTATTAGAGGACAGTGCCAATTACGTCATTCGGCGCTCCACCAGCCGGACCCGCGGGGGGGAGGGGGCGGGTACCGGGCGGCGCCCTTCGCCCGCCCCATTCGTCCCCTTCCCTTCCCCCCCCCCCCCCCAGGCCCTTGGGTCCCCTTCCGGCCGCCGCCGTACCAGTGACGTCCCGAGGCGCGCGCTCCGCCCCGCCCGCCCCGCGTGACGTGTGCCCGCCGCCGGGCGGAGGCGCTGGCATGGCGGGCCGGGCGGCGGAGGAGCTGCTGGCGGCGGCGCAGGCGCAGTTGGCGGCGCGGCGGCTGGCGGCGGCGGAGGAGCTCTACGGCCGCCTCATCGCCTGCGGCGGCGGGTGCGCGTCCGGGCGGGGCGGGCGGGCGGGCGCGCACGGGGGCGGGCCCCGCTCTAACGGCCGCTCTCACCTGTCCCCCCGCAGCGCCGGCCGCCACCTCGCCACGGCCCTGAACGACCGCGGCCTCATCAAGTATCTTCAGGTGGAGTTCGCCGCCGCTGTGGAGGACTACACGGCCGCCATCGAGTGCCAGCCCGCCTTCGAGGTGCCCTACTACAACCGCGGGCTCGTGCTCTACCGGCTGGGTACGGGCCGGCACGCGGGGGCGCGGGCCTTCCCTCACCCTCCGAGCCCGGCGGCGTCCGCCCTTCCCCGGCGCGGCCCGCTCCCGGCTTCCCCATGAGGCGCGGGCAGGGAGGGAGCGCTCTTGCCCCCGGCTTCACCCGGAGCTGTAACTGCCTCCGTTTGACACGCGCAGGGGCCTGCCTGGCACCGGCGGCGGAAAGGCTCACGCCAGAGATAAGGGGTGACGGACACGCCCGTTCCTCCAGGCCTCGCGGGGCGTTTCAGCTTCGAGGCTGCCCTTTGCGCGCAGTTGGACGTCCCTGTTTGCGGATGTGCTGCTGCGCCGTTTGAAACGATACTATTCAGGGAAAAATCGGGGGAAAGTTGCAGTTTCAGTTTAGGAAAAAATTGCATTAGGGGTTACACTAGCTAATTTCAAACGTTGCCATTAAACCTAAGACAAAACCTCTGGTGAGCAGGTGCAGCCATAGTGAGCACAGCCTCCTCAGCTTGCGGTGGGCTGTCAGTCAGCTGTCTCTGGGGAATTTGCTGCCTGAGTTTTGAATATGCCAGAAGAAAATGATGCACATCCCCACCCGCAGTTCCTTTTGTGGAGCTAGGCCATTGCCAAGTCAAGACAGAAGTTGGGGGGCTAGGGAGAGCACTAGGAGAACAGAGCCTGATCAAGGGCGCCAGCTGGGAAGCAGCACGCCTGTATGCCTGTGTTCCAGGTTTAAAGCAGCCTGGCTGTTGGTTGCCCCTTTTACGTTCAAAAACAGGTATTTGGGTTCTTGCTCTGAAGACCTTTGATTCCTGCTTGGGCCTCTGGAGAATCCAGATGTAGTGGGTCCTGGAAGTAGAGCTGCTAGTTTTTGTTAGTGAAAGGGTTAGGAGTCACAGGAATCACTCTTCAATTGTGGTTTGAGAGTTTGAGCAGTAGTTACAGAGAGATAATTCTTTCTTTCTTCTTTCTTTTTTTTTTTTTTTTTTTTTTTGACAGGATGCTTTGATGAGGCCATGAAAGATTTCAGGAAAGTATTAGAGTTAAACCCCCAGTTTGAAGATGCTGCATTGAGTCTAAAACGGGCTATTCTTGATAAAGAAGAAAAACAAAAGCGAGGTTACTGAAAATGCAGCTAGTGGTGTGAAACTGTTTTGCTGAACACTTAGTGATGTTTTCATTGATGGATGAAACACACATCATTTACATCTGTTACAACCTACTGAAGAAACCTCATTCTTGGGCAAATAAGTTAAAAATGGATTATGATTGCAAAATAAATTTTTTTTGATAGTGTTGAGGAAAAGCATAATGTTGGATCTAGGTGAGATACTTGTACAGATTTTGTACAGAAGTACTTTGTAAAGATGGTGGAAGCTCAATAACAGGAAATGAAGTCTGAAGTTCTCTTATTAGAACTGTTTCCGTATTCTTTCACAGGTTGTTTTAAACAGTCTTTCATGGGGAAATACTATATAATACATTTAAATACTTAAAATTGGAGCTTGTGAGAAGTACAGTGTCTTAATAACAATTGTGTTTGTCCCCATTTAAATATATATTTGATTTAAGCTAAAAGTGCAATTGTTAATTATAAGGTATTGTCCTTGAGATGCCGTGGTAACTGATTTTCTTTTCATTTCAGGGAATTTGTGTATTAAGAAACACTTAACAAAAACAATAAGATCTTTTTAGGTAATGACATCTGTACCTCACGGGAGGAATGTGGTATAAGCATTTAGTCCGGTCTAAGTTCTTTCACTCCAAGAGGTGGTTTTAGGTTATGTAAAGAGGAAGGAACAGAACGTACCTACATTTTGTAATCTCCTTTTAAAAGTATTGGACAGATTCATAAGTGAATGAATAAAAATGAACATGTACTTTTTATCTCGTGATTGTCTTTGAAGAGCTTATGGTAGAGGATGTAGTTGGGCTATTCACAGTAGGAACTGTGGCTTTCTCCTTTTTATTGGAAAGGTCAATTGCTTGAAAAATACAATGTGAAATCTGTCTGACTGAACTGGCTGTCAATACCCAGGCAGCTTCATTTCTCACGTGATGGGGGGGCCAGTGCTGAAATCTATAAATCATCAGTAAGGAACACCCTTGCATGTTCATAGCAACACAAGTTCTAATAAAAATACTCTGATAGCCCACATAAGCATTAGGATATTTTTAAAAATAGATTATGCTAATGACAGTTCTCCTTCTTGGGGTGCATTTCTCTGTGGATGATCCTAGAGCCTGCGCAAATGCAGGGCTTGCTGGAGATGGTGGCACCCTTTGGGGTAAGTCATGAGAACCGACTGACTTGAGGCTCCGACCACCTGCCCCAGCAACCTTGCTGAGACCGCTTTCAGCTTTGGGATGAATCCCTGCAGCAGCCGCAGTGAGCGGATTTGGAGCAGGGGGCTGAGAAAACAGTGCATTTACCTCCTGTGCGCTGTGGCACTTGACAGCAGCCATTTGGAGGTTATATAAATATGATGCGTGATAGCAGGATGTAATTTAGAGTTTGGAAAGCAGACTGGTATTATAACGATGACTCTTTTTTTTCTCCCAAAAAAAAGTTTAGTTGTGGACTTTTCTGGATATATTAAGCACGTGTTTTGCTTCTATTTCTACATCTTAGTGCTCTGTCCCCAAAACAACATTGATAATTTAAGGACTTGGCACATTTCATGCCACCTCAGTCTCAAAAATTGAGAAACCATACCAACTCTTGGTTGATGGTGAGAAGGTGAGCTTGAACTAAGCCTGTTCCTGGCTTTCTATGCCAAGAAAATTTTTAAAGACAGTATGAACAGCTCAATGTGACCTATGAAATTTCACTATGAGAGATCACCGATGTGGTTCTACACTGAATGCTGTTTAAATGACCCGATACAGATAAAAATCAAAAGGGTAATAGTAAATAAGTATTTTAGAAAACAAAGATGCTAGAAATAATATCCTTGCTACTTACCAGCTTGTGTTATCTTGTGAATATCGCCCAATTAATTCTAATGCATTGTTGGCACAGAAATATTTCACTGGACTGGGAGCAATTTTATCGCAGATTTTTCTGCAGTATTTCCTCTTCTCTTCTGTAAAAAGATGAGCTGTCATGGTGCATTTTGGCACAATTTAGAATTCTTTCAAGGTAATTTTGGCCAGTAAGGTTCTCACTTGCATTTTCCCCTTTCACGTGCACACATAAGTAACTTAGTTCTCTGGCTTTACATCACAAGATTAATTGGGGTTTTCAGTCTGAAACCATTAAGTAGTGTTATGTGGTGTTCTTTCACTCAGGGCTGTCAAAAGGGTATAAACTGCTGTTATCAATAGGAAAAAAAAAACCTGAGGATGTGTTTAGTAACTCCCCTTGCCCTGCAAGCTTTCCGGTTTGTAATCTTTTAAGAATTAAAAGTCTAATGGAGAGCAATAAAATTATTTTTATGTAGTGTTTCCACATGAAATTCAGACAACCTCTCAGCTTGTAAAAGGCACAGGGGTTGTGTGCTTTGGATGCTTTGCAATGCAGGGGTGCTGTGGCTTTACACCTTCACTGGGCTTTAGGGGTTGTCTCTGCTTGAAAATTATAGACCTCTGTAGAGCGTCTGGGTCATTCCTGTTGCCCTTGCGAAGCCTTTGCTAGTCAAAGGCATGGCGCTGTACCAGTAAGTCCAACAGGTGCTTGCAGCTAATGTACGTTGACTGTGTCTCTGCCCAGAAATGTTTCAGACGTGAATAATTCACAGCCACTTTCCCAAGATTTTCTACCTATAAACCTACTTTCCAAAAGCCCTTGACTCTTTCCTTCACTGGCAGCCCCTCCATTTAGTTTGTTCCCCATAGCTGGGGTTCATTTGGCAACGAGTAACTGTTCTGGTGTTTTACCTCTAAACCTACAAAAGTACATGATTTCCTCAATACATTACAGATTTTTTTTTTTCTTCAGTATCTGGAACGGCAGTCTGCAAGATCTCACTTGCTCAGAGAACAAGGCAAAGATTAACACCATCACCCTGTGCTTTTCCCTAGTAACCTATTTGTCCTTCTACTGAAACACAGGAGGAGGAGTTATCACACCTCTTGCAGTGTTGCAAGGCCTTTCCCTTGCTTGTGCAGAAAGGTAGGAAAAGATCACTAGATCCCAGGTTAGCAAGGCACAGAGCAGTATAAAAAGTGTTCCATATATGTTTAGTGTGAGATGCAGCATGAGGAACAAGGAGAGCCATTCCGAAGGGAAAGCTGCAGCGCGTTGTGGGGAAAGGGCCAGGTCATCAAGTGGCCAGAATATGTTCTTCCATGTGCTTTCCCTCCGGGTGGACAGCAGAGGTAAGTCAGCATTAAAAACCTGAAACTCTGGCTGTTAGAGCTGAGGTCTGCGCTATGCACTGTCCCATTTAATAGGTAACCTTGGTAAAGTAAATTAGTGGTAAAAGGTGCGCTATTCAAATTTTGTGGGGAATGAACACCTTTGCATCAATCAAGCTCAGCTATGCGGGTCTTTGTGATGGGTTGACCCTGTCTGAATGCCAGATGCCCACCAAAGCCGCTCTACTGCTCCCCTCCTCACCTGGGCAGGGGAGAGAAAATAAAACAAAAGGCTCGTGGGTTGAGATAAGGACAGGGAGAGATCACTCGCCAATTACCATCATGGGCAAAACAGACTTGACTTGGGGAAATTAGTTTAATTTATTACCAATCTAATCAGAGTAGAGTAATGAGAAATAAAACCAAATCTGAAAACACCTTCCTGCCACCCCTCCTTTCTTCTCAGGCTCAACTTCACTCCTGATTTCTCTACCTCCTCCCCCTGAGCGGTGCAGGAGGATGAGGAATGGGGGTTGCTGTCAGTTCATCACACCTTGTCACTGCTGCGCCTTCTTCCTCATGGGGAGGCCTCCTCACATTCTTCCCCTGCTCCAGCGTGGGGTCTCTCCCAAGAGTGACAGTTCTCCATTAAATTCTCCAATGTGGGTCCTTCCCACGGGCTGCAGTTCTTCACAAACTGCTCCAGTGTGGGTCCCTTCCATGGGGTGCAGCCCTTCAGGAACAGGCTGCTCCAGCATGGGTCCTCCACGGGGTCACGAGTCCTGCCAGCAAACCTGCTCCAGCATGGCCTCCTCTCCATGGGGCCACAGGTCCTGCCAGGAGCCTGCTCCAGCATTGGCTCTCCACAGGGTCACAGCCTTCTTTGGGCATCCACCTGTGCTGGTGTTGGGTCCTCCACAGGCTGCAGGTGGATATCTGCTCCATCGTTACCCTCCATGGGCTGCAGGGGCACAGCCTGCCTCACCATGGTCTTCACCACAGGCTGCAGGGGAATCTCTGCTTTGGCACATGGAGCACTTCCTCCCCCTCCTTCTTCACTGACTTTGGTGCCTGCAGGGTTGTTCCTCTCACATATTCTCACTCCTCTCTCCAGCTGTAGTTGTGCGGTTTATTTTTCCCCTTCTTAAATACATTACCACAGAGGCGCTACCACCATTGCTGATTGACCTTGGCCAGTGGCGGGTCCATCCTGGAGCTGTCTGGCATTGGCTTATGGGACATGGGGGAAGCTTCTGGCAGCTTCTCACAGAAGCCACCCCTGTAGACATTCTGCTACCAAAACCTTGCCATTCAATCCCAATACAGTCATGCTCTCCCTTGACTATCAGAAAGGGAAGGGTTAAGAAAGAGCCAAAAACGATGTTTAAAATGGAAGATTGCTCGTAGAAGGGTAATATTCTATATTATTTTGTGTTAGCAGGTTACTGTCAGTCTGCCTAATCCTTTTAATAGAGGCAGAGGCTGGATCAGTAAAACAGATTCAACCGCAGCCTGTAGCTTTTGTGCATGATGGAAGGGCTGGTTGCTTTTTATGAAAAAAGTTTGCTGTGAGATCTGGTCAAGGTGGAGGTCCACCACAAGTATGGAATGCTGCTGGAAGCCTTCCTGGCTTTCCAGGACAAAAGGGAAAGATCTCGGATATCCCACTTGCTGCAGGTAAGTTTACCTGAATCTGCTTTGCAAGACTGCAGATGAGCAAACCTGAGTGATGCAACACCGGGCCTGGTGTTGGTCTGCATGGAACAAGACAGTGACCCGTGAGCAATGGGAAAAGAAGAGCTAGCATTTAGTTATTATTATTTAACCTTGGTCCCAGTTTACAGATTTCAGAAGGACTACTTTTTAGATGAATAGAAAGTTGACCTAAACTGATGAGTTTCTTACTGTTAGCCTTAACCTGGGGAACGTGGTCTCTTGGAAAATGTGTGGAGGCTGTAAGCTTGCTTGACTCTGCAGTGTTAGCTCCGGACAGTAGAGTGCACTGCTCATACAGCAGAGAGGAAGGCATCTCCCAGGCTGCTGCTGAAGGGGGTCTTGAGATCGCAGAACCCTCTGGTTCCTTTTAACAAGATTTAGTCCTTCAGTAGACACAGCTTTAAGACTACATTTATTCAGCAATCATCACAGGCATGACTGCAGCTTTTGGGAAGTGTGCCACGTATGTGCACTGATCAGCGTGTGTAACCAGCCAGCCTGCGAAGACAGGCTGTACGAGCTGTGCAAACCCACCGGAGACTGCACACGTGTGCGCCTGCATCGGCATCGGTGCGATTGCCCCCTCTCCAGCGCTGTCGAACACCTACTCGTGCTGCTGCACACCTTCAGTTACAGTGTGGGTGCATCCTGAGAGTGATTACAGGTGGTAATGTGTCTGGTTTGTCCTTGATTCCTAGAAAATAATAATTAAAAAATGTTTTCTCTGGGCACAGAAAAACAAAACACCAGGTAAGTTTTCCTTTTTATTCATGTTAGAGCATCCATCTTTTCCCATTTTGTAGGGTTAGCCTTTTCCATACAGGGGCAGGTGAGAGGAAAGTGGGGAACTAACAGGTTTCCAAGACACTCAGGTCAACGTAATGTTATAGACAAAAATCTGCATTAATGGGGAAAAAATCTATGCCATTGTGTTGCACGTGGAAGAGGCCCTAAGTAGCAGATTGCTTGGCTCTTTGAAGCCGATGTTGGTACACCAGATGGTTGCTGTTGCACATTAGCAATGAGATGTTCTGCACTTACATTACTTTGTATGTATTTTTATTTGGCTTTTCAGATTTGCACTTTACATTCACATGGGAGGATTGGCAGTCACATTATGAAATATTACAAGAAGCAGCTGTAATCAGGGCTGGAATAATTTTAGTGATCTACGAGTCCGTATTTCAACAGCTGGAAGAAACAAGAAGTGTTATTTTGCAGCCTTGGGTTATTTTCTGGTAAGTTTTCTTTTGTAGCCACTTCAGTGAAGCAACAGGTTACAACACTTACTAATCCTGTTAGCAGACCCTAGCACTTTCCAGTGTTGTAGTACTGTCCTGAGTACCATCCGTTTGGTCTTTTCACTTCAAGCAAGATAATTCTGGTGGTCACTGAAAGAGGTAGCTCCTGTGTCTAGCTGCACCATTCAGAAAGCAGCCAGCACAGCAGAGCCTTCATGTGCTGTTGGAGACACACACAGAGTGAGGTGAGGAGCGAGGCTGGAGCACACAGATGAATAGCTCTCATTCTGTAGGGTAAATCTTAACAGTTTGGAGGATTTGGACCCTTCAAAAAAATTTGGAATATGGCAGTGATTTGTGCCTTAGTGTTTGTTTCTAAAATTTTGGACCCATTTTCTTTCAGACTGGGGGCGGTCCAGTTGAAAACCTGTTGAAATAATATCTGGTTCCAAAACTGCCTGCTACAGCCCAACTCCAACATGCCCTGCTCTACTGCTGGCACCTTCTGCAGAGCTATGCCACCTGTGTTTGGCTTGGCAGGTAGCTCTCCTTCTTCCCTCTCTTATGGGCTCAAGGTTAGATCAGGAGACTGCAACCCCTGCCTGTTCCCTAGTTCTTGTTCCAGAACTTACTGTTCTAAGGTCTTGAAGGACAAGCTATTCGTCGCTTGTGCCACAAAACATGGTGACCTCTCTAGGTGAGTACGCAGGGCCCGGTGTTCTTTCTTACCAAATTCAGTTTACATGTGTCATCTGAGATCTGGATCAACAATCCAGACTGGTCCAGCAAGTACGTAGCCCTGGAGATTGGCTGAACAGTGACCTGGAAAGGCTGAGAATGATACACGGTGTATTTGTGTATTTTTGAAAGGATACATGCATGCTGCATGCTAATGTATTAAAGCATGAACTAATGGTAATGTCACACAGTCTGCGTTCAAGGCTTTTCAGATGCTAAACCCAGAGGTCCTAAATCCCTTAAAAGACATCAGGTCAGGAGTGCTTTGCAATGACTCTTTTTCTCCTGAACACCTACCCTTCCTCTTCCTGCTTGAGCTGCACTGTCCTCTGCAGGGGCTGCCAGGTAGTGTGTTGGTAGGAGAGCACGCTGCCACCAAACAGTGCACATACACCTGAGAAGAAGGAAAAGTACCGCCTGGTCCATATCAAATCCTGCTTCGCAGAGCATCGTTTTGTCTTTTGTCCACCTTTTGTAGAATTTACAGATGATTAGATTTAGGCTTGTCTGAACACTTGCACATGGCACCTTCTAGCTGAACCTGCCTTGAATTTCAGATTTGGTGTTAAAGAAACCCTCAGGCAGTTTGGTAACTCAGAGGCTGAGACAGGAGAAGTTAAAACCTCACAAGCTGCAGTGAGGCTACGTATCAAAGCTAGACAGAAACTCAATCTAGTGCTAGTTGCAGCTGCACACTGAGGAAGCAGCACAAGCCAGAATTGCATCATGTTAATTTCTAGCAAGTTCATGAGTTGAACTGCTTATGAAAGGCCAAGTCAAAAAATTCTGTGGTTACTTAAGCTGCCCAGGCAGGGGTACTGACATGGCTCGTATCAGTACATGTGCTGGAGTCCACTCAGCCGGGTGCAAAGCACCGCCAGGTGACTGTCCTGGGGTTTTCTTTGCTCTTCTTAGATCTGTTAGAGGCAGACGGAACCTCAAAAGTTAAGACCAAACCCACACGTCTCTGCTTCCCTGCACATTGAGCTGGCATCTGAGGAGATGGTTGACTGGCTGGGACAGATGGGAGACAACAGATGTGAACTTCATGTGGATATTATGGCCTATAAGTTGACTTTTCTGTTCTAGACATTTTGAGCTGAAGTTCTAGGAATCTGATCCTATAAAAAGTCAGAAACACCATATAAAAATCTTGTTTACATACCAAACTCTTTTGTTTACTTCAGCCAGTCCAATCTCAAGTCACTGAAACTGTGTTGCAGAGCAGATTTGAGAAGAGAACTAAATTAAAGCTGCACACCAGTCAGGCAACTTGGTTGAATGCTGGCTAGGTCTTAAGTCTGTTAGGTGTTTAAATCGGCTATTTTTAAAATGGTTTTAAGAAGTTCAGAGGATAGGGTCCATGAGTGGGAGGTGAGCCTTTCACTTATTCTTACCTGTTCCAGTCGACGTGCCAGGGTTCTTACTGCTAGCCTTTTAAAATGAGAAGGGTGTCTCACCCTGGGGCTAGCAGCCACTGGGCAGAACTCCGCAACATACTCACTGCCGTTAATCTCACACCTGTTCAAGAGAATAGATCAACAGGTCTAGAAGAAATCAGGGCTTTGCTGATGAGCACATTGGTCACTCAATAACTACTTGCCCATCCACAGTGATGTTCCATCTTGGGGTGCTGTTGAGGTCTAGAGACCTGGTTACCCAGCAGTTTTCCAGGTATAACTCAGTGTCAGGTCTCTCATCTTTCAGCTCCACCTCAAGAAACACAGGCTCCATAGGTCGCTTGAGTATTGCCATGTTGGGCTCGTAGAATTCCACAAAAGATTCATCTTGAGAAAGTGTCAGGGGATTTTGTTGTTGTTTAATTTTATCTAAATTAAAACATGTTCGGACATTTTCTGATTTTCTGAGGACGAGACTTACCTTTGGACACTCTTGAAACTACATTCAGGGCTTGTCTTATCCTTCTGTACACTGCAGAAAAGGAAACGCTAGTGAGGTTCTTTAGTAGGAAGCAGGGCATGTCTTAACATGGGAACTTACAACAGAAAGAGTCACAGAAGTTTAAAAATGGAGGGAAAGGATTGCCAACCTGCAATATTTGATCTTGGTACCATCGTACCAGAGCCAAAGGGAGGTGACGTGGATGGATCGCTAGCGAAGGCACCTAGCACGAGGGTCTCTCTTGCTTGATAGTAGCACAAGACAGTTAGTCTGTAATAGGAGAAAGGGTAATGTTTGTGTTCACTTTTACTTTCCAGCAGCTGTACCAACGTGAGCAGTGTCACTGAGCAATAGCTCCTACCGGTAGTCTGGATCTCTTGTGATTGTTGGTGTGCTCTGTCCTGGAAGCATCTCTTTCTCATAAGAGATTTCATTTTCATAAATAATGTGATCACCTTCGAACTGTGAAAATGGGAAGCTCATTAAAAATTGAATCTTCTCAGGAGCTAGGGCAGGGGAACAAAAGAGAAAATGCAGGAGAGACAAAGACTTCCAGCGGATGCGTCTGCTCTGGCCATGGGCTTACCCTTACTGAAGTGCCACAGGTAGTGACATGGAACTTGAAGAAGGCATGTCTGTCATTATACTCTTTAGGCTTGCAAGAGCTATCCCTTAGTTTGGTTTTACTCATATCAATGGCAGGAATGGTCTTCATTTGAGCAGATATCATTACGGTACCATCTGGGTGGCATACTGAGAAAATCAGAGGGTTGGTTATAAACCCAAGGAAAAAATCACAGATCTTTCTATTGGTTGATCAGCTGTATAACTTACTTATAAATGCTGAAGAATTAAATCTGCAGCTAACGGAGAACATCTGTAAGGTCTCCATAGTTCTCACTTTCCTGAGGGCAATGTCAAACCTTGCTTTAATTTTCTGGAAGGCCACTTCCTGTGAAGGAGATGATGGAAGAGGTCTCCTGTTAAGGCACGTGATCCATAGGTACAAAGTTCTGCTCTTTAGCTGGTGCCACGTGAATACTAACTAACAAGTCACAAGAGATAAGTCAGTGTGAAGGCTCGAGCCTGGTGCAACATGGGGGCAGAATTTTTCTTGTATGACTTAATTGGTCACTGTCACAGAGGTAAATTTTGGCTATTATTGTAGAATAGTTCAGTTATTTGTTACAGCATCAATTTTCCCCTGCCATGTCTTAACATTTCTACAAAATGTTGCTTTAAAAGAGCTTTCATAAAAGCTATATTGAAATATTGTTTCTGGCTCAGTGCAGATGGGATATTTTGCCTCATCTTACTAAAAATACTGAGGAGTTTGTTTTTGAAGACTTGGTGCATATCTTTTAGAGACAACTTAGCACTGCAGATTACATAATACATGGCGTTACCAGAAGGGTCTGTGTCCCATACCTCTTGTCCTGCTTGTACTGCCTTAGAGTCTTTCCCTCTGGAGGTTTTCCAATATATACAATACTACAGCACTACAAACTGTGATGGTAGGACTGTGGCTGTGTGAGAGAAGAGTCCTACGTGCTTTAAAGAAGGCATTGCTATACAGTTCATGTACCTCATAGATAACTCCCACAGCAAACAGAGGTATTTGCAAGATCAGGTGTGTAGAATTGGTAGCTGCAAGATATCCGTTAGTAAGTGCAACGTGCCGGTTCAGGAGCTTGTTACGAAGATACAGGTTCCAGTACTGGTGCAAGCCAAAAGTAGGGATGGCTAGATACAGGTTTGTGTCATCACAGTAACCAACTGCTTCTGGTAATTCTGCGGGAAGAAGGGGGGATGAAGAGTTAGCAATGAAGGAAGGTTTGAACAATGATGTTTGGCCCAGACAGAGACTTCTGTCATGAGTAAATTTTGCTTTGGCACTGCAGCAGCACTGCTGCGTGCATACTGGCATCATCTGCAGGGCTTTGGCTGTGTTGTGGATGTAGCAGCTCATGATTGGTGGGATCAGGAATCCTCATGCTTTGGTGGTGGCCTGCCAGCCTGCCAGGTCTACTCCCTGTTTCAGTAAGGCGAGCTGAACTATGTGTGTAAATATATTTTTTCGGTCAGCCTTCTTTGGGTACCCAGAGGTATTTCAAAGACAAAATAGAACAGTGAGGAGACTCACCTTCGTGGCATCCAAAATCTATGTTTGAGAAAATACCAATCAGATCTCCTGACTCTTTCAATAACTTCCTAAGTACAGTTCTTAGTGGATGATTGTCTTTTTAGAGAAATGCTGTCTTTGGAGTTCACAGCAATTTATTTGAGTCAGTTGAGTTCTGCCCTGGACGCAGAGGCAGAATTGCATTTGAGGACAAACTGAAACTCGTAGCAATGTCTGAAAGTTTTGCCAGTAGATGTATGTTCAAGTTATGAGGCATCTTGTTCGCTGAGATTGCAAGCCAACTTCTTCTACACACTAGTTTTTATTGCTCTCAGTGTCTCGAGGGCAGACTGTCTTGCCAGTATGCAGAAGAGCTGCCATCAGAAAAGCAGCAAGTTGGCTACGTTACCAATAATGAGCTATTGAAGGGTGGGGTTTTCCCAAAAGCTCTCATCCTCAGGCTAATGCCGTTCTCGCTGAATTCAATGAAAATCTGATCCATGCTATTGATGCAAACTGGTTAATATCAGGGGAAAGCTTACCAATATCAGCGATCACACATTCCACCTCTGCCAAATGGTAATAGAGTGTCATCTCTGGACCCACGCTTATGGTGTAGTTAATGAGGAGGGTATATTTTGTTTCATTTCTGTTCACATACTGAAAGGAAGAGAAGCATAAGGCTGCAGTAGCAATGGCTTTCAGCACAGACAGGCATGTATATCCTGAGCGGCACTAAATAATTATTCCAACACCCTCCTCTCCCCTGCAAATAGCTCAGTCTCCAAAAACATCGCTTCAGTTGGCCTAAAACTATTCAGAAATCTGGACTGGATTCAACAGCTCTTTTAGCCAAACATAAATGTGGAGAATGTAGTGCCTGTTCAGAAAATGGAGGCAGAAGTGAACACAGTGGTGTTTCCTCTGTAGCCCACTGGTGAAAGAGCTTGTAGAGGGAGATCCAGGTCCAAAGCCTTATTCTTTACTCAGAATGTGGGCTGAGCCCAGGAGAGCAAGGAATCAGTAAAACAGAAGGTGTGAGGAGGTGCTAAGAGAGATGCCTCTCAATATCCTTATTTACCTCGCTAAAAGTGCTCCCAAAGCAAAACCTGCTGTTCAACCTGAAATAAATACTTCTGAAAATTTTTGGCTTGCTTTGATCCTTAATGCAATTTAACTGTGGTTTGACTGCAGCCTGAAAGCTATTTGTGCAAGTCCTGATCCTGTGCGTCCACAATGTTGTTCCTTGTAACAGAAAATAGCGTCACAGCTCTGCGTGATTTGGTTGAAACAGTGGTAGAGGACTTGCAGTTATGTGTTCTCCCACTGAAATAAGAGGTTGAATTCCCTCTGTGAGTTTATACTTTTTACAAATATTTAGATTACAAATGGTCTGAAGCTTAACAAAATTACATTTAGAATACCCTGAGCCTGCCTGTACGTGCTCGCACGGTGCATGGCCTGTGCCAGCAGTCAAATGGCTCTGCATAAACAGTAGGTTCAGGAATTACTGGATGTTGGTAACTGGTGTTTGCAGGATTACAATAATTGACTTATTTTTCCAAGGCACTCCTGTTTCAAGGAACAGCATTTAGTAGAGATTTGACAAACCTCTTCCTGCTGGGCATGAGGTTGGACATTAGCCATGCATTGGACAGACACTAAAGGAAGTCATACTCCATACCATCTAACCACACTTGATGCTGCAAGTCCTCCAGAGACCTAGGGAGAGCAAGGCGGGGACATACAAGCCTCTAATCTGAATTCAGATGAGCTCAGACTCATTGACACCTTTATGCTCGAGGAGCAGTTGTTGGTTAATAAAAGCCAGAATTACATTCTGAAAAGTGACTGCAATACCTCCTCCACTCAGCTGCTGAACTGACCTGCTGTATCTTACCTCCTTTAGAACATACGGATCATCAAAAGAGACTTCCAGGATAAATCCTTTTGTTCTATTAGAAAAAGGAGTTTCGTAAATCTTAAACCCGTGGTGCTGTGCTTCCCTCAGGGTAAATGGCACGTTTCCTATTGCAATTGCCACCAGAAAGACATCGGGAAGAAAGTGTCCAAATGCAACATTAAATAGCCTTTCCTCTGGCAGAGTATCTGTAGGGAGAGAACATCAAATTACTGCTGATGTGGATCAAGTAATGAAGACGGTTGGGGTGGCCTCCCATTCAAGTTCCAGGAAACTTAGCCAACAGCCACCCCTTTAATGGCTCTGATTAATGAGTGTTTGTGTTCTAGTCAGATCTAAAATACTCTGAGTACACGAGAATTGCTTCAAGCTGCAGAAGATTAACAATACATACAACTTTATAGAAAGCGGGTTCAGTAACTTTCTAGAGGTGCACTAAGATGTGTAATGACTTTCCTATAAAGAAGTCTAGAATCTAGTTCAGCCACAAAAAATGTGGAAAAACTATCATAATGTATACGGAGAGGCTTCTTTTTCTTTCTATATCAGTTATGCAGACAGCTCCAAAAATGTTTAGTGTCTTAAAGCAATGGAAAATATCATTAGAAAAACATTACAGCACCTCTGGATGGCACAACGATTTCATTATGCTCCCAAGATAACAAATACAGGCAGTTTGGGAGAGAAAATGCCATCAGTGAATGCTGTCCTCAGACAGTTCTTCTCCCCAGTGTGATAATTGCACAACACAACGTCTTTATTCTAGTGTCCCAGTGCTTCCTGGAAAAATCTGGATGTTAGTGTGAAAGAAATGTTTACATTCTTATCAGCAACTTATAATTTTCATTTCATCCCGTAATGACGGGTGATGAATGGTACATCTGTTACACTGAAGGTTTGGAGTTTTTTATAATATCTTGAATCTTGGCTTTGGCTAGCAAATTGGAAGTGGGAGTTGAGAACATTCTGGTGAATGTAGGTATGTGGCAAAGGTCAAATGGAGCAATGTATATTACAGCAAAAGCAAGAGACTGGTAAAAGTCAATGAGAGGAATAACTTACTGTTGATAACAGTTGGTATTTGTGGCATGAAAGGTGTGGTGATGGATTTGATGACAGTATATTTTGTGGTTTGCCAATCTGCATCTGTCCATGTATGCTCCAGAAACAAGTCAATACTGTAAATGACTCCGTATACACCACCAGATATGGAGCTCTAGGAGGTAAAATTTGTGACTAAGCTTTAATTCTCAATAGCTCAATAAAGGAATGTCTGAATATGGTTAACATTCTTACACTAGAAAGAGAAAATTATATTCTAGCACAGTTTGGGATGGATTTTGCTAGGGGAGCTTGTTTGTTTTCTTGGCCCATTCCATGTCCAGCTCATATACTGCTGAGATTCTCAACAAGGAAGTATCAGGTTTTGGGGGAGTCCTCATTCAGTTTAGTAAGTAACGATATTTGCATTGGGTTTTTTACAATCCCTGGACTACTACCAGTCATGTCTCTCATTCTGTGTCCGTTCACTCTGAAAGTTTGTCAGCACTTCCAACAGTTCTTCAGACCAAGCCTGTCTGGTGTTAAAATATACAGAGTGATGTAAGTGTCCACTGATACACAAAAAAGTGAACTTCTGAAGGAAATAAGTCAAAATCACACCAATGTCATCTTTACAAATGGAACTGGTAAAGAGCCTTGTGAGAATATTGCCAGCTCCTTTCTAAGTGTCCAAGGACAGGTTGGATGGAGTTTTCAAGCAATCTCAACTAGTGAAAGATGTTCGTGCCCATGGCAGAGGGGTTGGACTAGATGATCTTTAAAGGTGCCTTCCAACCCAAACCATTCTATTCTGTTCTACTGAACACTTCTTTCAACACTGCCTCTGTACCTGTAGATTATAGATCGGCAAAGAATATACTATGTCCAAAGCAGGTGGCTGCACCCAAACTACACGCTGGTAACCTGTCCCATGCTAACCCCTGCTGTCTGCATGGAAATTGTCTGGGAAATTACTCCTTGACCCAGGCCAGAAGTTTACCAGAACTAGTTTCATAATGTAACAACACAGACAATTGAACTCCAGTCCCCAGGAATCCTTTCACTCCAATTTATTAGTATGTTACAGATTATTACCAGAAGACAGTGTCTTGCTTCTATCATGTTTTGTAATCATACATACTTAGTTTCTAAGTAAGTGCTTTCAAAACACAAAGAAGGAGCATCTGGGTCTTCAAATATTTCTTGTATCTAAGAAATTTAAGCAGCATTCAATCACTGTTTGGAATGATCATGATCTAGAAACATCTTCCATGGTGCAGGCCCTCAAATTTGTTAGCGTGTGACAGGCTCGTACTAACCTTTAGCTTGCCTCCCTCTGCTCCAATAGGGACAGTTATTCTGATGTGTGTCTCGTTGTACTCCAGTAAGTAGTTCTTCTCCTCCGGGTTTACTATGACTCGATCATCAACTCCCATTAAAATGTTTTTAGACAGAAAGGTGGATTCTTGAACCACTAATGTGGGGATAATGCTTGGCACAGTCCATACTAGCATTGTATCAGTGAAACTGACGCCATCTGTTGAGTTAGAGAGACAGTCCCAGAAGACCGGGTAATTGGAGTTACTAGTCCATCTTCACTCTGCAACAGTTGACTTCCCCTGACTGCTTTTCACCAGGATACCTTTACAGCTTTCGCTAATTAAGCACTTTGTAGGATATTAGGCAACTATTGGCTAAATAGTAGCTAATAGCTAATTTGTCACAGAAACCCTGGCACTTGAAGTAGTCTTGAATCAGTTTCAGGTGACTAATTAATTTATTCAGAAGACTTGACAGTCATGCTCCCAACTACCTGCTCTGTTGTCCTTCTGGTCCCAGGAGTTTTGCCTTACTGGCAACATCAGTTGTTTACGTTAATACTGTTCTGTGAGAGACAGAAGGTGCAGCCACCACTATTCTGCAAAATGCCAGGCTAGTTCTGCCTCTCCAGCAGGAAGGACTAGGTGAGTTCCAAGGATGCCGAGCTGCATCCCCTGCAGGGAGTTATATGACAGGGGAGAGCCAAGGCTGTGGGATTAGTCCAGGGGAGGTTCCCTGGCCCTTCTGCAGCAGTTTTACTTGTCCCCAGTTCTCTGCATCTAATGTGGAGCTTTAAGAAACCAGAGACAAGGCACGACACTGCACAGGGAATACAAATATTGTAAATTCACATCAGGGAACATGTTTGTCCGGGACTAAAGCCATGCACTTTTAGCTCAGGTTGCTCTAAGGGCAACTTGTAAACCTCTTCTCTTACTGAGTAGGTCACAGGAAAATGGGGAGACTGTGTTTTCTACTAGTGTCTTAGCTTGTTAGTTTTTGGTGAACGAGGAAGAAATCCTTACCAACAGGACAGGAGACAGTCGTGTCAATCAGCAAAAGCAGCCACCGCTGCCTGTACATGGAAGTGGAAGTGACCATGTTCATATTTACACCACTGACCTGTTGGGATGCAGGCAGAAGAAGAGAACTGATGTTCTAGAGAGGCGGTGGAAACAGCACAGTTTTCTTTCCGATTGAGAGCAGCAACTCACCACACTGACATCAGATTCGTTGCTGTGATAGGGCGCACGGAGGTACACTCGGGACAGTGTATTATTGAAGCTGTAGCCCAGTTTTGCTGCATCGCTTACTGTTATTCTCTTTCTCCCTGATGGAGAAACAAACATCAGTTGCCATAGCTGGTATGCAACATTTTGCGTCTGCAAGAGAGAGATGAGCTGCATCAGATCTAAGTCACAGAACCACAGAATGGTGGGGGTTGGAAGGGACCTCTGGAGATCATCTCATCCAACCCCCTGCTTGAACAGGCACACCCAGAGCAGGGGGCACAGGACCGCGTCCAGGCAGGGTTTGAATGTCTCCAGGGAAGGGACTCCACAGCCTCCCTGGGCAGCCTGTGCCCCTGCTCTGGCACCCGCACAGGGAAGGAGTTTTTTTCTCATATTGTGGTGGAACTTCCTGTGTTTCAATTTGTACCCATTGCCCCTTGTCCTGTCGTTGGGCACTAATGAAAAGAGTCTGGACCCATCCTCTTGACACCCACCCTTTAGATATTTATACACATTGATAAGATCCCCCCTCAGTCTTCTCCAGGCTGAACAAACCCAAGTCTCTCAGCCTTTCCTCATAAGGGAGATGCTCCAGTCCCCTGATCATCTTCATAGCTCTTTGCTGGACTTGCTCAAGCAGTTCCCTGTCTTTCTTGAACCGGGGTGCCCAGAACTGGACACAGTACTTCAGTAGTACCAAAGTCTCTTAAAGAACTATGATATTGTAGCACCTATTTTCATGTTAGAAGCTGGAGTAACTGGAGTGACACTGGACACTACTAGTTCACCCCAGGCAGGAAATACACTTGATATATATAAAGATAAGGATTTCTATAGTTCTTTAAGGCACCTTTAGAGGTAGTCTTATAGCAGCCCTGGAAGAAACGTAGACTAGTGGCCTTGAACAAAATGCTCCTTGGACAAAATTCCTGTACTGTTAATAAAACGATTGCCTTCGTGTCTGTCGATTGTGGGGGCAGTCCAGAGGCCAAATGACAGACTACCTTTTATAGTATGTAGCCATACTGGGTCAAAGGTAAGAAGAGAATAATGTCTGTACTGGTCTAGAACAGTGTCTCCTGAAATGATAACTATATGGGAGGACAGTCAAAAGGAAAAATGGGCATAAGGAGCAAGAATGACATGAGAAAAATAGGACAAGAGTATATATTTCCCCCTAATACTTTCCAGCCTCAAATAATTTTTAGCTTAGGGACTCCTGAGCTATCTGTAACTTCTTTGTATTTTGTATGTCTTATTGGATTTCTCTTCAGTCAACTTTTCCAGACTCTCCTTGAGATCAAGCAAGCTTTTAGCAGCCACAACATCTTTTGGCAAGGAGTTTGACAGATTCACTACCCATTGTGTGAAGAGCCACCTATCTTTGTTTGTCTTGAATTCAGTTTCCACTAATGTAACAAGCACATGGCTCTGTTCTCCCACCTAAATGTCTTTCTGCAGTCCAGAGTGCTAAGAAAACTTGAGAGGTTTTTCAGTACTTGATGGCATCTTTGCCATCTCCATTTTTTTTGACAGAGATGGAGCTATGCCACAAGAATGACTCATGAGACTAGTGAGAAGAGGCAGGCTGGGAACTGTTAGGAAAGACTCCCCTTCATACCTCTGGCAGTGCTGACATCCATGCTACGGTGTAGTCGTTTGAAACTGCAGGGACATCGGTCTTCACTGACACCTGGGGACAAAGACGAGATTCTTTGGGAACAAACAAATCTTCAGCATTGTTACAGGCATGGGAAGCAGAGAGAGGGCTTTCAGATTTCTTCTCCAGTGTCTGTCAGGACACTGATAGTGTCCTCCAGTGTCTATCAGTTTACATACACTCTAGGTAATTAAAGTGTTTCCAAAAAGCTTCTTGATGACAGTAATTTCTGTGGCCTTAAAATGAAGGTTAAAGCCAGGGCATTTATAGGGTTCATGTACAGCAGAGGGAATACTTTGTGTAGTACCAGGTAAATAAAAAGTCCTGTTTCATATCTGGAAAACTATAAGCTAGATTCCACTCTGGAGACTTTCAGGGGCATCTGGGTCTCTCCACTGGAGGTATAGGGCTATTGGCTTTAACAGGACTGGTTCCCTCTTCCTGAAAATGCAGGATCCCCAATACCTAAGGCAGATGCTGTGGTGTAAATCTTGCCAGCATGTGCTGCAGAGTGAGGCAAGTTCTGGACACTGAGTTGGGAGTCAGTGTTTACGTCAGGCATCTGTACCATGGTTTAAGTGTGCTGCAATACCCAGACATGACTGCACAGCCTCAAGTCCTAACAGGAGAAATATGCTTTCTTCATCCTGCCTATAGTAGGTGGATACAAGAGGCAGTGAAGTTTGTATTGTTCAGTGCCTTATTTCTACATTGGTGTGTAGATGCTGGTAGCAGGCTGGACAGCCAAATCATATCACCCAGCGGGAGGCAGGTTCTGTCTCACAGTGATGCCCTGAGAGTTGTGTGATGCAGCAGGGGTGCAGCTCTGCAAACTCTTATTTATCATTTCAGTATAAGGATGATGTTCTCACAGATGCTGCAGCACTTCATAACATAAAGGTGATCTTGTGAGCTAAACAGGTTGGCTTGCCTGGCTGCTGATTTACTTGCAGTGGCTTGATTTACATCATCTGTACAGTTAACTGAATTTCACTGCATTCAAAATACCTATGACATGTAAATATATTACTAATAAACATCTACAGTTACACCCTCTGCTGAATATCAGCAGGCTGCTATTATGCCTGGTACATAGTGTAAAATCAACTTCTGACAGGAATTTGTGGAGGTTGTTGTGCCTGGTAGGGAGCTTGGATGTAGCTTCACCCTCAGTGGGAAAACTTTTACCTCCATGTAGTTTTCTTCACACACAATTTCTCTTGAAGCCCAGGAGGAGTAGGAGCAGTACATAGGGTAGGTGTAGGTCACAGCTGCCCTCATGCTTGAAAATGAGGAGACCTTGATGTTCACAGTCAGTGAAAACAGCTCATCTGCCTGGCAAGAAAAGCAGGCAATTCAGCAGGTAGCGTGGAAGGTGCCAGGAGCGGCTGCTTGGGACCATCCAGTCCGGTGTCCTCTTTCTGAGAGTGTTTTATAATGGTGAGAACAGGTTGAGAGCTGTAGTGATAGTTCCTCCAACATGCCGCCCTGTCTTAAGTGGTTTGTGCACAGGGGCTTTCTGAGACAGAGACGTTGCCTCAGTACTTACAGCCTTTGCCTCAGATCACACCTCAGCACGATTCTTGCCACAGTATTAAGGAGCAGCTAGTCGTGGGGAAGATCTGACCTGCAGATGTGGTTCAGGTTCCTCCCATTCATGACTACTATTTGTTTTCATGGAGCGAAAGTACTGAAGCTTTTAGTTTGTTGTAGGTAGTTCAGATCTATCTTACAAGTGCTGTTTAGGTGTCTCTCATTGCTAGCTTCAATAAGAGCTCCTTTTGGTCCTTCAGCTCTCCAGGAGCCACACATGGAGCCTTGGACTGTGCTTCTATCTGACATGGTTATATATTTTTCTACTCAAAAAGGCAAAACCTTTCCAGAGACATTTCCAGTCTGGAACTCCTGGTCATTGCACAGCACACTGTACACCCCCTGTTCTTGTTAGCATAACCTCTGCCCATAAAGTTTTACCTTATTTTTTCTGTGGGGCTTCCAGGACCAACCAGACTAAACATGGACAAGCAATGAAGTTTCTACGCTGATCTGTTTCTAGGTACATTTAATCTCAACTCACATTTAAAAATTAGAAATCCAGGCTACAGTTTTACACGTTTTAGGAAGGGGTGAATCACCTTCCGGAGATGCCTGTTTCTCTCCATTGACTATTGTGGAAGCATAAACAACTAGTTTAGACTAGACATTATCTTTTAGATGGCTAAAGTTACGTGAGACAAATCTGGGTCTAATAGATGTGTGTGATCTACGTTCCTAGGCATGTGTTAACAGGCACATTACCACACAAATTAAGCCAGGAAATGATCTGCCAGGATCACACTGCAAATGTTGCTTTTTCAAGCAGATGCCTACTTCTTTCCAGAGAGGGTTTCAAGAAACTCTCTGGCAAACCAGCAACTACAAGGATATGCTTGAGAACTGGCAGCAAGTCAGCAGCATTAGGCTAAGTGTCATTTCATGGAGAGAGGAAATCCCATGTCAGTCACACTGAACAAACCTCATGCTGGAGAGCCATTGCTTTTTCATTTCTACACACCACACCATCAACACTAATGCCTTGAGTCCACTATTTCTTGAGCTCTCAGAACATGCCATTAGAATGCCATATATCTCAGCATTGCCTTTTTGGGGAGGAGGTACTGTCTGAACTGTTTTCAAGCCTGACTCTGGGTCTTACCTCGTTGGTGACGTGACAGCCGAGCACTGATGCACGGAAGACGGGGTTGCCCCACACGTCTTCTGACAGGACATAGCCACAGCGAGATGCTAGTTTGTCATCCAGCAGAACGGGGCCAGCATAAGGATCTACAGAAAAAGGGAATGACGTGTGGGATGGAAAGCTCAGGGCAAGTCACGGACCAGAGTGGTGCCGAGGCCCCTCACGCAGCTCTCCTCAGAAAAGAGGTCCAGCTGGGCTGGGTGCTCTCCAGCAACGTGTGCTGTTAAGGAGCTGGCAAAGCTGTGCTGGTATGTGCATGAGTGCATGAGACAGTCTGCGTGTCTCAAGCTCACCCACATTATGTTCACTTTAATGCCCATTTCTTTGTGTCCAGAGCTTGTGCCACAGCCACCTTAAAGTACTATTATGGGGGGTTTCACTGAGGCATCACATACATTTCTCCCTCCCTGATTTTACTCTCTAGAAAAGAGTTATGGGGTATTAAAACCATCCATTTCTAAAAATCCTCAAGTCGTGATAATCTGCTGCTCACTCTGGTCAAAGGATGCAGTCACGGACCTGTTTTGGATGGGCACTTCTACAAATTGGTCAGGTTTGCTGCTGATCTCTGCTTGGCAAGGTGATGTGTGCTGTTAAATCTATGGGGGAGCCAAGTAACAGGCATGATGGGAGCTGGCTGCGCTCAGCTCTTGATGCTGGTAGAGTTAATAACATCATACTTTGTTAATTATCTGCCCTCTGATTAAGGAACTATTTTAATCTTGGGTTAGACACAAGAATCTTTACAAACAGATAGGGTTTAACTAGCTGCCATTGTAATTTCTGGATTTATCTGTCATCTTTATATGATGAACAGTACTAATAGCTGCTGTTTCAGTAGATGTATTCTTTCAGCCAGGACAGACTAAGGAGATAAGTGAGAAGAATTTTGGAAGAAGACGGAATAGCTTTTATGAGACCAATTGATAGAGCTGGAAGAAACAAACAACCTTTTTGTGCCTGAAGGCTGGTCTGTTTTTTCCAGAGATATCAGTTGCTCTCATAAACGCTATCGCTTCTCCCCACACCCTCGCTGTACTTGACTTTTTCAGTTCTGCCTCCAAATCAATTGAAAAAACCCAAAACCCAGAAAAAAAGTGGACTGATCTCAGCAGAAAGAAATCTGGTTTGGGGTGAAATCACATACTTTTTTCAATCTGATGTGAACATTTTCTGGTTTTCATTTTGGTTAAGTAGATTTTTGTTTTCCTCAGCAAAATGGGAATCCTTTGTTCAATCTGAAATAGGGTATTTAACTGCCATTGTGGTCTTAAATAAGAAGGAAATTTTAAAGAAATCCTTCAGTTGCTGCAGCACTCACACAGCACTCACTGAGAGTGTGTTTTCTGGGTATTACCCAGCCTACATTGCTGTTGTCATTTGTGCTGTCCAGGACATATCCAAGCTGCAACGTCACCTTTGTTTTCCTCGCTAGAAATGTGTAAGGGCTCAGCAGAGGAAAGGATGACAGCAAAATGTCAGTCCTTCCTCCTCTGAGCAGCCTTTCTCCTTTCCCCAGCATGTTAGTTGTAAGGGGCAAAAGGGACTGTGGCTGTAGCTACAAGCTTTACATATCTGTACAGATATTGGCCAAACTGAGGTGCGAGAGGCCAGGTCGACGAGGCGAGGATGTTCTGCAAGTTCTTTGGGGTCAGTTACCAATTACATGTAGGTGGCAGCGGCATCCAGATCAGAGACACTGTGATCGCTTAGGTGATTCCCCAGCCTTCATGGGACTCAGGGCAGCCACTTGTGACTCACCCTTGATTTCCAGCTGGAAGAACTTTCCCTGGAGCAAGAGTTTATTCAGCTTCATCCAAAAAATCCTGGAGCGGCAACTGCTCTCCACAAAACCTGGTGGGAGCATATATAGAGCAGATGAGCCAGTGGGACTGAAGGGCAGAGAAGAGGCACATCTTGTTACAAGCAAAATAACAGAGTTCTCATCCTTGCCTCTACCCATTATCCTTTTATCACATTTCACCGACCTGGGGGAGCCATCTGCCTCCCTTGTCCCAGCCAGAACAGTATGAAAAGCAGCCAGATCCTGCAGTATAAGTACATGAACAAATGATGGGGTGACAGAAAAAAAGGTCAAGATGGAAAATGAATGAGGCAGCAACTGAAGTCTCATTACCTGCATAGCGAGTAACCCACAGCCTCCATCAGTCCCCAGAGACCTGTGCATGGGCAGCAAAGTCCTCCTCCCTCTGAAAGCTGACCCAGCTGTGGAGAGGGACCTTGGTCAGACCCGGGAGGGAAGGTATAGCTGGCCTTTTACAATAGGGATTGCGCTGTCTTCTCCAAAGCTTGTGTGTGAATCAGGAGAGGCCAGTGGCTTCTGTTGTGGAGGGACGCCTGGGCTGAATCCTGCAGTGCCCTCCAATGTTATCTGAGCTTCTGGCACTGGGAGGCAGCCTCCTTCTGCTGGGAGGGCAGAGCACCCTTCTGCCACGTATTTACAAGGTCAGATGCTGCTGCTGAGCCTAATTTTAATGAGTGCAGCAGAGGGTGCTCCATGCTTTCCATCAGCCCCTGGGAAGTAATCTCATTCCTTACAAGCCAGATGGGTAGCTTTGGCTTCAGGTCTTAAGAGCACATGAAACACTTCCCCGGAGGTATTTTAATTGGGTCTACACAGGAAATACATTTTTGTTTCTGTGAAATGTCCCAGTGACCCAGCCATGCCAGAGATAACAGCAGTTCTTTGGCAGCTACACGTTTTGCTTTTGTGGATCCAGTTCGGTCGCCCTTTGATTTGTTTGATTATCGGATAGTGTTTTGGTGAAAACATCTTGTTTTTAGAAGTGCTCCAATATCTCTGGATCAGTCAGACCATGTTCAGGTCTGTAACTGGCTAAGCATATTGCCTGGGAAGAGAAAGCCATTGCACCGGGCAGGAGCTGTGGCTCTGGGACTGCAAGTGCCCTGGGAAGCAGAAACGCCAAGAGGTTTGGTGAGCTAAAAATGCGGCTTCTGTGGCATGAATGGGCTACAGTGGGGTGAGAAGTACAGGATATTTAAGCTGTCATTTTTAGCCATTGAAACCCACGCTCAGTCTCTTTTTGGTCCCCATTTTGGGGCATTATCCAACCATTCTGACCTTACTTTTGTCACATGAATGAGCAGAGCTGTGCTGTAGAAACGAGATTGTTTTTACAGCATACTTCACACTGCTTTGGGATTAAAAAAAAGCCGGTGGGCATGTCCACTCAGAGCACACAGTGCAATCAGTGTAATCTGTCCCCCTCCCTCAGAGGACCTCTGCAGAAACAGCAGAACCCACACCACTGCCCTGCCAGATACGCCCACTTTATACAGCAGGGAGCTGGTGGCACGCTTGTGAGAGTGCTCTGGAGCAGAGCCCTGGGGCTTTAGCAATCTTCTAATTAATGTCCTTTGGCCACAAGACCCTTTCTCATTCAGCGGGAGCTGAGGTCCAACTTCTGCAACAAACTTCGCATAAGCCCACGCAGGACTAGCTGGATGATCCTGGCCTGCATTAACTCTGTGTCCCCGGACTCAGGGTGACTCTTCATTGAATCCAGCTGGGGCTGGAATTCGGCTGGAAATGGCAGTACTCAGATACCACAGTGATGAGTGTGGTGTAACAATGAGATTTTGAGTTTTGAGTGAAAACTTAAGTATATTTGGATAGCAAACGGTTCCAATTTTGATAAGCCACTTCCAAGAGCCATGTAGCATCTCTCTGAGATACTGAGAGTCAAGGTCTGAGGGACCCATGTTTGAGAGAGCGTGATTGCAATTTATTAATGAACAGCCAACCATCAGGACAGGTACACAACTGCAATTAGCTGGCTTCTTTGCACAAGCAGTGAGGAGATGAATTTCCAGATCTTTGGACAACTCAGAGCATTGTGATTACTCTGTTTCTGGCATTAATCATCGTTCTAAATGTGGCAGAAATGACTTTGGATGTGACATAGCAATTGTGGTCAGTGTGCGATAGCCAGCTCTTGGCCTCGCTGTCAACCAAGCAAAGCAAAGCAAGTCCAGGTCAAATGCTTTTGGCTTCCAAGGATCGCTTAAGTGCTGCTGAAAGCGTTGTTAGCACTGGGCGGCTGGAAGCATCTGCTGCTTGTGGTCCTTAAAGTCCCTCTGGTACTCTTTATAAAGGTAGGGAGGATAAGCCTGTGCATTCCAGGTTAATGTATTTGTCTACTTGGTTTTCCTCACTGTTTTGGCTTCATAAGAGCACCCATCTTAATGTTCTGTAGGGTAATAAACAGCTGCTGTGTTTCAACGTTGAGGTGATGGCATTCTGTGGTGGATGATTAATGGCTTGGGTTCCTTCGAACTGAAAGGTACTGTATGAATGTAATGTTTTGGTTTCTCTTTTTTTTCGTGCATGGTTCTGGAACTGAGTTTTGTATTTTATAGTATGATTGACAGTTTAAAACTGGCCACTTGGAGCAGCAGGCATATAGCACCTCTACCAGTGAGGCTTATTTTTAGTGGTGGAAAAAGGCTCCATCCCTTTGAGTCATAGTGTTTTTCTTTCTGTTGTTCTGTGGCGCTGAAATCCCCAGGTTACCTGATGCTACAGAAAAAGACTTCTTAATTTTTCTGTCCCAAGCCATTTAATTATGACTTTATTTTTTCCAAATGGTTAAAATGCAAGGGGTTTGGTTTGGTGTTTTTTCTTTCACCAGGTCCCATGTGATGATCTTAAGTAAACCTCATAGATTGGTGCTTAGTCTGAGTGTGGGATAGAGTAAAATGACACCCATTATTGGACAAAAAATAACTAGAGAACAATGGGAAAGGAAATGGGGTGAAGTCTGGTTTTAATGTACCAAAAGCAGAATCTTTGCTTATATAGAGTTGGGAGAAACCAAGATAAGGGATCCTTGCCCGCCTTGTGCTCTTGCAGCTACAGGACCGTCAAATCTGAAATAGAGATAGAAATATTGGTATGTCAGTATTTCTAAACCTAGAAATAGCTGCCCAAGAAAGTGATGCAAGATGTGACAATTCACTAGAGAGAGCCACTAGGAAATCTTCAGGAAAGAGATGCTAGAGGAGTTGCTTCTCCATGGGAAGAGCTATGCCCTGGAGTAAGCTGAGAATTAGATATCCAGGTTGTTGGTCCAGTGGGTGACAAATGGGAAAGGTGCTAAGCTTTGTCTTTGAGAATGTTTTCTCAGGGTGTGTGTCTGTGAGAAACAGAGAGGTACAAGCAATGTCCCCCTGAAGGGTAGCATTCCTGTTCTGGAAAGGGCTTGATCACCACCTTGGTATGGATGTGTGCCTGAGCTCTGCTCCCACCTGCACGTACCAGGAGCTTGTAAGTGCATTCAAAGGGCTTTTAAATCCCCAGGAAAAAAATAGCATGTAAGGATAGTTCTGGTTTAACGTCATACCATACCACAAGATAACCTCACTGGTGCAACTAAAATACTCTGTCTGTTTTTGTATGCACACATCGTGTTTCAGAGGGCTGGGGCCTTACTGTTGTTTGCAGATCGTGCAGAGGAAAATATACCCTGTAAGAAGCAACTATAAAATAATCAGCTCAAAGAGGCTATTTCTTCCTATCCCCATGAGCTAGTAGTTGGCTTATGCCTTGGACTGCAAGGGTTTACATTCCTCATTGGTTATTATAAAATGATTATTATTATTATTGGTGTTTAGAAAGTGTCCTTGTGTTCATGCCATTTTTATCTTTAAAATATGCCACACTCAAATTCATATGAGTTCCAAAAAGCAACACTTGGTATCATTGCATGCCACTAAATCGTTAAAGTAGTGGAAAAAGCACAAATAAGCAGATCCATATAATGATGAGCTTTTAATTTTTTTTAACGTGCTATTGGTGTTAATTTCTGTGTGCCTGTAATGTTTGTGTTCACTGTAACTGAACAATAGAACTTTGTTTTTGTTCTTTGTGTAAATTAAAAACATCTGTTCTCTTTATACGAAAAGTTGTTTTTTAAAAGAAGCTGGTCTGATCTAACTAAATACCAATGCTGTGTCCACAATGAGTTACTATTAATATTTGGGAAAGGCAACCATCCAAAGCAAGTGTAATGTCAAATCACTGGCGGGAGTGCATATTTATTGCTCAAAGTGACAGATAAAAATGCAGAGGTTACAAAAACAAAATTCTTGTGGATGACTAATGATGCGTATATATGCCCCCAATGCCCCATCACCACATTTACAATTGGCAGGGTGTTCTCCACTGCCTCCTGCTCCCCAGGATTAATCGGCAAGAGGCTGGTAGCTTGGCACCCTCCCTGGAGGAGCGACGCTCTCGCACCTTCCCTCCGGCAGACCCTGCGTGGAGAGACCTTCAGGGCGTGCTGGAATCTGATCTATTTCACGTGTCTGACTTTTCCCCCACCTCACTCTGGTATTTGACTACATGGGTTTATTCTTCATTGAAGGCACATGACTTTTTTGTCCGTACAGGTGGAGGAGGCGGAGCATCCACTGCACGTTTCTGTAGCGCCTGTGATACCGGCACGATGGTGGTCTTCAGAATTGTCTGTAAACTCCTGGTATGAAGGAATTGGCAGCCCAAGACAGGAGGAGCAGCCCTGCATTCAGCAGCAGTCTTGCTGAAGTAGCTGAAGGTTATTTCAGAGAAGAAAATATACTATTTGTCATGAGCACTGGTGGCAGAACTGGGGTCTGACAGGCTCAGTGCTCTCCCTGCCCAGGTGGCTATGTAGCCTTCTCACTAATGTACCTGAGACTTCAGAGATGATGAAATTGTCCTCACAGGCAGATGTCTTGGGAAGGAAATGCATCTGATTAACATCTCTTGATGAAAGGCCTGATTCAAGAAAACATCTCTGTTAGGTGCAGCAGTTAAGGCTTTGCTTAAATTTCACTTATTTCAGTAAGATTTAATCACAAGTAAACACTTTCCAGACCCTGAGCATGCAGGGCCCTCACCTGCTTCTCCATTCCTGCTACCTCTGGTGTCCTGTGCCAAGGATGCCCGGCCTTTCACTGGCCAGAACCAAGAGTATAAGCTTGGATGTGTTAAAAAATTAGGTATTTTGTTGCTATGCTTATTGCAGCCAGTGCCACAACAGATATTGACCTATTATCATGTAACTTTCCTGCTCCCTCTTAAGATGCCCCATCCTAAATATGTCCTTCCCCTCTCCTGTTCTCCTGCAAGGAGCCCTGTGCTCCTTCCTCTCCTGTACCCTTTTCCCTGACTACCCCTAATATCTGTACTATTCATCGCCATCTCTTTCCACAGCACTTCCACTCCCTCTCAGCTGTGTACCGCAGCGTCCCCCCATCCCAATCCCGACAGGTACCTGCACGGGCGCTGGCTGCAGCCCGGGCAGGCAGGTGGCTGCCTCCCACGGAGGACAGCTATCATCAACCAGTTGGTGGTATTTTGCCTCTGTCTCAGACACCAACGGCTGCCTCCAGGATCCAGCTGAGTGCAGAACTTGCTGAGTCACATTTTCACCACAAAAATGCTCAAGTGCTTTCCGAGAGTCGCGCAGTTATAGGCACGGCTTGGCCGGAGAGGAGCAGACAGCTCTCACCCTGAAGCGCATCCAGGAATGCTGGCAAGAAGTTGCTTTTTATTTCCTATCTCGGGTTACCGCAACATGGGTCAGGACTACAAAAGCTTGAAATCCCTGGCAAGCTAATGCTGTACATCTGTCTAAGATGACGGCCAGTGTGGACAACCGTGGGCTTCAGCCCATGACCAGTATGAAGCACTTTGTTCCTTGCTGAGCAGCTGTCATTAACAGTGATCTGTGAGGTTTCTTCCTGATTTCACTCGGTGGTTTGCACGGCTGCTCTCTTCTCTGGTGAGATCTCCAAGCTTGCCTGTTTGGCTGCAGAGGTGATCTACTGCTCAGCCTCACTGTCTAATTGTCCTCCTCATTTAGCTGTTGGTGGGGCATGTGCTGTTTCCATCAGCCTGATGAGCTGCAGCCCCCTGCATCCCCTCAGGGGATGCCAGATCTGTGAAATGGGAACAGCACTTGCTCCCTGGGATGGTTACGAGGGATTAGGAGTGAATATTTGCAGGATGACTTGAGAGGAGCTATAACTCACCAGGGTCAGTCTCCCTGAGAGCGGAGGTCTGTTTGGGAAGATGATCTGTGGAGTCACTGCCTCATATTACTGGCAGCTTATGTGCCCATTCTATGGGCAGAAATTGGTGAATTAAATTGGTGCTGCACTAGAGGAACTGGGTCTTTATGTTTCATGGGACCTGTCAGACTTCCCTTCCTCTCTGTAGGACCTGGCCCTCATGGTCTGCAGTGAGGGGGACAGCAAGGTGCAGTGTCCTCTTTTGTTCCCTTGAGAGTTCGGTTGCTGTCAGAAACAATTTTGATGTTGATTGTCCTCAGTTATCCATGTTGATCTTATGCATGATACTGCTGTTACCTGCAGCCATGACATTTTTCGTGTAGGGGTAGGACAACAGCCGCCTTGGCTGGCCATATTACAAAGGGTAGTGTTAAGAACAATAGTTGACCACAGCTTTGAGGGTCCTTTGCCCCCTTTGCTGTCCTGGCAGTGCAGCCATGGTGCGGCTGGGACCCTTGAGCAGAGCAGCAGTGCCACAGCAGCAGTGCTGCCCCTCAGCTGGCCGGGACGGCCATCCATGATGTGGGCTCCGACTGCCTGTAAGCCCCCTGCCCGTGTGCCCTGGGCTGCTCATCAGGGCAGTGCCGAGGAGCTGGGTGCAAGAGGGGTCGCAAATAGGGATGGGGTCCATGTGTGCAGCAGGTGAGGGACAGCTTTGCTGCAGAAATAGCACCTGTGTTGCCCGCAGCTAGCCCCTCGCATGGCTGCAAGAGGCAGCATGGGCATGGGGCTGCTGGCATGAGACCCTGCTCTCCAGCCCCTTCCCAAATCCCTTTAGACCTCTCCGGGACACTACAGACAAAACTGCAGATTATCACCCATGCTTTCCCGCCACGGTGCACTTCTGCTGTGGTGCTTTTTTTTCCTGTTCCCATTAGGTGTCTCCCTTTTCCTCCTTATGAATAAGTTGGAGCTGTGCATATTCTGGTGGTGATCACCCCTCAGGCACAGGTCTGAGTTGGGGTGCACAGCAGGGCACCGGGACTTGGGGACCCCCTTTCCCTCTGGGGCTGAGGCTCAGCCACATTGCTGGATTTTGCCCTGGGATCTTTGCACAGGAAATTTCCTTGGCGGGGCAAGGAAGTGGGATCCTGCTGCCACCCCCACTGTGCAGTGCTGTCTCCCTCCCTTTTCCCGCCTCCCAGGCTGCTGCAGTGTGCTCCTTGGGGCTCTTCGCAGTGCAGGGAAGTGAGCATCCATGTCCAAGGAGGTGGAGATATTTGCAGGCAGTGGCAAACTGCTGAGTATCCATACAACTTATTTTGCAGCTCCATCAAACCTACCTCAATGGAGTTTCAGGCTAAGCCCAGATTTCCTGGTAGCAGGAAAGCAAGCCAGTAACATGGAAGAAGGGCTTAGAGGACTGTTGCCTTGTCACAGGTACTATATACTATCCCTATTTGGGACCTAGGATGTTCCCCTGTGTTACAGATACACAAAAAAACCACATGCAAAGAGGGATGCCTGATAACACGCTATGCACAAAGACGCCTACTCATCTCCCTGAATCCTAAAGTGAAATGATGGCAATGGTATTCCTGAGCCTTTATGTGGGGAGAAAAAGGCCCTTTCAGCGATGGAATGGCTGTGAGGCTTTTGCCTCTCTTTCTGCAGCTGATTTCTGACCCTACCTCTGCTCTGATCAGTTTGGGTCCCTGTGTAGTCCCTGTGACATCCCACGGAGCTGTTTAAAATTATTCAAGTTTTGTGCGTATTGACACAAGTTTCTGCAGTTTTGGTATTAATTGATGCTTAAAATATAGCAGGTTCTAAAGGCAATAGCAATGCAACACCCTGCACACTTCATCACTCTCAAAGATCATCCAGCTGCTGCCATGGCTTGTTCCTCATCTGCAAATCACCTTGCATGTGGATTTATATGGCACTAAAAGTTTTACGGCTGATTGCATTAGTTTATTCTTAATTCATATGCAGTGCTGCAGCGGCACCACTGGTACTCTTGCAGCATATAAATTTAGGTCATCTTGCCACCATTTTGTAGACAGGAGGACTTAAATTTAAGACCAAGACACTATCCTAATATTCAGGTACTAATCCTAAATCGTAATATTTACAGAAGTCTTTTTTAGAATTTTATTTTGATTTTTATTTATTTATTAATTCTGGGCATGGGCTTCTGTTGTTGGCAGTGCAGTTAGTTCAGCTGTCACACAAGCAAGGTTTTGCCCCAGACACAGCTGCATCTGTAATCTTTGGGATAGGCTGACTTCTTTATACAACATGTAGCATCTGGTCTCTGTGGCTTGAGTGACTTACCAGAGGTCACACAGCAGAGACTGGGAAACAACCCAGCTCTCCTACCTCTGATGTTTGTGCTCAAACTTTTGCAACTGCTTCCTCCACCACAGAGCAACATTAATGTCCCCAGGCAAGAGAAGTAACATAGCTGTAGCCAGCCTGGGGAGATGTGGAATACAAGGTGATTGAAAAGCTGGCTGGACTGCTGGGCTTGGAGGTGAGTGGTTAATGAGCTGAAGTCTGGCTGGTGGTCAGTGCTGAGTGGCGTTCCTCAGCTGTGAGTACAGGGATGGATAGTGTTCAACACCTTCATCGGTGCCCCAGGCGATGGGATGGCAGGCACCTCAGTGGATGATGCCAAGCTGAGGGGGAGCATTCAGTGTGCTGGAGATTTGACTGCTATTCAGAGACACATGACAAGCTGAACAAATGGGCCTACAGGAAGCTCAACAAAAAGGAATGCAAAGTCCTGCATCTGGGATGGAGTAACCCCACGCACCAGTACTGGCTGGGGACTGACTGCTAGGAAGCAGCTTTGCAGAAAAGGACCTAGGGTCCTGGTGGACACCAAACGGGACAGAAGTCCATGGTGTGCCACGGTAGCAGAAGGCTACTGTGCACTAGACTCTGTCAGTCAAAGTGTAGCCAGCAGGGTTTGAGGAAAATTATTATTCCTTTCTGTTTGTCACTTGCTGGAGTACTCTGTCCAGTTTTGTCCCCTTGGTACAAGAATGACATAGACAAACTCGAATGAGTTCAGCCAAGGCCAGTGAGCTGGTTGGGGGCTGGAGCACACAAGGTAGGAGGAGAGACTGAGAGACCTGGGTTTGCTTAGCCTGAGGAACAGGGACAGAGGGGATATCTCACTGTTGTGTCCAGCTGCCTGAAGGAGGGTTGCAGAGAAGATAGAACTGGACTCTTCTTAGATGTTCATAGCAAAAGAATGGGAGGCAGTAGTCACAATCTACAGCAAGGGAAATCCTGACTGCATATAAAGAAAAAAAAAAATCACAATCAGTGGTTAACCACTGGCATAATTTCCCAGAGACGCTGTGCAAGCTTCATCCTGAAGATTATCAAAACATGAGTGAACAAAGCTCTGGGCAACCTGATCTAACTTTGAGGCTCTGAGCACAAGTTTTGACCAGATGGCTTTCAGAGGTCCCTTCCAACATAATTTGTTCCATGACTCTACAATAGCTGGATATCTTCAGTATAATTCCTGCTGTATTCCCCAGCGAACTGAACTGAATCCTTTGTCAGTATTGTTTTCACAGGCACACCTTTCATAATCACCACATATATCACAAAAGAGAAAAAAAGAAGTCCAAAGCTGAGAGGAAAAATTGAAGCAAAATAATGTGCAAGAGCTACACAAAAACTCCAGTGTCTCAAAGCTGCTGGTTGCTGCTAGTGTTGGCATGAGAGGAACCATAAAGTGGATTAAGTGCAAGGACAAACAATCTGAGGCATTCTGCTAGCAGAGTCTCCTGTCATCTTCCCGCTTCTCAACATGACGGTGTTCCAAGCTGTGCAGAGTCTTGGATGAGGCTCCAAGCGCTGAATCACTTTGACTCCTCTCCCTCCCCTGCAATGATCACACATAGAAAACAGACATGACTGAGAGAGACTTGGGCCAGTTTATAAAAGGAAAGTCACTTTTCAACACAACCCTCCATGAAAAAGGATTGTTTGGTCTTGTCACTTAACAAATACCCCAATGGCCTAATGAGAAACATACTTGTCAAGCTGAGTTTCCTTCCTCACACTTGAGGAAGGTGGGTTTAGGAAACTGTAGTCGCTGCAAAAAGGTGGTGGTAGCCTTGAGATGGGATCTGTCCCTTGATGGCCTTCCTCCCCCATGGCTCCCAGTCATGTTCTAGTACCAAGATGCTGCAAACAAGTGACAAATACATCTTCCCTGCTGCCAGAAAAGTGCATTGACAAGGTAATTTCTATATGGCATGAAACCTTTTGTATTAGAAGAATATTAAGGCTACAAAGCAAAACTCTCACAATGATGTAATATTAACTCTATTCTGTCATTAATATGAACGAGGATAGGCCTAATTGGCATTGGCTCATATGTACAGAGGAAATGGACCCTGTGCTAGATCAATCTGTTAATGCCGAAAATGGTTAGTTAATGGGTGTTTGGGTGAAGAGTCTTTGGGCACATCTGTATTGATATTTTAAAGGGCACAGGTCGCTTGCACATTTCTGCTATGGACAAATTTGTGATCTTCAAATTTCCCAGGTGCAGTCTGAGAGTTTGCACAGGCAGGTAGGAGATCTGCAGTGAGAGCTAGGAGCATTTAATGGTATGGATACAGCCCAAGAAACTGAAGTCTGCTAGTGTAAATGCATTTCTGTGCTTAGCTCATAGCCCTACTCGTCCCTACGCTTTAGTCCTTATCCTCAACTTTGATCATGTCTTCCTTGACCTCTGCCTTCTCACCAGCCTGTTTGAGCTCAGCCTGCTCCCATCCTGCCGTGTGTCCCTGCCCTGTGCATTCTGCATTGATCCCTCTTTCCTTCCAATCCCTGGATTTTCCATGTCTTTTCTCTTGGAGGTGGTTTAGATCATCTCCTTGACTTACAGGCTTCCCTTGTACTCTTCAGTTATGATCTTGCTTCACCTCTTAACGCACTCATGACTCCTGTGGTGTCTGGCCTCATTTTCCCTTAATTTTCACCAATGAACCCAGACTGACCAAACTAGTAGGCAAATCCGTGTTGCTACAGTAAAGCTGTTTTCCTCAGGCTGCAAATCAGAGAAACACTTCAGTATGTCCTTAAATCTATTCCCCTTGGTGTGCTTAAGCACATTCTCCTGTTGCCCCGAGCAAAGAGGATGCCTGCTGTTGAGCGAGGCGGGATTGCCTAGTGAGTTGATTTAGGCTCCTGAGCAATGTGGAACAGTTCAGAGCCTGGGCAGAACTGATGTTAAATCACAGATGAAAACAGCAATCTGTCAACAGCATTTTTCCTGTTGTTGTTGTGGCCCAGACAATTGTGCTGCTGAAAGGCCAAAAGTGACATATATGAAGAAAAGAGACCAATAAACCTGGGTGGGGGCAACACCCAGTATCAATACAGGCTGGGGGATGAAGAGATTGACAGCAGCCCTGCAGAGAAGGATTTGGGGGTACTGGTGAGCGAAAAGCTGGACATAAGCCAACAATGTACGCTCACAGCCCAGAAGGCCAACCGTATCCTGGGCTGCATCAAAGGAAGCATGGCCAGCAGGTCGAGGGAGGTGATTCTGCCCCTCTGCTTAACTCTGCTCTGGGGAGACCCCACCTGGAGTCCTGCATCCAGCTCTGGAGCCCTCAGCACAGGAAGGACACGGACCTGTTGGAGTGGGTCCAGAGGAGGCCACAAAAATGATCCGAGGGCTGGAGCACCTCTCCTACGAGGACAGGCTGAGAGAGTTGGGGTTGTTCAGCCTGGAGAAGAGAAGGCTGCGGGGAGACCTTATTGCAGCCCTTCAGTTCTTAAAGGGGGACTATAGGAAGGATGGGGGCAACCTCTTTAGCAAGGCCTGTTGTGACAGGACAAGGGGGTAACGGTTTTAAACTAAAGGAGGGTAGATTTAGACTGGATATAAGGAAAAAATTTTTTATGGTGAGGATGGTGAAACACTGGCCCAGGTTGCCCAGAGAGATGGTGGATGCCCCATCCTGGAAACATTCAAGGTCAGGTTGGATGGGGCTCTGAGCAACCGGATCTAGTTGAAGATGTCCCTGCTCACTGCAGGGGGGCTGGACTGGATGACCTCTAAAGATCACTTCCAGCCTAAACCATTCTATGATTCTATGATTCCAAATAGAGGTCAAAGGGAATATCCAGTATACTGTAATCTAAGTATTAAAACACAGGAAAAAAAAAAGGGCAGGCTTTACTAGGGTAAGCCTAGTCTATGCTCAGGGATAACCCACCCTCGAAATAGGTGATGTGGCACAACTTGGGGAAAATGGGTTAGGAAGCAGCCATGCCTAAAGCTGGAATTAACACTAGCTCAGTCAAGGTTGCCCTTACTTGCAGTTAGTATCATACGAATCCAAGATCTGCATCAAAACTCTCAGCTGTGTTGGCCAGACTTTGATATCTTGATAATCATTGCACTTCTTTGAAGATCATCTTTGAACTTTTGGAGTTGGTCTTTTGTTGTTTGAGGTTGTTTTTCTTTGCTCTTTCATGATTTGGCCCCCTCCCCCTCAAAACCAGCATAAAAAAGATTTCAAAGCAATTTTTTGAGAAGTTTAAGAATACTGTCCCTGCTGGAGTGAGCCCACGTGAAGCTGCAGCAGCAGCTCAGTTCCTCTGGCAAGGGAGAAATCACTGTAAGTACTGTCCATGGTCCCCCCTGTCTCTGGGATCTGGGCAGCTTCAGGCAATGGCAGGTAGTTAGCAGCTCCATGGTTAGCAAGAACAGTTTCAAACAGTAATTACAGTAATTTCTCACTCTTCTCACCTAGAGGAACCGAAATGCTAATGCCTCCTGTCTTGCTCCCTTCAAAGCCTTTGGCCTTTGCTTGGGCATCACCTATTTGAAGCTTTGCTCATTACACACATGCCAAATAACCCCACTTTAACAAGCCAAGACCTTTGACTCCAGAAGGATGGCTCATGTTCTTCATCTTTTGTGTGTTTACATGCAGTGCTTGACTGGGCTTTACCTTGGGTTACCACATTGGAGATTGATGGGAAATGTGTTCAGAGGGTAAAAAAAAAATGAAGCATAGGACTAGCAGGATTTCATTCCAGGCTTAAATTTTATAAACACTCTTATAATAAGCATCTTTGGCAAACTCCATGACCCAGCTGTGCCACTTTTCTTGCAGTACTTCTATTCCTCGATCCATCCTGACGAGCTGTAGGAAATCTCTTGAAGTGCCTAAGTAAGCACCTCCTCAGGTCGCACTCCTATAGGAGTCAATAGAGAGAGGTGAGCTCCTCCAGACACTGCATCTGATCTTAGCTCAGCTCTGCTCTGGAAGTGGAGACGAAGACTGTCTGTCTTCTGGGACCACACTGGGAATTTACAGTGACTGGGCTCCAACACTAGCCTCGGCTAAGTCCCTAAAGGTAGGAGCAGAAGGGGATGCCCTCAGGTCTTAATGTCTAAGAACCACCTATGAGGGTATTACTATAGCCTTTGCACCCAGAACTCCCCCTGACCTTGAGCTGGTTGTTCGAGGTTACTGAGCTGGTCCTACTCCTGCTGCAGCTCCTGTGTAGGTCCTGAACCAGAGCCATGGGCTCGAGCGGGACTGTGGGTGACTGCAGCCGTCTGTCCTCTGTGCCCAGAGCTGTGAGATCAGAGTCTGAGCATCCACATTCTCCACGCGGATGGTTTTGCACTACATGTACAAACCAGATTATTTTCAGTGAAGAATCATGTATCACGTGGCAAGTTAAAAAGGCAAAAATCTTGCCCGTCAAGAATTAATTTCTAGCTATGGAAAATAACAGATAACATGTATCCACAACAAAAAAGTAGAAAATAACCTCGAGAGTTAAATCTTATGAATACAAAATACTGCATGAACTATAACTCAAGATATTCACTGCATTTGTTGAAATCTCTCTCACACAGCACTTTAAAAGACATTAACTTTTTAAAAAGTAATCTTTTCCCAGCTATGCTGAACTAATAACTATTTACATACTAAGTTATTGTAAAAAATATATACATAACATACTTCTTTGAAGATATGCACTGGATAACTTGGAATAAATCCTACCTCATTTAATACAGATTTTCTGAGATGTGTAGAAAAATGAGAGTCCTGAAAAACCTGGAAAGAATTCAAATCTGATGAAAACCAAAAATATTATATATGATTAAATTTTCCAACCAGCTTTAATAAATACACCGATATTTAAAACAGAACAAAACAGAATAGTGAGGCATGTCAACATTTTTCAAGGCTTCTAATAATTTTTCAGAACATGAATACTTCAAATTTATATCCAATTATTATTGTTCCTTTTTCTTCTAAAAATGGCTGTAAGTAATTGAAAAGGTAAAACAGTGTTGGAACATGCTTTTAAAAGGTGCTAGAACACCTAAATCCTTTCAACTACAAACAAAATAAAATGGAGATCACTAGAATGTTAAGTGATTTAAAAACTAAACTAAAACTAACACAGCAAGAAAAATATTTTTTGTATCAGGCAAGTGAAAAGCTAAAAAGAACAACATTTTCTATATGAGATTGAGGTTTGTTAATAAGCTTACTAATACTTTGCCTTTTAAGATCTTATCACAAGTAAAGTATTCTAAAATCCCCATTTTTTAAATCCTGATTTTTTCAGACATTTCAACATTCAAGGATATTTTCTGTATGTAGAATTCAGTCCTTTAAGACACAGTACCTGAGGTTCTGGAAAGATTGCAGTATCTGTTTCAGAGCACTCTTCCTAGACTGTCACTCATACGCTCTTAATTTAAACAGAGTTGAAATAGGGAAATTAAAGCAAAACAGAAAAGAAACTGAAACATTAATCTGTTCAGCTGTGGCACAGCCTGTCTCTTAAAGGAGATCTGAACACTAATCTCATTGCTGATTTACATCAGATTCTTTTAACTTTTGTCTGAGTCTTTACCGAAGCTGTTCAAGTCAGTTTGTAAATGTAGATTGAAGGAGCAATTTATACCATTATCTTGACAGGCAGCTCAATCAGGATAATTCATTGAAAATATCTGTTTAAAACTCATCATAAAGGCAAAGCATTTAATGTTTTCTTTATTCAAATAAGTAAGGATCATTTACTAAGGAAACGGGAAATTGTAATGCCTTTTTTTTTTTATTTTATTTTCTAGACAACAAATGTATTTAAGGTTTTACTAGCTCTCTTTGCATTGATGTGATAATGCATGATGCTTTCCAAGTAATGAATGAGCCTTTTTAAGGAACCTATAAAAATTACTTGCAAATTGAGAAGTTCAAATTTTTAATAAATAAATGTTTACCAAGGAAGAGAAACAGTGTCCAGAAAACCAGAGATGTTTTATGACTTTAAAACACAGGCCCCAGTTCAGCAAATCAATTTAATGTATAGTTAGTAGATGAACAATTCCCTTAAATGAAATGTATAATGGGCTCGGTTGCTGCAGCGAAGCTCGGACATCTAAACCAGGATTTTTTCCAGTGATTAATAACTAAGGCGCTCACTTTCAGAGAGCTGCTTTCCCACATGCTTCAAATTTACATCCTGGATAGGAGCGCAGGTTATCTGAACTGGCTCTTATCCATTAATTTCAGGGATAAATTTTTCCTGGTGGTTTTACTGCTCAGGAGGCTTTATTTGCAATTCTCAGTCAGGTGGATCTTCTCATCACCTTGTAACATCAAGAGGAGCTAGAAGGCTTGCAACCTCTGATAGCATGGCAGGATCCCTAAACTTTGTCCAAACTGGACCTTTTGCAGGGATGCAGCTTTTGCCAGACTTTGAAGGCTGCTCTCTAGTCAAAATATGAGGGGCTGGCAGTGAGATGCAGGAAGAATTTTTATGAAAGATGCTAGTGAAAAGCAGAAGGCTGCTAAAAGGGACTTCTGTATATTGGTATGAAGGGAAAACCCTGATTGTTTGGAAACCCTTGACTGACTAAAAGGACATAATTCTTTTTTATAGAAAGTGCCCAAATGTTTTGCAGACAAGAGTGCTATGAAGGAGTTAATGTGTTATTTCACTAACAAAACTAAACACAGAAACCTTTTTTTCCTAGTATCACAGAGGTTGCCAGTGATAGAAAGACTCCTAATCTCTGGTTCCATACTGCTACCACTGGGAATGTTCTTACTGATTCTTCTTTTCTTGTGGAGTTATTAACATACTTATGTCTTGTAATAAATAGATATCTATGATATTTTTAAATACACTAGGAGAGAAAGTGTTAGCAGAATGTGTTAGTGTGAAACTGCCATTTCAGTAAAAACATCTTAATCTTTTTGGTTTGCATGTAAAACCAGTAGAATGGTTAATGAAAAAAGTGAAGGCACAACAGAAACAACGAAGTTTTTAGTATTTATAAAAGCAGACTTTTTCATAAATGCAGAGACAGCTAGACAGATGGAAGAAGCAGAGAGTTTTGTGGGGCAAGAAGCTCTCATGTCCAGTCTGGCTCTAGCAGGTTTGCCTGGGGGTGCACAGACACCCTTACTCTGGAAGCTTTGCCTATTTTTGAAGGAAGCTTTAAGCAGATAAGAGCTGTTTAAACCTTTTCAATTTAAAGGGATGCTATTCAGCACAGAATGAAAATGATGAGTTTTCCAAACGGCAAGATACAATGACAGAAATTGCACAGCAGCACTGGAGAATAAATACATGCATTTCAGGCTGATAAGCATCGGGGTACAAACTGAGTATGAAGATAATTTATATTTGTTTTTCTTTGGCTATTATGAACTTTGATGATTTTAATCCTAATTTAATAGCACAATAAATCATTTTTATTAACATCATGCTCTTTAATTTCTTCCTTGTTAAAATGTGAGCTAATTGTCCTTGGTCTTGGAAGAAAACTTCAGGGAAAATAAAATACTGTTCTGAATAACCCAAGTCTCTTAAGTTCAACAAAGCTGCAGCAAAGTGCAAATGTCAGAACAGCCTGCGGTTGTGTTCCTCGCTGGAAATGATAAAAACTGAAAATGCTGCTGTGTGTTAGTCATTGCTGTTGGGTAAAGGGCCGTGGCTGAAGAAGTTCTAGCACTAACACTTAGCCTCTGACCCCCTCTGCCTTTTCTGACTGTAGCAGTGACTAACGGCGAAAGCCCACTTGTCGAGGCAGGCCTGTACACCCACGTTGAACATGGTAGCACAACCCTGTCGCAAACATAGCGCTTTCTGTAGAGAAAGAGCTCTGCTCTCAAAAACTTGTATGCCTGCTCCTTGGGAATGACACCAAAGAATACCTTATAAATGAAGTATGCTTCCCATTAGGGATTACAGCATCATTTGATCAAAGTCCACTGGAAATAGCTCTTGGCAGCGTCGATGTTCTCTGTAACTCTTCATTTGCTTGAGTCTGATTGGCAAAGTTGGAAAAAGCAGAGCTGACCTGAGGGCTAGAGGAGAGAAGGACACAACAGGAGTTTTATTGTTGTTTTTGCCGTTTTCTCCTTGTTTTAAGAAATGACTCTGTGAAACTGGTTTTTCGGATGCAAAGAAAACATTGGCAATGGGCTCTTTCTTCTAGAGAGTTGATCATGCCCTACATGCTGGCTCAACTTGTAAAAAGTAATGCAATACATGCATTGCTTAAAATTAAACAATTTTTTGGCAACTCTGGTGAAATATATTTTCATCAACTGCAGAGCACTGACACACTTGATAGAGTTAAAGGATATTTGGAAGACTTCAGGCTCTCTCTGGTTTGAGTTTAACGCAATCTGGGCAATCAAAATGTCTACCTGGCAGCTCAGAAGAGACACTTCATGTTCATTATTTTGTAGTTAAACTATCTATCTGCCCCAATGTGCAAGGCTACAAATTTGTATACATTTTTATATAGTCTATTTCCATTGTAAATTACCCATAAAATAGATACAGACTTTCAGGCACCTCAGAAAGGTTTTTCAATCTCTATTTTGGTATCAGGGATAGATGTTGTTGAGTTTTGTACATTGGTTACTCTCTTGAGAAGATCAGCACTTGCAGCTGGGAGAGAAATATGTCACTCCACTGCCTCTTCTTCCCATTCTATGGGCTATAAATCATAACATTTAAGAAGATTAAATACTGGTGCAGTGCCTTTATTTATGGCTTATTCTGAAGACTGCAGAGCATCTGAAAAATGTAAATTGGTCCTGACAAAAGCTCAATGAGTTGTTATGCAGCTAAACATGTCCTCCATAGAGATGGCAAAACATAAGTGTTATGTTTTATAAAAACCTTTGTACTCCATATTACCTCCTTCCCAAATACATTGTAAGCATAGTCCTAGTTGAATAGATTTGAGTCAGCTGCACATAAATCTACAACACCTTTAAGACCAAAGGCAGAGACAGAGAAGAAGAGAGCAGATCCCTCTCTTCTGCCATATTGTGCCTGCCAATACAGTATTTGCACTTCAGTGCAAGAAAAATGAGGACTAGTTCACTGACTTTGTTGGACTTTTTCTTGACCCCAGGTGATGGTACCTAGCTAGTTTGGACATAAAGATGCATATACATTCAGTGTTCCCCATCAATGGAGAAGATGAAGTCCTGCTCCTAGCTTCCCTCCCTTTCTTGAAAATGGTCCCATTATAAGTGTACAGACCATTCCCTTTTTTAAAGAAAAATGCTGTAAAAATATGGTTTCTGCTGAGCACCATAGAGAATGGAGGATAAGAGTCCTTTTCTGCTGAAGCAGGTCCTAGAAGAATTTCTCTGAGAGGTCTTCAGGCCTCTTTCACTCCATTTCTCTCCAGACACACACGTTCCAGTTCATTTTACTTTTATTTCCTTTTTGTGAGTGTAATGTGCAGATTACACAGCTGTCTTTTTTTTTATTAAATGGGTTTTTATAGTTTAAATGTATCTCATGTCTGTATATATAATGGTCCCAACATGTTTATGACAGGTTATGTCATTGGTTTCCTTGTTAGGGAAACTAACAAAGCTTCTCCGTTAGCTTAAGAGGCCTGGGAATTTTGTGCATCCTGTTCTTGTTGCTGTATGTCAGTACTGGGCAGATTGCCATTATACCTCTGTGCATAATTCACTGGTTAAGAACATGTGAGTATGTCTCCCTCTAATGTGTGGCTCCAACAACAACCTGCTCGTTCCCCAAAGCCAGCGAAAACAGTCTTGCCAATTCTTGTGATTTTATTGTGAGTCTCTTGACATTTGGTGTGTGCCTTAAAAAACACAGCTCCTGGAGTTAAGATGAATGCATAAGAACCTCAGCTTTCATTTGAAAAATAGCATAAAATAACATATTCTGAGTCTTCCTGTTGTGAAAGTGTTTGGAAGTGGACCCCAGCAGTTAAAACCCTAGAAAGTAAAAGCAATCAACCCCAAATATGTTATTAAAGTAATATCTAGTGGTGTGATTTTTATTTAAAGGCAAGTTCATGAGTATGGGAACCTGTCTGTAACTTTTGGATGGCTCAAGCTGGCAACATAAAAGATGCTGTTCCTGTTCAAGTGCTGGGCTTTTCTACTTTTGATGCGAAAATTCCCATGCTTGATACCCAATGACAAATATAATGCTGATCTGTGCGCTGCTCAGGATTTGTCTCATCTGCAGCCAGCAGCCTCGGGCCAGCCTGTGGAACTGAAATCCAGGTATGTTGCACTTAGTCAAGGACAAGTCTGCTTTGGTTTGCTTGCTTGGGAGAAAGATCAGATCTGTACAGGTGCTAAGCAAATTCCTCCCCAGTCACACCTGCATGGTTCAGAGACACCTAAACTCCTTTAGTCTCAGCTCCAGAAGCCACACAGTCATGTTAACACAGCAATGCTCTCCAGTTAATATATCCTGCTTTTCAGCGTGGTAGTTAGTTTGGGCACTCTACTGCACTAATACAGCCATACAACTTCCAGACAGGAGCTGGGTTGCATCTGGCTAGCTTGAAATTTGGGGTAGAGCATGTTGGCCTGACCGCACCACAGTAAGTAGACTTATCTTAACAGTGCTCAGGGAATTGCTTCTTCATGGTAAACTGCCAAAAAGAGGCCCTTTGTGACTGAAGCTGAAGGCTGTGCTTTCTAGCCCTCTGTGCCCGCAAATGTTTGACAACAGCCATGTTCATACATGTGCAAAAATGGAGTGTCCCAGACTGGGTTTACATGTTGGGCTTTTAAATGTCTGCCTGTGCATGTATCTATAGGCACCCTCTTACCTGAACTGGACTTTATGAAAATCACAGTCCTTTCATCAGAAATTGGCACTTGTAGTAAATTCAACAGTGGCTTGATAATACTTACTGCTCCAGTTCCTGATATTCTTCGTCTTGCTGCCTTTTTCCATCCTTTTCCTCCTTGGGTTGAGCCAACACCTGTGGTCCCATATGGGCAAATTTGGCAGGTCCAGGGGATGGATAACAAGCTCTGGAATATATTTTTCCAACTGTGTCATCTGGCTTATAGGAGAACTCTGGCTTAGCTGTACTGCCAGTACTGGAACGATTCTGGAGCTGTCTCCTAGTCAAATGGTTGTAGAGCTGGCTGGATTGCTTTGTTTTCCTGGACAGTGTATTGTCTTTTTTTTTTTTAAGTATATATATTTTTTATTCCCTTTTCACTGTGAGAAATGTGGTCCATATGAAACATCTGACATTAAAGCCTTGTTTTAAATTCCTTCTGCAGTCTGTGTGCTAGGTCTATTAGATAAAGGAAAGTCTTTTTCCAGTGTCTGTGTATGTTCTTGTTGTAGCTGAGAAGGGAATTCTAGGAACTACCTGTGTCTCTGCTTGTGAACATCCAAATCTGAGCTCTAAGAATGAGAGTGGATTTCCTCACTTGCAAAACCACAGCTGTGGTTAATGACTGTAATGGAGATGAAGCAGCACATTTTCTTGCGAACATTAATAACTCCTGTGCACATTGTCCACATTTTGCAACCACATTTTCAAACCACTGCATGTTTTTCAGAGGACAGCTGCTCAAGGGAAGCCTCTCTTGCTACCAAATGCTGGCACTTTGTTGTAAAGGTCTGCTCTTGATTTAAAGAGTAGAAATATGACAGGACTGGTGGCCCAGCACTAGAAAAATCAACAACCAAATAAATCAGCTAGCTGTTATTGATCTTAGTTTCCCCCCAAATGGTATCGGACTTCAACATTCCTTGGGCTGAAGGGAATGAGAAGTTCATTTTTGAGTACTTGCCATAGTGCATATATCAGTATTTGCCACTGACTTTCTCTCATCACAGCCATCTGCAACCCTCCTGAAGAAAATCATGTGCAGCATTGTGTTTAATGTTCCTGAAAGAAAAGGGAACATGTAATAATTATTTTAAAATAAACACCAAAGGGACAAGTACTGTGTTCTTTGGCTTAATTCATACATGGATGAAATCATTTTTCTAAACAGGCCTGCCAATGTCTTGTTTCAAAGTCTGAGCCTTGGAGGAGGCCGGCAATCACTGAATGAAGTGTCGGCCATCCCTCCCTCCTCCCACTGCGCTCCCTGCTCTGCGGCAGCCGAGCGATCCACAAACCACAGCCACCGCAGCACGATGGCTGTGGCTGGGAGTCATGAAGTATTGGCTCAGGATAAAAATATAGCATAGGCAATAAACATGAGAGAGCGCCTGGGTGCTCTGCAGCAGGTGGTTCGTCTGCCCTTGCCCTGGTTGCGGGCTTTGCCTGTTTCGATGTGGAGCAAACGCACATGCTAGCCATAGGCCCCGGTGCATGGCCTCCCACGCATGGCAACTGCTCCGTCAATGGCTCCAAGAACTTGTAGGGAAGCAGCCTTTCCCCCAGGGTAGCCTGGGGCCGTGTGGGTCCTCCCATGGGTCCCGTGCCAGCCAGCCGGGCCAGGCACTGCCCACGCTGCCTGGCAACGAACTGCCGTGGGCTGTACCATCGGGGGGCTGCACTGCAGGAGGGTGCAGCCCACTGTTGTGCCTAACCCCAGCGCGTCTGCTTTGGCTCCTGCCATGGGCAGCATTAGCCATCTGTGTAGGTATAAAATTTGTTCTGTGTGCTAGGTATATGCCTCCATTTGTTTTTTTTTTTCTTTTCTTTTCTTTTCTTTTCTTTTCTTTTCTTTTCTTTTCTTTTCTTTTCTTTTCTTTTCTTTTCTTTTCTTTTCTTTTCTTTTCTTTTCTTTTCTTTTCTTTTCTTTTCTTTTCTTTTCTTTTCTTTTCTTTTCTTTTCTTTTCTTTTCTTTTCTTTTCTTTTCTTTTCTTTTCTCTTCTTTCTTTTCTTTTCTTTTCTTTTCTTTTCTTTTCTTTTCTTTTCTTTCTTTTCTTTTCTTTTCTTTTCTTTTCTTTTCTTTTCTTTTCTTTTCTTTTCTTTTCTTTTCTTTCTTTCTTTTCTTTTCTTTTCTTTTCTTTTCTTTTCTTTTCTTTTCTTTTCTTTTCTTTTCTTTTCTTTTCTTTTCTTTCTTTCTTCTTTTCTTTTTTCTTTTCTTTTCTTTTCTTTTCTTTTCTTTTCTTTTCTTTTCTTTTCTTTTCTTTTCTTTTCTTTTCTTTTCTTTTCTTTTCTTTCTTTTCCTTTTCTTTCCTTTTCTTTTTCTTTTCTTTTTCTTTTTCTTTTTCTTTTTCTTTTTCTTTTTCTTTTTCTTTTCTTTTTCTTTTTCTTTTTCTTTTTCTTTTTCTTTTTCTTTTTCTTTTCTTTTTCTTTTTCTTTTTCTTTTTCTTTTTCTTTTTCTTTTTCTTTTTCTTTCTTCTCTTCTCTTCTCTTCTCTTCTCTTCTCTTCTCTTCTCTTCTCTTCTCTTCTCTCTCTTCTCTTCTCTTCTCTTCTCTTCTCTCTCTCCTCTCCTCTCCTCTCCTCTCCTCTCCTCTCCTCTCCTCTCATCTCCTCTCCTCTTCTCTTCTCTTCTCTTCTCTTCTCTTCTCTTCTCTTCTCTTCTCTTCTCTTCTCTTCT